>NC_134687.1:562742634-563061920 GCF_050947455.1 Rhinoderma darwinii | reverse complement strand
GCCATTTAAGAAGAGAAGAGTCAGCGCGCGCCCTCTAGTGGCTGCATCCGCACATCATGGATGACGACCGTGGAGGGAGGTAAGATAAGGACTTACCTGACGCCGCCCAGAGCCAGCAGAGCATGAGGGAATGGAGGGCACAGGAACCGGAGCAGAGACTGTGAAAAGGCGGGGAACGGCACAGCAGCCGTTACAGTTTTGAATAAATGAACTCAGAGCTAGGAGGTCTACAAAATGTGTATGAGACCCCAATGAGTAACGCAGATTAAATGTGTATGAGAGTAAACCCAGATTTTGAGTTTTTCTGTATAGATGGTTCCAGATCCTTCCAGAACCACAAATATGGCAACAGGTATGCTGTCACCACTCAATATGAGGTATAGTGTAACAGATCACTCCTCTCCAGCAAGTCTGCACAGGAGGCCGAAGTGACGTCACTCACAGATGAGTCTTTACAGATTTAGATGGGAAGGAGATGGAAATTGACTGAACATTGTTAGTTTTATGCCAGGTTTCAGTAACTCATTTTTGTCTGTTTGTGGTATTAATCAGGCATCTATAGGACCTGATGGGGTGGTATTCTCAAGTGTTCTGGATTATCAGATGCGTGTGGAAAAATAAGACTCCACCCTTTTGAAACAGTCTATCTATATGCAACATGGGTTTTCAATGTAAATTTGTAATGTGGAGAAACGTAATCATATACAGTATGTACATGATATACATTATATATATATATATATATATATATATATATATATATATATATATATATATATATATATAAAAATCATATAGAGATGTTTCATCATAAAGAAGACACGTAATTACGATGCACGAGGTAAATCATCCAGAAACCACACCCACCTTCTTGTTCTGTTCAGGAAGCGGAGCTGGAGGTGCTCGCTGAGGCTTGTAACCTGGCAAAAGGTAAGATGGCCAACTTTTACACTGACTGTAGGTACGCTTTTGGCATTGCCCACGATTATGGGCTCATTGGTAGTAGGAACTTTGTTGGATCATCGGGTAAGCCAATTGAGAGCACAAGAGATGACAGACCTGGCAAGGAGAGTATGAGCAGCCAGGTATCAGCAAATTGGCTTGTACCTGGACTCAATAATGCCACCACTAGGTTTGTAGTAGCCTGCCTGATATGCGCACGGCATGACATAGGTAAAACATAGGTAAAACAGCAAAGGTACCTATGAAAAGTGCACCCCGGCCATGAAAACTCACACTTATATTTATCAAATGAGTGGCAAAATGACTAGAAAAATATAGTCAAGACATTGACAAGGTTAGAAATAATGATTTTTATTTGAAATAATAATTTTCTCCTTCAAACTTTGCTTTCGTCAAAGAATGCTCCATTTGCAGCAATTACAGCATTGCAGACCTTTGGCATTCTAGCTGTTAATTTGCTGAGGTAATCGGGAGAAATTTCACCCCATGCTTCCAGAAGCCCCTCCCACAAGTTGGATTGGCTTGATGGGCACTTCTTGCGTACCATACGGTCAAGCTGCTCCCATAACAGCTCTATGGGGTTGAGATCTGGTGACTGCGCTGGCCACTCCATTACAGATAGAATACCAGCTGCCTGCTTCTTCCCTAAATAGTTCTTGCATAATTTGGAGGTGTGCTTTGGGTCATTGTCCTGTTGTAGGATGAAATTGGCTCCAATCAAGCACTGTCCACAGGGTATGGCATGGCGTTGCAAAATGGAGTGATAGCCTTCCTTATTCAAAATCCCTTTTACCTTGTACAAATCTCCCACTTTACCAGCACCAAAGCAACCCCAGACCATCACATTACCTCCACCATGTTTGACAGATGGCGTCAGGCACTCTTCCAGCATCTTTTCAGTTGTTCTGCGTCTCACAAATGTTCTTCAGTGTGATCCAAGCACCTCAAACTTCGATTCGTCTGTCCATAACACTTTTTTCCAATCTTCCTCTGTCCAATGTCTGTGTGCTTTTGCCCATATTAATATTTTCCTTTTATTAGCCAGTCTCAGATATGGCTTTTTCTTTGCCACTCAGCCCTGAAGGCCAGCATCCCGGAGTCGCCTCTTCACTGTAGACGTTGACACTGGCGTTTTGCGGGTACTATTTAATGAAGCTGCCAGTTGAGGACCTGTGAGGCGTCTATTTCTCAAACTAGAGACTCTAATGTACTTGTCTTGTTGCTCAGTTGTGCAGCGGGGCCTCCCACTTCTCTTTCTACTCTGGTTAGAGCCTGTTTGTGCTGTCCTCTGAAGGGAGTAGTACACACCGTTGTAGGAAATCTTCAGTTTCTTGGCAATTTCTCGCATGGAATAGCCTTAATTTCTAAGAACAAGAATAGACTGTCGAGTTTCACATGAAAGCTCTCTTTTTCTAGCCATTTTGAGAGTTTAATCGAACCCACAAATGTAATGCTCCAGATTCTCAACTAGCTCATAGGAATGTCACTTTTATAGCTCCTCTAAACAGCAAAACTGTTTACAGCGGTGCTAACATAATTGCACAAGGGTTTTCAAGTGTTTTCTAATCATCCATTAGCTTTCTAACACAGTTAGCAAACACAATGTACCATTAGAACACTGGAGTGATGGTTGCTGGAAATGGGCCTCCATACACCTATGTAGATATTGCATTAAAAACCAGACGTTTGCAGCTAGAATAGTCATTTAGCACATTAACAATGTATAAAGTGTATTTCTGATTAATTTAATGTTATCTTCATTGAAAAAAACGGTGCTTTTCTTGCAAAAATAAGGAAATTTCTGAGTGACCCTAAACTTTTGAACGGTAGTGTATATATAGAGGTATAAATTTTCGTATACTGCCCAATGTGAATGTTTAAAGATGTCATTGTTAATGTTTTACTTCAATTGAACTAGCTGATTAAGATCAATTAATGACTATGTGACAAAAAGATTGTTCTTCACTGGAAGTGTCCAACTGGGAGTAGAAGATGTGAAAACCAGATTCAAATTGAATGTGGACGGATAAAGGTAGGTAAACTGCTAGCACCCAAGGTACTCTTGATGGCACTTGTATTGATGGGATGTGGCCTCAAATATGCCTCCAAGACTGCAAGGATCAATTTGGTAAGATCTAATTGGTATGTCCCAGGCTTCACAGCTGTTGCTGCTAAATTCTGTTAGAGCTGTTTGATTTGCCTACAGAACAGTCCTGGCAGACCGGTGCCAAACTTATCATCATACCCGCCTCCCATGGAGAGAACCTGAGAGGCCTTCCCAGGAAATACAAGTTGTTTTTAGCCTCCTAAGATATTAGGTATATGTATAAGGGTGTTAATTTGAATCTCAGAGTAGGTAAGAAAAAAAAATAGCTTTGAGACATTTGTGAGATAAAACTTATGGTATCTGTGAATATTTCTGTGGGTAGGAGCTATTACAGGTAATCAGCTCAGATCAAGGTACAAATCCCACTGAAAAGAGTAAGGGTATACGGTGCTGTTTTCGGGCGTAAACAGCTCCTGATTTTCAGACGTTTTTGTAACTACTCGCGTTTTTCGCTGCGTATTTTTACGGAGGTTATTGGAGCTGTTTTTCAATGGAGGCAATGAAAAATGGCTCCAAAAATGTCTCAAG
The DNA here is from genome assembly GCF_050947455.1 of Rhinoderma darwinii. Taxonomy (NCBI): domain Eukaryota; kingdom Metazoa; phylum Chordata; class Amphibia; order Anura; family Rhinodermatidae; genus Rhinoderma; species Rhinoderma darwinii. Next base: position 563,058,322 of record NC_134687.1, on the reverse strand, counting down.
AAGTGGCATGCACTTCTTTTTCGCGGGCATCTTTTTACGTGCCGTCTTTTGACAGCGAAGCGTAAAATAACACCTCGTGGGAACAGAACATCGTAAAACCCAATGCAAGCAGTGGGCAGATGTTTGTAGGCGTAATGCAGCCGTTTTTTCAGGCGTAATTCGAGGCGTAAAACGCCCGAATTACGTCTGAAAACAGTGCGTGTGAACATACCCTAACATCAAATGCAAAATAAAATGTACCCAGTAGCTACACATTTTCTAGGTGCCCTGTCCAGTGGGACAGAGAAGTTTTTCTTTTATAAAGGTGTTTTTCTCACTGATTTTTAGTCAATAGGGATATAATGTTATTTCTAATAGTCATGTAACTACATGTATCTACTTCATAAATTGTATCTGCATATAATAAATAATGCAGATGTAACAATATTTACTACTAGTGCTTTTGCACTTACATTGATGCTTTCAGTACCAATAAATTGGTAGGCCAAAACGATACGTGCTCTATGCCTATTACGAGTTTAGTCTGGATTTTATAGTTGCAATACTATGTTTGTATATATTTTATTAATTGTTTTGGTATTTTTTATATAACTTTTATTTTTTATTGTTTTATCTCCAAGCTAGACTTCTAATATACACCGTGTTCCAAATTATTATGCACATTGGATTTAGTTGTCATAAACATTGTCATAAACATTGTCATAAACATTTAATTATTAGTTTTTCAATTAAACTCATGGATGGTATTGTGTCTTAGGGTATGTTCACACGTAGTCAACAAAAACGTCTGAAAATCCAGAGCTGTTTTCAAGGGAAAACAGACCCTGCTTTTCAGACGTTTTTTAACCAACTCGCTTTTTTCGCAGCGTTTTTCGCGCCGTTTTCGCGGCGTTTTTTACGTCCGTTTTTGGAGCTGTTTTCATTGGAGTCTATGAGAAAACAGCTCCAAAAACGTCCAAAGAAGTGTCCTGCACTTCTTTTGACGAGGCTGTATTTTTACGCGTCGTCGTTTGACAGCGTAAATAACAGGTCGTCTGCACAGTACGTCGGCAAACCCATTCAAATGAATGGGCAGATGTTTGCCGACGTATTGGAGCCGTATTTTCAGACGTAAAACGAGGCATAATACGCCTCGTAGACGTCTGAAATTTGGCCGTGTGAACATACCCTTAGAGCTCTTTGGATCATTGTAATCAATCTCAGACACCTGTGATAATTAGTTTGCCAGGTGTGCCCAATCAAAGGAAAACTACTTAAGAAGGACGTTCCACATTATTAAGCAGGCCACAGGTTTCAAGCAATATGGGAAAGAAAAAGGATCTCTCTGCTGCCGAAAAGCGTGAAATAGTGCAATACCTTGGACAAGGTATGAAAACATTGGATATTTCAAGAAAACTTAGGCGTAATCATCGTACTGTGAAAAGATTTGTGGCTAATTCAGAGCACAGACGGGTTCGTTCAGATAAAGGCATAATGAGGAAGATTTCTGCCAGACAAATTAATAGGATTAGGAGAGCAGCTGCTAAAATGCCATTGCAAAGCAGCAAACAGGTATTTGAAGCCGCTGGTGCCTCTGGAGTCCTGCGAACCTCAAGGTGTAGGATCCTCCAGAGGTTTGCAAGTATGCATAAAGCTATTATTCGGCTACCCCTAAACAATGCTCACAAGCAGAAACGGTTGCAGTGGGCTCAGAAATACATGAAGACTAATTTTCAAACCGTGTTGTTTACTGATGAGTGAGTGCAACCCTGGATGGTCCAGATGGATGGAGTAGTGGATGGTTGGTGAATGGCCACCATGTCCCAACAAGGCTGTGACGTCAGTAAGGAGGTGGCGGAGTCATGTTTTGGGCTGGAATCATGGGGAGAGAGCTGGTAGGCCCCTTTAGGGTCCCTGACTGTGTGAAAATGACCTCTGCAAAGTACGTAGAGTTTATGACTGACCACTTTCTTCCGTGGTACAAAAAGAAGAACCGTGCCTTCCGTAGCAAAATTATCTTCATGCATGACAATGCACCATCTCATGCTGCAAATAATACCTCTGTGTCATTGGCTGCTATGGGCATAAAAGGAGAGACACTCATGGTGTGGCCCCCATGTTTCCCTGGCCTCAACCCTATTGGGAACCTTTGGAGCATCCTCAAGCAAAATATCTATGAGGGTGGAAGGCAGTTCACATCAAAACACATGCTCTGGGAGGCTATTCTGACATCCTGCAAAGATATTCAAGCAGAAACTGTCCAAATACTCACAAATTCAATGGATGCAAGAATTGTGAAGGTGATATCAAAGAAGGGGTGCTATGTTAACATGTAACTTGGCCTGTTAAGTTTTTTTTTGATTGAAAGAGCTTTTGATTTCTGTAAATATGACCTCCTGAAGTGCATTTTGAGTTTTTTTACTTCTAAAAAAAAAATCTGTTATCATTAGGAGATTTGTTCAATAATATTTGCATTATACTCCAGCGGTTGATGGCTTGAAGATTATACTGACTGTCATTTGCATCGACTATTTAGGAAAATCAGCGAAAAATAACATTTGCATAATAATTTGGAATGCGGTGTACATAGGCAATGATTCATGCAGGTGTAATATTCAATTATCCCTACTCCGATCGTGCTGCTAGTGTAGTCAGGGAGCCTGTTCCCGTATATTCTACTCTATAGCCAGTACTCTAGGATATTCGTGCAGCTTCTCAATCTCAGATTACTGCACTGCTTCGGAGTTAGCCAGCTCTATATTAACCGAGGCACAGTCAGTCCTGCAGTTACTAAGTCTTAGTCCTGGTTATAGCTCTGCAGGCCCCTGAAGAGTTACGGCAGATGCTAATAGAAGTAATGAAACGCGTAGGGCTGACAATTCAAGGCTGAACAATAGGGCTGACAATTCAAGGCAGAACGATATTAGAGCTATAACCAGGGATCCCTTTGAGGATGATAATATTCCCAGTAATATATATGGAGTTGCTCTATTGGAATGAAAATTCATTCTTTACTGTCACTTTAAATTACAGATTATGTTGTACTTGCTGCTATTTATAAATTTGCTCTGTGGTAGATACACATATGATACCCATAGGTATCCTCATATGTGGTGTTGACAAAAATTTGTAGTCTTCGGTATATACAATGTTTTCCTCTAGATATACATTTACCAGTATAGTTGAGATTTGCGGCTCACGCATGCGCAGACTGACTAGAACGCTTGTGTCGGTTCTGCGCATGCGCGGGGTGGATTCACTCGCCGCTTGCGTTACATTAGTTGCGCTTCCGGTTTGGACGTCACTATGTGATGTGCTCAATATGTGCGCACGGATACTGACTCCTCGTGGTGTCCAGCAAAGGTAATTGATTATTTAATATATTACAATATCTACCATATGGTTACAATTGCTAGATTGGCCTCTGCAGCTTTCTTGAGTTAGCCTAATTGCACATTATGTGACTGTACAACATTTTTATACATTTTGTATATCTGTATACTATACCTGATTTATATAATAACCTGTGGGATAATGCACTAGGAATGAATATTGAGTATTTTGGACTGTAATTTCTATTTATACAACTTATTTTTGTACATTGTATGTCAACTAGATTTGTGCTAATTACTAGTTAGACTTCCTATATGTACCTGACACTGTGTGTAGTGTGATACAGCTTGAGAAAGGTTCTTTGACAGACCAAAACGTCGCTGCTCACTTGAGGTGAATAAATCCACCCTTTTTCATCAATCTTGAAGTCCTGGTGCCGTTACTTGATCCTATGGTCTCTGTGAATATATATATATATATATATATATATATATATATATATATATATATTTGTGTAGTGTAATATGAATCAATGTGTCGTACAAAAACTTTATGGGTGTACATATAGATATTCTAGGTGTAGATATGTGTCCGCAACATAGGCATACTCAGTGAGGACGTGCCTGTCCCACAGTGAGTGAGTGTGTACGTGTAGGCGGGCATATATTTACAGCCTGTAGTCACCCCATTTACATGTGTACCTTGCACGTGTTTATGGAGGAGTAGTGAGATGCTGTGTGACCATGAATCTCTATATGTACATGTACCTATGGTTTGGGGGGAATATTTTTGTATGTTTGATTATTTTACATTTTGTGTGTATGATTAGGTAGTGTGTAGGAACCCTTAGGCTATGTTCACACGGGGTATTTTGCCGAGTTTTTGGACGCGGAAACCGCGTCGCAAAACTCGGCAAAAACGGCCCGAGAACGCCTCCCATTGATTTCAATGGGAGGCGTCGGCGTCTTTTTCCCGCGAGCAGTAAAACTGCCTCGCGGGAAAAAGAAGCGACATGCCCTATCTTCGGGCGGTTCCGCCTCTGACCTCCCATTGACTTCAATGGGAGGCAGGAGAAAGCTCAATGGCCGCGGGCGAAAAACGGCGCGATAATCGCCGTGAAAATCGGCGTGCAGGGAGAGGAATATCTGCCTCAAAGTTCCAAACAGAATTTTGAGGCAGATATTCCTCCCCCAAAATACTCCGTGTGAACATAGCCTTAGGGACAGGTAAGGTACACACACACCCTTGTAGGTAATTGCCACCTCAACCTTAGAACTGGTATGGTTCGTAAGATGATGAATTGAATGTTAGGTAGAGGGGAAATGGAAGGATGTTCCGCCCCACAATTAGATATCGGGTACCGAGACATCACCTCCTACTCAGGGATGCTAACCTGCCATGGTAGCGACCTGGGTATCGACCCACAAAGATTGCGTCTTCAATCAAGGTGCTTGGGAGATTTGGAAGAAGTCAAGTTGACCAGACACCCAGTTGAAGGTGGTGCCGCAAGGGTCGACTAACTAACTGTGTTGAAGGACAGTTGTCGTAAGGCAGGACTAAGCCATTCCAAGGCTGACTGTGTGAGGGAATAAGTAGCCTTACACGGGTCGGCACGCTAAAATGGGATCGGCCGCTGGAAAGACCCGCTGATGCCGCTAAAGAGGAAAAGATTCATAAAGAAAGATCAAGATCCAAGAAAGAAGAAGATCAAGGACTTTGTTATAGACTTTGAGTTTCTATGGACTTTCAGCTTCGTTTTATGGACTTTGAGGTTCTGTCTATGGACTTTGAGGTTTGTTTGATGGGCTTTGCATTTCTATGGACTGTGAGTTACATTATATGGACTTTTGAGTTTGAGGACTGTCAGGAAGGCATCCTTGAGGGGATAAGTGATATCCGGAGTACCTAAATCCAACATTACACTTCATTCCATCTACGACCATTACCAGTAACAAGGTTGAGGGGGTAATACAGAACAAACACTTCCACAAATTTCATTGTCGTGTTCCCGACAACAGGGGGATTGTAAAGGGAAGTGTTTTATATATTTATATCTATATACATGTGAGTGTAGATATATATTTGTCCCTCCAGAAAGGTGTATATTCCTACCCTCCCTCACCAGGTAATGAGACACCCTGGGGGGTGGAAACCATAAGCAGTGAACAAATCCTGTATTTCCAGGAAGCAGGAAGATCCAACTGCTTGCCCCCCCCCACTTGCACGTGCATGAGCATGTGATGTGACACAGATGTGCACGGACAAGGTATAAGAGGGTCAACTGTCCCATACTCACTCTCTTGTTCCTGCCTCCCTCCTCAGAGACCAACTCACCAAACTTGGACTACATGAACGGCTAAGTATCCACGTGTAGCAGCAGCTACTCGTAACAGTCTCCCTCCTCCTTACTTCAACCATTTACCTGTACATCCCCTGGTACCTGTACATGCCCTGGTACCTGTTTAACCCTTTCCCACCATTTACCTGCTCCCCTTGTTCCGTGTTAACCCTTTAGTGCACAGGGACAGTTATTGCTAGGAGGAAGTGGAACAGAAACAGTGAGCATGTGTATTGTATTGTAACTGTATTCATATGTATCTTTTGGTAAGTGTGTGGTGGTATAACGTAGGATTGTGATACCGTGTTTATACTGTACTACATATAGTGTGAGTATACTCAGTATATATTAACTTGTTATATGTATTGGGGTATACTGTTACTATACTGTGATCGATTACTGTGTTCTGTGTATTTTATTTGTAAGTGTGATTATTATTAGTAATAAATATTACCCTTTATTTACTATACAATTGTATTTACTCAGTCGTATACACTTACGTAGCAGCAAAGCAAGTAGACTAACGTTAATACAAGAAAAAGGTAGGGGAACTAGGCATAACCCTAGTGACCCTGATTATAAAGGAGGTAGTAATAGTGGGTGACACGAGTAGGTGAATCCCACCATTACCCCAGCCCTTTAACAGTGGGGCTGAAAGAGGCCGTTGCTCCTTCTGATTTACAACGCCCGTGTGAGAGGGCCTTGCCGGAAGCCCTAGGGTTACAACACCCGTGCCGGGTGGAAATGGCGCACAGAGTGGGACTGGATCCGTGAAATCACACACCATCTGATACCACTAGGCCACCGCACCCTATACAAGTCATACTGAAGTTACTTGATTATAACGACAAAGTGGCACTCATGAAGGCATACCGCTGAAGATCCCGACCCCTGGAGATTAAGGCTAAGTTCACACAGAGGTTTTTGACGAGTTTTTTGACGCGTTTTTTGACGCGGAAACCGTGCCAAAAAGCTCGTTAAAAACGGCCCGAAAATGCCTCCCGTTGATTTCAATGGGAGGCGGGGGCGGTTTTCACCCGCGAGCGGTAAAACCGGCTCGCGGGAGGAAGAAGCGACATGCCCTATCTTCGGGCGTTTCCGCCTCTGACCTCCCATTGACTTCAATGGGAGGCAGAGAAAGCGTATTTTGCAGTGTTTTATGCCCGCAACGCCCAATGGCCGCGGGCGAAAAACGCTGCAAAATCGGCGTGCAGGGAGAGGAAAATCTGCCTCAAACTTCCAAATGGAATTTTGAGCCAGAAATTCTGCCTGGAAAATACTCCGTGTGAACATAGCCTTAGGGTATGAGGTTCTTCTTTTTTGAGGACTATTCAATGGAGGTTGCAAAACGCCGCTGATCCTTTAGCAAGATATGCACTGCTTTGTTCCAGGCTAAACAACGCTTTACTCTACAGTATCCCGCTACCTTACGGGTGTTTCAAGCGAATGGACAAGTCATGTTATTTACCTCAGTGAGTGAAGACGAGGAGGCACTCTCGGAAATGTGTCGGGGGCGCCCTCAACACACCACGTGACAAAGTCCGGAGTACAGTCCACGTTGCAATACAAGCGCTGCCAAAAGGAGCAGATCTGATGTGGGTCGGACTTGGTCGGAGGCTCTCTCTTCCGCACCCGGGAAAGCTCGCAGAGACAGGTCACTAAGAAGAGCGGACTCCCCTAAACCACAGAGACGGCCAAGAGACCGAACCCGTTCTCCGAATTAAAGGTTTTGCAGTGACATTTGACCCTGTGAGGTAACCTCTGTGGACGCTATAGGCCAGTTAACCGGTAGTACTTCTGAATATTATCATTATCACTTTGCCGACTTTTCTTCCTACAGTATATAATTATATTGTTGTTCCAGGATTACCCTGCAAAATGGCGCATTTTTCTAATTTTCTAATTTTATCATCTCTGCTCTAATGTCCAATGTTTCATCTCTACGGTATGGGGCAAATGGCTCGATATATATATTATATATTTTGTTCTACAGGTCGGGGAAGGAGGGGGGGAGAGATATGTTCTGCACGCCAGAAAAAAGTGAAGTCCATTACGCCAATGGGTAATTGTGTTCTGTATACCCTTAGCAAGGGCGTGTTTTCTTTTTCTCTTTCTCAAAGTCTGTTGATTTTGCACGTTTTTGCTTTCTATGCCTGGTTTTGGTTATACATTCAATGTTCATGCATGGCATTTCTGTAAAGGTGGATCCAACTTCCTGACCCAATTACGGCTCTCTTGCACCTTAGATCACTATATGCATAGTCCAATTACATGAAGATAGTCTCATGGAACTAAAAAGGTCTTAGATCCCCACATAAAAGGACCAAACTTTTGAGACACTTGAAAAGATTCCGACCGGATGTAGTCCTTTTACAGGAAACTCTCCTTACTGAACCGGAGTTTAAATATTTGCAAAAATTCTGTGTAGGCCCGGTTTTTGGCTCGGCTGCTCGAGAGGGAAAGGCGGGAGTCATGTTACTGATGCACAAAAACTTTGCCTTTAACGTAGTGTCCCAGGAGTGTGCTGATGAGGGCCGTTGGATCCATCTCGTAGTGGAACATGCGGGGGAAACACCCAGTATTTACAATGTCTTTGGCCCTAATGCTGCCAATGCCCGGTTCTTTCGTAAGTTGGAAACTCGCCTCCAACAGGACCGTACCAGGCTCTTAGTGCTAGGGGGGACCTCAATACTGTATTGTCACCTAGTGAGGATAGAAGTTCAATATCCCCTTCACAACGGCATAGAGATTTGATCTTGCCAGACTTTTTAGGACATACAGCCCTCACAGACGCCTGGAGATGCCTATACCCCGATGCTAGGGAATTCACACATTATTCACATGCCCATCAATCATAGTCCCATATTGACTATCTTCTGGTGAGTGATATTTTATCCCGCCGTTTACGAGAAGCGACGATTCAGGATCTAGTTATCTCTGATCACTCCCCGATTACAGTTACCCTCGCTGACAATGTCGCTAAGGGGACGGATTTCATATGGAGATTCCCTTCCTTCCTAGTGAAGGACGAAGGATTTCTACAGAAGCAAAGGGGTTGGTGGATAGAATTTGAAGGGGATAACGAAGCGCATCATTCGGATCCATCGCTATACTGGCTCACAGCAAAGGCGATGATTCGAGGGAAGATTATGCAATTCATGACTACCCTTAAACGCAAGACTATCGAAGGGTATAGGAAGGCGAGTGATAATCTGAGGTGTGCATACACTGCGTTTTTACAGTCCCCGACCAAGACACTGGAAGATAAATGGAGGGAGGCCAAACTGCAATATGATCTGTGGCTTGACAAAAGAGAGAATATTTATCGGTCACAATTTGACGCTGATCTCTTTACATTTGGCAATAAAGCAGGCAAACTGTTGGCTCGCTTAGCACGAGGCAGATATACACCGACACACATATTAACCCTTAAAGATAAGAATGGAATTTTCACATCAGACCCCAAAACAATTAATACCATTTTACGTACATACTACCAAGCTCTTTATGCAGACATGCCTATTGACCTACACAAAGGCAGGGAGCTCTGAGAGAAGGTGAACCTGCCCGGACTCACTCAGGAGCAATGTGACATATTAAACGCAGACATCACACTAGAGGAAATTAAGGTTACAGTTCAGACCCTATCTAACGTTAAGGCCCCCGAGCCGGATGGGTATTCGGGGGAATTTTTTAAGTCCCTACGAGAGGAAGTTAGCCCCATTTTGGTGGATTATTATAACGCCTTAAAAGAGATCCGGCCTATTTCCTGCTGAGGCCAAAGTAGCTTATATCAAGGTGTTGCCTAAAAAAGCGAAAGATCCCCTCGACCCGGGGTCCTATCGACCTATATCACTAATAGATCAAGACCAGAAACTACTATCCAAAATAATCTTAGCAAACCGTCTGGCCTCATATCTGCCTGCATTGGTAGGACGATCCCAGGTGGGATTTGTTCGGCGTCGAGCAGCAGTGCCAAATCTGCGAAAGGTACTGGCAGTATTGGAGGCAGATAAGCATGATCCCCAGCCAGGTACCCGACTAGCGCTTTTGGCGTTGGATGCAGAGAAGGCTTTCGATAACATACAGTGGGAATTGCTGTGGATGGTGCTTGACAGGATGCATATCCAGGGAGCCTTTAGGATCTTTTTGGAGGGTGTCTATGCTAGTGCCCAAGCTCGCATCCATACCCCAGGGTTTCTATCGGCCCCCTTTCAACTATATAAAGGGACTCGTCAGGGTTGCCCCCTGTCGCCACTCCTCTTTAATCTAGCGCTGGAACCTATAGCTAAGTTTTTAGAGGAATCTACACTGTTTAATGGCATACAAGTGGGGTCTTCTGAAGTTAAGATAGCCTTGTTTGCTGATGATGTCATAATTTTCATGTCAAAGCACAGTTATTACCTGTCTTTTGGTTTTTACGTGAATTTGGACAATGCTCGGGGTACAGAGTCAATATCACTAAAAGTTAACTCCTTGAGCTAGGACAGCCATTTGCCTAGAACATTCCGGAAATCCCTGGGGTGTGGGATATGCCCGGCCCGGCAATGTATTACATATTTGGGCATTAAAATACAGGCAGAGCTCACAAGTTGGTGACAGTTATTGTTGTCTTTGTTGGGTAGATGCCATTTGGTCAAGCTGATTAGTTTCCCTAGACTTCTGTACACCTTCCAAAAGCTCCCATTATTGCTTAAAAATGTTGATGTTTCAAAACTAAATTCCGCATTCACGAGATTTATTTGGGCAGGCAAGAGGCCACACATTACACTCACTAAACTAATGCTAGGTAAAAATGAAGGAGGAATAAATTTCCCAAATGTTAGGGGATATAATGTGATATATCTCTTTCATCACGTAGTAGATTGGCTTCATGAGTCTAGCCATTATTCCAATTTAGACCTGGAGAGGGCATATGCCTCGCCCTGGAATTTGAAAGCCCTATTGCATTGTAAACTTGCTTCACTTCCGCATCGTCTCAAAACCTTGATTATATTGAGGGATACAGTCCTAGCTTGGAAAGCTGTCCGTAAACTCTTTGGCCTGCCTCACTTAATGTCCAAACACATGCCTTTATAGGGTCACCCAGAATTCTTGCCGGGTGCAGACAGAGGTGGTATTTTTACCTCTTCGGAAGCAGGAGGGGTCAAATGTGCAGGTGACCTTATCCATGTAGAGGACAAGAGATGGCTTTCCGCATCTGAAATCAGGGCCAAACTCAGGTCCCCAGAGGGTAATTTTCTCCAAGTGCGATCATTTTGTACATCTAGGTTGAGGGATTTATCTAAAGAAGCCACCACACATACACTGGACGAGGTAATAGGTCCTGTGTCTCATAGGGTGACTATTTCGGTACTTTATAGAGCACTTAATGACTGCTTTCTAACAATACGACCCAGATCTATGTTCAAAACCTGGGGAAGGTGGACTCAGGATCCGGACATAGGGGAAACCATACTGGGAAGGTTGGGAGGTGATACAGAAGGTCATATTGAGTGGTGGAGGGAAACCTACTTTAAGTTAGTGCATTCAGCAATAAATGGCTTTGATATCTTACTTTCTCCATCATTCCCAGATCGTGTCACTGCCTGTCCCAAATGTAATACCCCATTGACGAATCTTTGGCATGGGATATGGGGTTGCACTCATACTAAACAGTATTGGCTGATGGTGCGCACATACACTACCATTCAAAAGTTTAGGGTCACTTAGAAATTTCCTTATTTTTGAAAGAAAAGCACAGTTTTTTTCAATTAAGATAACATTAAATTAATCAGAAATACACTCTATACATTGTTAATGTGCTAAATGTGTCACAAAGCGGGTTAGTGGACACACTAGGCCGTACCGCCGCAGCGGGGAGGCAGCTGGCCAAACAACAGGACACCCCAGAAATACAATGTCCCGCACAAGGGTACCTGAATAGTACAGATGGTGGCCGCAGCTCTGGCACAGATGAGGTGGGTGCAGCAGATGGCGCCAAACGTGGCGGATGACACAGGAGCCGCAAGTTGCGCCAGACGTGGTGGATTCCTCCGGACGTGGCAGATAACACAGGACGTGGCGGATTCCTCCGGACGTGGCAGATGACACAGGACGTGGCGGATTCCTCCGGACGTGGCAGATGACACAGGATGTGGTGGATTCCTCCGGACGTGGCAGATGACACAGGACGTGGCGGATTCCTCCAGACGTGGCAGATGACACAGGACGTGGCGGATTCCTCCGGACGTGGCAGATGACACAGGACGTGGCGGATTCCTCCGGACGTGGCAGATGACACAGGATGTGGTGGATTCCTCCGGACGTGGCAGATGACACAGGACGTGGCGGATTCCTCCAGACGTGGCAGACGACACAGGACGTGGCGGATTCCTCCAGATGTGGCAGATGACACAGGACGTGGCAGATGACACAGGACGTGGCACGACTAGATACTAGGGCAAAGCACGGGAAACAGGAACGGGGAACAAGGTACGGGTAACAGCAGGAACGGGAAACACTAAGGGACCATTTGCAAGACAGACTGGGAAAACTAACAACGCTCAGGCATCGAACTAGGGGGCTGGACCCCTCTTATAGCCCAGGGTACTCACGGGTCAAAGGTCGTTCAAGATGCGGGCTCCGGCGGAGGTGAGTGGATGCAAGCGCTGGCGTCTCCTGAGGAGGAGGCTGGGGCCAGCGCTTGCCAACTCGTGGCTGCGGCTGTCAGCGGGAGGCTGGAGCTGACAGCCCGCAGTCACGGACATTACAAAATGACTATTCTAGCTGCAAACGTCTGGTTTTTAATGCAATATCTACATAGGTGTATAGAGGCCCATTTCCAGCAACCATCACTCCAGTGTTCTAATGGTACATTGTGTTTGCTAACTGTGTTAGAAGGCTAATGGATGATTAGAAAACACTTGAAAACCCTTGTGCAATTATGTTAGCACCACTGTAAACAGTTTTGCTGTTTAGAGGAGCTATAAAAGTGACCTTACTTTGAGCTAGTTGAGAATCTGGAGCATTACATTTGTGGGTTCGATTAAACTCTCAAAATGGCTAGAAAAAGAGAGCTTTCATGTGAAACTCGACAGTCTATTCTTGTTCTTAGAAATGAAGGCTATTCCATGCGAGAAATTGCCAAGAAACTGAAGATTTCCTACAATGGTGTGTACTACTGCCTTCAGAGGACAGCACACACAGGCTCTAACCAGAGTAGAAAGAGAAGTGGGAGGCCCCGCTGTACAACTGAGCAACAAGACAAGTACATTAGAGTCTCTAGTTTGAGAAATAGATGCCAAACAGGTCCTCAACTGGCAGCTTCATTAAATAGTACCCGCAAAACGCCAGTGTCAACTTCTACAGTGAAGAGGCGACTCCGGGATGCTGGCCTTCAGGGCAGAGTGGCAAAGAAAAAGCCATATCTGAGACTGGCTAATAAAAGGAAAATATTAATATGGGCAAAAGCACACAGACATTGGACAGAGGAAGATTGGAAAAAAGTGTTATGGACAGACGAATCGAAGTTTGAGGTGTTTGGATCACACAGAAGAACATTTGTGAGACGCAGAACAACTGAAAAGATGCTGGAAGCGTGCCTGACGCCATCTGTCAAGCATGGTGGAGGTAATGTGAAGGTCTGGGGTTGCTTTGGTGCTGGTAAAGTGGGAGATTTGTACAAGGTAAAAGGGATTTTGAAAAAGGAAGGCTATCACTCCATTTTGCAATGCCATGCCATACCCTGTGGACAGCGCTTGATTGGAGCCAATTTCATCCTACAACAGGACAATGACCCAAAGCACACCTCCAAATTATGCAAGAACTATTTAGGGAAGAAGCAGGCAGCTGGTATTCTATCTGTAATGGAGTGGCCAGCGAAGTCACCAAATCTCAACCCCATAGAGCTGTTGTGGGAGCAGCTTGACCGTATAGTACGCAAGAAGTGCCCATCAAGCCAATTCAACTTGTGGAAGGGCCTTATGGAAGCATGAGGTGAAATTTCTCCAGATTACCTCAGCAAATTAACAGCTAGAATGCGAAAGGTCTGCAATGCTGTAATTGCTGCAAATGGAGCATTCTTTGACGAAAGCAAAGTTTGAAGGAGAAAATTATTTCAAATAAAAATCATTATTTCTAACCTTGTCAATGTCTTGACTATATTTTTCTAGTCATTTTGCCACTCATTTGATAAATATAAGTGTGAGTTTTCATGGAAAACACTAAATTGTCTGGGTGACCCCAAACTTTTGAACGGTAGTGTATATCACAGATCATTAGAAGACAAATCTTCCTATGACTCCCCAATCACTGTTGTTTCACCAGGCGAGACCACTGGAAGAGGAGGGTAGTCGGGAGACAAGATCTCCTCCCTCCCTGCTACACACAATTTTACTAGTGGCCCTAAGGTGTCTTCTCGCTAAATGGCTGAATGCAGACGCACCGGGTATTGATATGATCGTGGTACAACTGAAAGGGCCATTAGGTTTGGAACGTGTAGAGGTGGAGAGCCGGAAAGAATTGGGAGCCGAGAAACTATTTACTAAGTGGAGAATCTTTATTGAATCACATTTTACAGCTGTTGAGATAGCGGGGATTGTTACGCCATTTAGACATACCGCCTGGTACCATAGGGAACTTCTGAAAGGTACTATTGGGTGGTTACACCTCATGCCTTGATTGGAGACTGCTGGTGGGGATCATTAGTTCTTAGTTCTGATTGATTCTATGTGCTGTTTAATTGTATTTAGCCGGAGTCGTGATCTGGGGTAGGGGGAAGTATTGTTTGTCTTCATGATATGAAACAGGGTATATGCCATGATCTTTTCTGTTCTTTATGTTGTATTCTACATGTTGCTCAACAATCAGCAAATTCTATGTGATCTTTTTGTCTGTTAACCCCTAGGTGTACCACGACGCAACTGTACGTCCGGGTGGCCAGTGTCTTAGCGCACGGGGACGTACAGTTACTGCGCAGTTCCCGGTGTACACTGTCGGCGATAGTGTGCACCGGGAACCGGGAGGCCAGCTGTCCCTGACAGCTGACACTCCACTGTTGCATATCAGCGGCTTATTTCCGCTGATTTCGGCAATTAACCCCTTAAATGCGGTGATCGATTGCAATCGCCACATTTTAGGGGTTTCTAGCACATCGGCAGACCTCACAATGAAATCGTGAGGGTTGTAGATGGCTAGCATGGCGAGCGGGGGCCAAGTAATGGCCTCCGTGTCTGCCATGTACGGAAGCCTATCAGGACCAGCCTCCTGATAATAAAAGGAGAGCAAAAAAGGGACCAAGGGCGCTAATATTAATGTCGAGGCTAGGCAAACATATAGTTCGATATTTATATCGATATTAGTAAAGTAGACAGGCACCTGATAGACTTCCTTTCCGAGTGAAAGGACGTCACTGCCGTTAGCGATGCACACTGTTGGTGACACTGTCTGTGACAGTGTGCATCGGGAACTGGGACGTCAGGTGTCCCTGACAGCTAACACTCCTCTGTTGCCGATCAGCGGCTCACTGATTTCGGCAATTAACCCGTTAAATGCGGAGCTCGATTGCGATCTCCACATTTAGGGGGTTTGTAGCACATCAGCAGCCCCCATGCAATTGTGGGACTGCTGATGCTTCTGATGGCACCCGGGGGCCAGACAACGGCCTCCGGGTCTGCCATGTATGGAAGCCTATGAGGACCAGCCTCTAGCTGGTCCTCGTAGACTAACTGTTAGGCTGGGTTCACACAACCTATTTTCAGGCGTAAACGAGGCGTTTTACGCCTCGAATTACACCTGAAAACACGGCTCAAATACGTCGGCAAACATCTGCCCATTCATTTCAATGGGTTTGCCAATGTACTGTGCCGACGACCTGTAATTTTACGCGTCGCTGTCAAAAGACGGCGCGTAAAATAACAGCATCGTCAAAGAAGTGCAGGACACTTCTTGGGACGTAATTTGAGCCGTTTTTCATTGACTTCAATTAAGAACAGCTCGAAATTACGGCCGTAATTGACGCCTTGCAAATCGCGAGTACGAGCAATTACGTCTGAAATGCAGGAGCTGTTTTCTCCTGAAAACAGCTCTGTAATTTCAGCCGTAATTGTCGTTATCGTGTGCACATACTCTCAGAGTGACTGTGACGTCACACTGACAGTTGGAATACATTACACTACCTAGGTAGTGTAATGTATTCTAGCAGCGATCAGAGCTGCAGGTAAAAAAAGAAAGTGTAAAAAGTAAAGAAAAAAGTTAAAAAAAGTTAATAAAAATGTTTTACAAAAGTGTAAAAATAAAAGATGTTTTTTTTCCTATAATAAGCCTCTTATTATAGGAAAAAAATGAAACAGTTAAAAAACAGTACACATATTTGGTATCACCGCGTTCGTAATGACCCAATCTATAATAAAACTATAATGTTATTTTTACCGCACGGTGAACGCCGCAAAAAAACCAAACTAAAAACAATGCCAAAATCACTATTTTTTGGTCACCACCCCTCCCAAAATCTAGAATAAAAAGTGATCAAAAAGTCACATGTACCCGAAAATAGTACCAATAAAAACTACAACCCGCCCCGCAAAAAAACAAGCCCTTACACAGCTTTTTTGACTGAAAAATAAAAAGGCTACCGCTCTCAGAATATAGTGACACAGAAAATAAATTATTTTATAAAGAAGCGATTTTATTGTGCAAATGCTGCAAAACATAAAAAAACTATATACATATGGTATCACTGTCATCGTACCGACCCGCAGAATAAAGTAAAATTGTCATTTATAGCGCATTATGCCGTAAAAAATAAAGAATTTAAAACGCCAAAATCACTGTTTTTTTAGCACCAAAGCTCTAAATAAAATGTAATAAAAAGTTATCAAAAACTTGTATGTACCAAAAAATTGTACCAATAAAAACTACAGCTCGTCCCGGCAAAAATAAGCCCTCACACCGCTCAATCGACCAAAAAATAAAAAAGTTCTGGCTCTCAGAATGTGTTGATACAAAACAATTTTTTTTTAACAAATAGTTTTTTCTTTGTAAAAGTAGTAAAATATAAAAAAATATATATACATTTGGTATCACCGTAATTGTATTGACCCGCAGAATAAAGTTAAGTTGTCGTTTTTACTGCACGGTGAAAGTGGTAAAAACGAAACCCAAAAAGCAACGGAGGAATCCGTTTTTTCCAATTTCACCCCGCAAAGAACTTTATTTTCGGGTTTCCCAGTACATTATATGGTACTTTAAATGGTGTCAATAGAAACTTCAACTCTTCCCGCAAAAAAATAAGCCCTCACACCGCTCTATTCATGGAAAAATAAAAAAGTTCTGGCGTTTGGAAGGCGTGGAGTGAAAAACTAAAAAGGAAAAGCAAAAAAGGATCAGTCCTGCAAAGGTTAATTAATTTCTATTAAAAAAATAAATTATTACCACATGTGGGGTATTATCATACTCGGGAGAGCTTGCGTTACAAATTTAGGGTGACTTTTTCTCCTTTATCCCGTGTGAAAATGAAAAAATTCTACATTTTAGCGGACAAAAATGTTTATATTCATTTTCACGGCCTAATTCTACTAAATTCTGCAAAAAACCTGTGTGGTATAAATGCTTACTATACCCCTAGAAAAATTCCTTGAGGGATGTAGTTTCCCAAATAGGGTCACTTTTGGGGTGTTTCCACTGTTTTGGTCCATCCAGGGCGTTGCAATCGCGACATGGCACTAAAAACCAATCCAGCAAAATCTGCGCTCCAAAATCCAAATGGCGCTCCTTCCCTTCTGAGCACTACTGTGAGTCCAAACATCATTTTATTAGCAAATATGGGGTATTTCCGTAAACGTGAGAAGATGCTTTACAAATGTTGGGGTGCATTTTCTTCTTTATTCCTTGTAAATATTACAAATTTCTATGTTTTTTCCGAAAAAAAGTAGATTTTCATTTTCACAGGCTAACTCCAATAAATATAGCAAAATACTTGTGGGGTCAAAGTGCTAACTATACCCCTAGATAAATTCCTTGAGGGGTCTAGTTTCCAAAATGGGGTCACTTTTGGGGAGTTTCCACTGTTTTGGCACCACAAGACCTCTTCAAACCCGACATGGTGCCTAAAATATAATCTAAAAATAAGCAGGCCCCAAAATCCTGTAGGTGCTCTTTTGCTTCTGAGGCCGGTGTTTCGGTCCATTAGCACACTAGGGCCACATGTGGGATATTCCTAAAAACTGCAGGACCTGGTCAATAAATATTGAGTTGCGTTTCTCTAGTAAAACCTTCTGTGTTACAGAATTTTTTTATTACAAATGAATTTCGTCAAAAAAAAAGACATTTCTAAATTTCCCCTCTACTTTGCTTTATTTCCTGTGAAACGCCTAAAGAGTTAAGAAACTTTCTGAATGCTGTTTTGAATACTTTGAGGGGTTCAGTTTTTAAAATGGGGTGATTTATTGGGGGATTCTAATATATATAATGCCCTCAAAACCACTTCAGAACTAAGCTGGTACCTGTAAAAATAGCCTTTTGAAATTTTCTTTAAAATGTGAGAAATTGCTGCTAAAGTTCTAAGCCTTGTAACGTCCTAGAAAAATAAAAAAGACGTTTAAAAAACGATGCAAACATAAAGTACACATATGGGAAATGGTAACTAGTGACTACTTTGTGTGGTATTACTGTATGTTTTACAAGCAGATACATTTAAATTTAGAAAAATGCAAATTTTTGCACATTTTCTCTACATTTTGGTGTTTTTCACGAATAAATATTGAATTTATCGACCAAATTTTTCCACTATCATAAAGTACAATATGTCGCATGAAAACAAACTCAGTATCGATTGGATAGATAGAAGCATTCCCAAGTTATTACCACATAAAGTGACACAAGGCCAAAATAGACTGCGTCCTAAAGGGGTTAAAAACAATATTGAAAATTTGTCAATAAAAATGATGTTTAGAAAAAAAAGAAACCTGCACTGTCTACGGAAAAAACAACTCCAAAATCACGTCACTAGCCCAACAAATAAAAAAGTTAGAGCCGTTTAACTAACGAGTGCTAAAAAGGGTTAAACGGTGCCTGGTCCTGAAAGATCAAAATAGCCCGGTCCTGAACCGGTTAAAAATTTAAATGTAGCCACTTTCCAAAAAAGGACGTACTATTAGCCCTTATTCACACGACAGGGTTTCCCGGCCGGGTGACGGCCGTTCATAAATCGGCCGTCACCCAGCTGCATTAGGAACAATAGACCCCTATTGGGGCTATTCACACGACCGAGTTTTTGACGGCCCGGGAAACCAGGCCGTCAAAAAATGGGACATGCCCTATTTTCAGCCGTTTACCCGGTCTATGGGGCCGGGTAATACACGGCCATCACCGGAATGTGTCCCGAGTGATGGCCATGCATTCCGTCGCTCGCGCTCTCTCTCCTCCTCCTCACAGTGCAGAGTGCATGTGAGGAGGAGGAGGGTCTTTTTTTGCTCACTGTAGAAGTCGGAATCTCCAATCCCCGGCCGGGGATTGGTGATTCCGCTACAGGAGAAGTAAGTGACTACACTGTCCATATATGGACACAGCGACGTCACTCACTTCTGAAGCGGAATCCCCGACCCCGTGGCCGGGGATTCCGCTACAGGAGAAGTGAGTGACTACACTGTCCATATATGGACAAAGCGACGTCACTCACTTCTGAAGCGCAATCCCCGACCCTGTGGCAGGGAATTCCGCTACAGGAGAAGTGAGTCACTGACTACACAGTCCATATATGGACACAGTGACGTCACTCACTTCAGAAGCGGAATCCCCGACCATGTGGCAGGGAATTCCGCTACAGGAGAAGTGAGTGACTACACTGTCCATATATGGACACAGTGACGTCACTCACTTCAGAAGCGGAATCCCGACCCTGTGGCAGGGAATTCCGCTACAGGAGAAGTGAGTGACTACACAGTCCATATATGGACACAGTGACGTCACTCACTTCAGAAGCGGAATCCCCAACCCTGTGGCCGGGGATTCCTCTCCAGGAGAAGTCCGTGACTAAACTGTCCATATATGGACATTGAAGTCAGTGACTTCTCCTTGAAGGGGGGGATGGGTGCCACCTACAGGGGACTTGGTGGCATTACCTACAGGGGACTTGGTGGCATCCCCTACACGGGACTTGGTGGCATCACCTACAGGGGGCAGGGTGGCATCACCTACAGGGGGCTTGGTGGCATTACCTACAAGGGGCAGGGTGGCATTGCCTACAAGGGGCTGGGTGGCATTACATGCAGGGGGCTGGGTTTCATTACATGCAGGGGGCAGGGTGGCATTACATGCAGGGGGCTGGGTGGCATTACCTGCAGGGGGCTGGGTGGCATTACCTGCAGGGGGTTGGGTGGCATTACCTGCAGGGGGCTGGGTGGCATTACCTGCAGGGGCTGGGTGGCATTACCTACAGGGGGCAAGTTGGCATTACCTACAGGGGAATTGGTGGCATTATCTACTGGGGGCAGGGTGGCATTACCTACAAGGGGCAGGGTGGCATTACCTACAAGGGGCAGGGTAGCATTACCTACAAGGGGCAGGGTGGCATTACATGCAGGGGTCTGGGTGGCATTACCTGCAGGGGTCTGGGTGGCATTACCTGCAGGGGCTGGGTAGCATTACCATTGCTGGATGGCATTACCAACAGGGGGCTGGGTGGCATTACCTACAGGGGGCTGGGTGGCATTACCTACAGGGGGCTGGGTGGCATTATCTACAGAGCGCTGTGTGTGGCAACAAATTTAAATGATATTCATCCGATTTTAAAACGGACAGGGAAAAATACAGATGCAAAACGGGTCAAAATCGGCTGTTAAAACGGCAACACGGCCCGGAACGGATGCAAAATGGATTCAAACCGGCCGGGAAAAACGGCCCAAAATGGCCGATTTTATCGGCCGACATTCGGACCCTGTCGTGTGAATGAGGCCTAATGCCTTATTCACATGACAGGGTCCCGTCCGAGCCCGAGTGCCGGCCGATAAAATCAGCTGTTTTTACCGGCCGGTTTGCATTAGTTTTGCATCCGTTCCGGGCCGGGCATATCTGGACAGTGACATCAGGGGCAACTCCTGAAGGGGAATCCCCATGTGGCCGGGGATTCCACTTCAGGAAAAGTCCCTGTCGTCTGTGTCCATTTATGGACACTGAACGTTACTGGCTTCGTCTGGTGTGGAATCCCCGGTCACAGAGTGTTCGGGGATTCCGCTTCAGGAGTTTCCCCTGATGTCACTGCCCAGATATGGACAGAGACATCAAGCGCTCTGTGCAGGAGCGGAATCCCCGAGCATAAACTCCTCCTCCTCACATGCACTCTGCGCTGTGAGGAGGGAGCGAGCGACGGAATACATGGCCATCACTCGGGACACATTCCGGTGATGGCCGTGTATTACCCGGCCCCATAGACTTCTATGGGAGCCGGGCGGCCGGATAAACGGCCGAAAATAGGACATGTCCCATTTTTTGACCCGGGCCGTCAAAAAAATCGGTCGTGTGAATAGCCCCATTAGGGGTCTATTGTTCCTACTGCAGCCGGGTGACGGCCGTTTTATCAACGGCCGTCACCCGGCCGGGAAACCCTGTCGTGTGAATAAGGGATTAGTCCTTAATCCGGACTCCTTACCACAATAGGAGAGTGCAGCCAGGCTCCTGCTGCCATGGCTGACAATTCTGGCTGTTTAACCCTTTAGATGCCATGGCCAAGAGTGATCGTACCATCTAAGGTGTTTGACCTGCGGGGTGCTGATGGGTTACAATGGCACCCGGGGACCTAAAAAAGTTCTCCAGGTCAGCTACAGGTATGTGCCAGAGGTCTGACACTGACAATAATTTTTGGGAAAAGTATTATGTACTGTTTGCCAGGGGTAGGCAACCTTTGATGCATGGCGATACAAAAAAAAAAATCATAGATGAAGTACTCATATAACACAAACTATTCGGTTTCATGCACACGACCGTACCCGTAATTACGGGGACGACCGCAGACAGCCGGCTGTTTTTACGAGCCGTGCTCCCATTATAAAGGAGCACGGTCAGTAAAATGAAAAAATAGGACATGTTCTATTTTATTCGGCAGATTTCTACGGCACGGACACCCTCCCGTAGACATACGGGAAGGTGTCCGTCGGCCATAGAAATTAATGGGCCCGTAATTACAGGCCTGACTATGTGTGTGACATAAACCAATTAATCAGTTAAAGGGTTTGTACCGGAATAAAAAATTATCACCTATCCACTTTTCATTATACCTTTCCCTCTTTTTGGATCCACTTCGGAGTTTGGTTTAAAAACGGAGCCAAAAACTCTGTGATCCAGGCCCAATACAGACAAACTTAAATTTCGAAAGTGTTTGAAACAAATAGGCCGGATTTACACGAGCGTTTTGCGTGCGCAAAAGGCACTTAACAGTTGTATGTGTCATCACCATATGATGCGTGGCTGCGTTATTTTCGCGCAGCCGCCATCTTTATGACACTCTGTATGTATGTTTGTAAACAGAAAAGCACGTGGTGCTTTTCTATTTCCATTCATAGTTTTACTGCTGTTGCGCGAATCACGCGCGTCACACGGAAGTGCTTCCGTGTGGTGCACGTGATTTTCACGCACCCATTGGTGCATGATGAGCAAACAACGCACAAATATAGGACATGTCGTGCATTTCACGCAGCGGACACACGCTGTGTGAAAATCACTGACTGTCTGCACGGCCCCATAGACGAGCATAGGTCCGTGCGAGGCGCGTGAAAACCACGCGCATTGCACGGACGTATATCACGTTCGTGTAAATAAGCCCTTATGCTTATCGTGTATTTGCCAAAGAAATAACGATAAACCGTCTGTTGCAGGTCAAGACGAGTCACGCCCATCCCCCACTGCTATAAAAACTTTTAAAAGGTTTGGGTGGGTATGCTGGGCCATATTTTGACTCAATGGGGGAAATTTATCAAAACTGTTGCAACGAAAAAGTGGAGTAGTTGACCTTGGCAACCAAACAGAAACTAGCCCTCATTCTTCAACCCGATTGATTGTTGGAGTAACTACTAAATTTTTCCTTTGCACTAGTTCCCCCATTAATCTTCTGTTTAGTGTGAGTAAACATTGATTATTTGCTCCTGAGACTTTGGAAACAGCTTTAGGGCTTATTTAGACAAACGTGTAATACATCCGTGCAACGCACGTGATTTTCACGCGCCTCGAACGAACCTATGTTCGTCTATGGGGCCATGCAGACTGTACGTGAGTTTCACGCAGCGTCTGAAACGCACGACATGTCCTATATTTGTGCGTTGTTCGCGCATCATGCACCAATGGGTGCGTGAAAATCACACGCAGCACACGGAAGCACTTCCGTGTGACGTGCGTGATTCGCGCAACAGCAGTAAAAATTATGATTCAAAACAGAAAAGCACCACGTGCTTTTCTGTTTACAAACATACAGACAGAGTGTCATAATGATGGTGGCTGCGCGAAAAGCACGCATCATATGGTGATGACCCACGGAGCTGTTATGTACCTTTTGCGCACGCAAAGCGCACACGCTCTTGTGAATCCGGCCTTAGGCTATGTTCACACTGAGTTTTTTGCAGGCAGAAAATTCTGCCTCAAAGTTTCGTCGGGAATTTTGAAGCAGATTTTGATCTTTCACGGCGTTTTTCGTGGCAGATTTTGCCCGCGGCCATTGAGCGCCACGGGCAAAAAACGCAGCGAAATATGCTTTCTCTGCCTCCCATTGATGTCCATGGGAGGTCAGAGACGTAAACGCACGAAGATAGGGCATGTCGCTTCTTTTTCCCGCAAGACGGTTTTTCCACATCAAAAAACGCGTAAAAAAAAAACTGTGTGAACTGGCCCTTACAACCTACAAAGTTTTGCTTGCAGTACAGTCGATATCCCCATGATGGCAGCGTTTACTTACTATATAAAGTAATTGGGGAAAAAACTACGTTATAACCTTTTACCAGCTTATATCAGTTAGTATGCAACAAATAAATATTATATAACCGTTGAATAAGTCCGACTGTAGCTTGATTTGTGTTTTTGTGACAAATTGCAGATTTACTAAGAGTCTTAAATTTAGACAGCTTAGAATTAGACAAGATGCGCCAAATGTATCACTGCGGCACATGCTGAATAATAAATTTGCCACATCTTTAGACACTTCTGTCTAAGTTTAACCCCTTATGGACAAAGCCTGTTTTAGCCTTATGCACCAGGCCAATTTTTTCAAATCTTGCATGTCACTCACTATAAGTGGTAATGACTTTGGAATGCTTTTATTTTTTAAGCAATTCTGAGATTGTTTTCTCGTGACATATTGTAATTTAAGTTAGTGTTAAAATTTGGTCGATACATTCAGTGTTTATTTGTGGAATAACACCAAAATTTAGCAAAAATTTATAAAAATTAGCATTTCTATAAATTTAAGTGTATCTTCTTTGTAAAGCTTTATTCAGACGAACGGGAATCACGTCCGTGCAATGCGCGTGCTTTTCACGCGCGTCGCACGGACCTATATTAGTCTATGGGGCCTTGCAGACACGTGCGTGATTTTTACGCAGCGTTGGTCCGTTGCGAAAAATTCACGACATGTCCGTTCTTTCTGCGTTTTCCACGCATCACGCACCCATTGAAGTCAATGGGTGCGTGAAAACAACGCACGGCACACGGAAGCACCTCCGTACGCACAGCGTTTTTCACGCAACACTTGTTAAGCCTATGTAAATGAGTTGACCAAACTAGACAAAACAAGCACAAACCAGGAAGTGGGTTTTCACTTGTTGGGCACATGCGCACAGTTCAAAACGACATCTGCTGCAATGCCACGTGCGTGCGATGTGGAAAAGCTCATCTGCTTGGTCCATGAGAGGCCACAGTTGTGGAACACACGCGCAGAGGCCTACCACGACCGCACGGGCAAGGAGGTTGGCTAGGATGAGCTCGTGCAGAGCCTATTCGGACAGGAGTGGGATAAAAGCACCACAAGAGACCGCAAGAGCCTAGGTAAGTGCAGATCTGTATTTATGCTAATGCAATCGCCCATTCTGTAGTGTATTTCCTTGTGTTTCACATGTTCCTACTGTGCTTGGTCGCGGGTGTGTCACAGCATCATTAGGCAGGTGTATAATGTTTAGTGGTGTTTAAGGAATCGCGACGTTTCGGACAAGTGCCGTTTTCAGTGATGTCACCTGGTGACCTTGTTTTTTTGTTTGGTGTTCCTATGTCCAGTTGATGATGTTAAAACCCGGTGGAGGAGCTGTCGGGATAAATTCCGGAGGGAATTCGGAAGCAGAGGGCGAAGTGGGGACGGCGTGCCCAAAAAGCGCCAATACATCTACACCAAACAACTAATGTTCCTGAAGGACATTATGGAGATGCGGTCGTAAGTACTGACTGTACCTTGAAGACATGTGTGTGGTCACTTAAAAATCAGCCAAAAATGGTTGTTGGTCCGTTGTGCCCATGTTAAAAGGAGTAACGCAAAATGTTTCTGGCAGATGCAGTGATAATCTTCTCGACACCGAGGAGGAGGCTGGCCATGAGGAGTCGCAGCCGGCCCCGGAACAACATCCCGTGCTGCCCTTGACCCCAGAGTCGACGGCACCACAAGCAGCCACCCAGTCAAGCAGCCAACACCAGCTGCCACGGGACGTCGACAATCCCCGGACGCCACCAGCCAGGCGCCAGCGCAGCCAGGTTGCCACAACAGGTGCCAACGTGGACTCCCGAGTCCTGGAGTACCTCCGCCGCTGTTCTGAGGAAGGACGCCTGTGACGCGTTTGGCCGGAGCATAGCGCCGCTACTCAGGCGAGTACCTGACGGCGCGCGTCCAAGGCTCTATCCTTGCCATCATTGACTCCGCCACTCCTCCTAACAATCCACGTTAGTGCTTCCAGGTAATAGAGCATTGGCGTGGATTGCCTGAGGAATCAGTGCCCTCCACTGCACCTCTCCCTTCCCAGCCTGCCAACCCCTTTCCCCGGCCACAGCACCAGCGGCCAATGGTGAGCATAATGTCACCTGGTCATGTGGTGGTTCGGGGCCGACCTTTCGCACCCTACGGCAGACCCCAGCAACCCTTTGCCCAGGGCCCCCCGGCAGGGTTCAACACTCTGTATCAGCACCACTATGCTGTTGAAGAACATCCTCAGCAGGCACAGGGACAGCATAGAGGTGCTGAAATGCAAAGCTATCACTCCCCATCACACAGATATCAGGAGTTGTAGCGCTGTGTCGGCAGATTATGGTGTGCTC
The DNA here is from genome assembly GCF_050947455.1 of Rhinoderma darwinii. Lineage (NCBI taxonomy): Eukaryota > Metazoa > Chordata > Amphibia > Anura > Rhinodermatidae > Rhinoderma > Rhinoderma darwinii. Next base: position 563,032,419 of record NC_134687.1, on the reverse strand, counting down.
GTTGTTGTGAGCTAAACCGAGAAGAACGAGTAGGTTAATTTTGCATCATGTTGATGCGTTTTTAAGGTTTTTTTTCCCTGCTTGTTTATGTTTAAAGTGCGTTTTCCACATTACACAATAAAGTGTGTTTTTGTTTTGCCGTAAAATTGGTTGTGTTTGCCTCCATCTATGTGCTGGAACCCAGGTTCCCCAACACGTCCTTTTAGGTAACGTTGGAACATTATGGCCACGTCCCGAGATAGTAGCATGCCATTATTGAGGTATTAGTGTATCTTTTGTGGTTTTTCTCAATTCCTCATGCTCTGCTCTGCTGCATTGCAGTGCTGTGAGAAAGTCCAGGCGAATGACTTTTGGCTTTGTATTTGTATTTGTGAACATTGGATAAGCCAATGTGCCTCACATGCTATTTCGTTTAGGACATGAAAACAAAACAGCAAAACCACCAAAGATATAAGCTCGCAACCCACGTCAAGGGTCCTCAAGTCTTGCGAGTCCGTAATACTAAAATCCCCACCTCAAATTACGCAAAATTCAAAGAACAAATGATACATTGGGCCACTAATCTCCACTAGGACACCCTTCAGAGAACATCCTCCTGCCATGGCAGTGCTCCATCGGGGCTGTCAAAATATTGGGCAAATATGTTGCATACTCGAATACCAGATGTTTGAGCCCTTCCGAGTGGAATTTGGTGCGGAATGGTTGATGTTGAAACATTTAGGCGAATATATTCTGCATCACAACCGCCGTCATGTATGCGGCAAAAATTATGAAGAACAACACACGCTTGTATGACACGGGTGACATTTTGTGACATCAGTTGCATTGTGGTGAGAAAAACCCGCCATTTGGTTGACAATGCCAAATGCACATTCCACACATCTTCGTGCTCGGCTTAGCCAGTAATTGAAGATGCGCCGACGGTCATCCAAGCCCCGTCTAGCAAACGGACGCATGACTTGGCTTGTGAGGCCAAAACCCTCATCTGCCACAATTACATAAGGGACTGGTGGTCCTCGCGAGCCAGGCAGGAGGCTCGGTTCCGGCACAAAGTTGATTGACCATAAGACGATGGCCCATTCTAGATTTGCGAAATATGCGGGCATCCGCAGAGCTTCCATAGGAGCCAATGTGTACAATGGTAAAACAATAATTACTGTCGGCCAAGGCCAACAAGACTATGGAAAAAAAACTGTTTGTAATTATAGTATCTGGATCCAGAGTGGGGGGGCTTCTTGACACGAATGCGCTTCCCGTCTAGGGCACCAATACAATTAGGAAATTGGGTGGTGGCGAGAAAATCATCCGAAATGGAAAGCCAGTGGCTCTGTCGTGGGCTGAGGCATCACTGTGGGCTTTAATCTCTGCCACAGCACAACACAGGTGCCTGTGACAATGCCAGAAATTGTGCTCACTCCCAGAAGGAATTCAAAATGCAAGGCATGGTAGCGGTTTCCTGTAGCAAGAAATCTACATGGGAGATTAAAAAAAAAGACAAAACACACTGAAACTTCAGGTAGGACATGACCCCCACACACCATCCTGTAAGCTGGAATTGTTTAAAACACACATACCTTAACGTCACAAGGAGTCGCTCCTCGGGGGAAATGCAGCGCCGCATGTTTGTGTCCTGGTAGGCGATTCCTGGTCGGATCTGGGCCAGCAGAATATCAAATGTCGACATAGACATGCGGCAAAACGACCAAAATTTCTCGGGGTGGCTGCGAAGGTCATCATAGAGAGTATGAAAATGCCCTTTCGAGGTGCGCTGGGCCACAAGAGGATGAACCCAAATCCTCCCTCTTCTCCAGGTTCCCTCCTGAAGCATGGGTCGGCGCTCACCAAATCGACGAGAAACCATCCAGGAGATCAGCACACGGCCCAGCGGAGTCAAGGGCATAATGTTGGTTTTATAGATGCAAACAAGGCAAGAAACACCCTACACCTCCAAAAGTAGTTTGCAAGGTGCCAAAAGGATGCGAACATGTGCTCACATCAAGCAGGTGTTGGAGAAGGGTGCCTCTTTGTAGGCTGTTCTCTCCATTACTCCACCCTCAGTTTTTATTACGCGCGTAAAAAACGCATGCCATACGCACGTAAAAAAACAACGCAGCCATAACGCATGCCACACGCAACTACAACGCACGCAAAACGTTGAGTTTATTACGTGCACAAAAACGCCACGCTCGTGTGAACCCAGCCTAAGGCAGATATTAATACCACACAAAATAGTTACTAGTTTACATTTACCATATGTCTACTTTATGTTGGCATCGGTTTTTTTTTATAGTGCTTTTATTTTTCTAGGATGTTACAAAGAAATTTCTCCCATTTTCAAGAAAATTTCAAAAGCCTTTCTTTAGGGACCAGTTCAGTTCGGACTTGGTTTTGAGGGCTCTATATATTAGAAACCCCCCTATAAAATCGCCCCATCTTAAAAACTGAATCCTCAAAGAGTTTAAAGCAACATTTGCAAAGTTTCTTGACCCTTTAGGCATTTCACAGGGGTTAAAGCAAAGCGGAGGTGAAATTCACAAATCTCTTTTTTTTTTGCAGAAAATCCGTTTTAAACCATTTTTTTCTGTAACACAGAACATTTTAACAGAGAAACACAACTCATATTTATTGCACAGATTCTGCAGTTTTTAGAAATATCCCACATGTGGCCCTAGTGTGCTAGTGGACTGAAGCATCAACCTCAGAAGCAAAGAAGCACCGAGTGGATTTTTGGGCCTCCTTTTTATAAGGGTATGTTCACACGCTTAACAAAAAACGTCTGAAAATACGGAGCTGTTTTCAAGGGAAAACAGTCCCTGATTTTCAGAAGTTTTTTGAGCAACTCGCGTTTTTCACGGCCGTTTTTGGAGCGGGTTTTCATTGGAGTCTGAGAAAACTGCTCTAAAAACGTCCCAAGAAGTGTCCTGCACTTCTTTTGACGAGGCTGTAATTTTACGAGCCGTCTTTTGACAGCGACGCGTAAAATGACAGCTCGTCGGCACAGCACATTGTAAGACCCATTGAAAGTAATGGGCAAATGTTTGGCATGGTTTTGCAGCCGTTTTTTCAGATATAATTCGAGGCGTAAAACGCCTCCATTACGTCTGAAAATAGGTTGTGTGAACCCAGCCTTAGAATATATTTTAGGCACCATGTCTGGTTTGAAGAGGTCTTGTGGTACCAAAACAGTGAGGAAAAAAAATAAAGCCAGCATTTGGAAAACTACACCCCTGAAGGAATTTATCAAGGGGTATAGTGAGTATTTTGACCCAACAGGTTTTTTGCTAAATTTAGTAGAAATAGGTCAGGGGTCTCAAGCACGCATCCCCTGGGGCTGTCATCTGCAGCCCGCGGGACACAGACCCACATATGAACAGTGATGTCTGGGGCTTCCCCAGAGCCAGAGTCCCGTGCAGAGCGCTAGTATAGGCTCTGCTCCGGGACTGTCGAATTCCCTGACATCGCTGTCCATATATGGAGTGTGTCAGGGTCTTCCCCAGAGCCGGAGACCCGGGCAGAGCGCTAGTATCGGCTCTGCTCCGGGACTCTGTGGAAATCCCTGACATCGGTGTCCATGTTTGGACACATGATGTCTGGGGCATCCCCAGAGCTGGAGCCCCGGGCAGAGCGCTAGTATAGTCTCTGCCTCGGGACTCTGGGGAAGCCTCTGACATCGCTGTCCATACATCGACAATGATGTCAGGGGCTTCCCCAGAGCAGGAGTCCCAGTGATGACAGGAGCACAGGAAGAGTGCTAGAAGCGGCTCTGCTCTGGGACTCCAGCTCTGGTCAAGCCCCTGACATCACTGCGGCAGCACCCACAGAGGGCACTGCGGCAGCATCTTAAAAGGGACTGCCCAATCTTGACATGTGTGTCTGCCAAACGCTGCGAACTGAGCCGCTGGACTTCATTTAGTGACACTTAAACTGGATTGTTGAAATAAGCACGTGGAGAATTCTCTCTAATTTTAAACCTAGCAGTATTATTATAGGAATAGTGTTATAGTAGTTCAAATAACTAATTTTTTAACATCAATTTTGCATTGCATCAAATTTGAAAGTAATGCGGCCCGTCAACTTTCCATTTTTTCTAAATGTGGCCCACTTACCCGGCCGAGCTTGAAACCCCTGAATTAGGTAGTGAAAAATCTACATTTTTTTTTTCCCAATAAAATGTAGACATGTTCAATCTTTACAAGGCATAAAAAGGCAAAAAACCACCCCAACATTTGAAAAGCAATTTATCCTGATTACAGCAATACCCTGTATGTGGTAATAAACTGCTCTTTGGCCCCACAGCACAGCTCAGTAGAGAAGGAGCACCATTTGGCTTTTAGAGCTCAAATTTAGTTGGAATGGTTTTCAGGTGCCATGTCACATTTGCAAAGCCCCTGCAGGACCAAAACAGTGGGAGACCCCACTATGTGGGTAGTGCAGTGTATTAGAGCTGTTAGTTATTCACCTACAGCAAGCCTAGTAGGCTACGCCTCTGTGCAGGGCCTAATGGGCTTCTGTACGTGGCAGATCAGGCAGCCACTGTTTACCATAGCAATGATCAGCACCCCTGCGATCACATAGCAGCGATGCCGGTCAGCTAGAAACCACTAAGATACCGCCATCTAAGGGGTTAAAGGCAGGGATCGGCGCTAGCTTCGTTCTGTCGTTACAGTAGTGTATCACCTGTAACATACGTGTCATGTGCGGCTGATGGCAGCATGCTCAGAAGAGGAGTCTGCGCTATCTTCGGGCGGAAGCCTTTTAGGCCCTGCATCTGGAAAGGGCCTCTGTACACGGCAGACAGGAGGTGGTTATTAGGCCTCCTGTTGCCAATAGCTGATCGGCTAGCATGGCTCCCCAACTTGTGAGGTAACCATGCAGAAGTTTGTCACTACTGTCCAATCACCACGTTCGCGGTTGGCGCTGTGATCGGTCTCCCCAACGCATCCCATTGACTATTGGTTGTCTGACTGCCGATATCACTGTTCTGTCACGTCTTTTGACATGGTGACAGAAAAGCACCAAGACGTAACTGTACTTTACGGTGCCTTAAGACAGGGCAAACCATAATGTACAGTTATGTCAAGGTGTGTTAAGGGGGTTAAACCACCTTGGAGCTGTTTTAGTTTGCAACAGATGTCTGTGCCACGATATGCGCAAAATGTGTCACATTAACACAAGCCAAAATCATGCCCATATTATACAATTATGAACTACAGTGTTGAGCATTGCATGAAAAAGGTCTGGCGCACTCAGCTAAAGGACATGCAAGTAGCATGTGCCACACGACTACACAGAAAACTGCCCCAGTGTATATTCATTGCGCCTGCAAAGACTTGAATAATCTCACGTTGGACATAAAATTGGAAATCACAGGTCAATAATTCACTTTATGGACGGTGCATGCTGTGCTTGAAACAATTCTGCTCACCATGGTAATCTGAAGCGGCAATAGTAAGATCGGCCTCGTTCACAACTGCGTTAAAAGGTGCCTCCGTCGCAGAGCCGGCCAAGATTAGAGACAATAGCGCAGAACGCTGTACTATTGTCCCTGGTAAAACTGGTGGTGGCCATCGTGCAACAGACCGGTTGCTTCTGTTATTAACTTGTTCTGCTCCTCTGATGGAGCAGAACAGAATACTACAATGCAGGTGTGAACATAGCCTTACAATAATAGTGTTCCAAAGAAAAACCGGGAACAAGACCTACGAGAATTATTGCCCTGTGGGGAAAAGGATGGTTGGAAGGGTTGTGAGGTAAGCAACATTATGTTCACAAGGAGAAATGGTCCTAAAATAGAGCAATAACACCAAATCCGTTGACAGAAGTCAGGAATTAATAGCTAGCGCATACAAAAAAAAAAAAAAATATATTTGTTTGACTCAGACAAATGTTGTCCAAATTGAACGTCAGTCAGGATCTTAGCGCTGGCTCAAACAAAAGTTGCACCAGTGAATATATAAATTTTTTGTTTTAAATAAAAACAAACCACACCACTACAAGAAAACATCACAATAATGCATTTAAAGTTTTATTTGATGCATTGCAAACAATACATATTCTCAGATGGAATTATGGTATGTAAAATAGGAATTACTGGCATGTACTACATTTTTAGTCAAGACGGCATTGATCTATTTGTAAATATGAACGCATCATCAAGACAGGCCCCTTTACATCAGTAGACTACATACAGACACTGATAGACCTGGCCTCCAACGTGCAATTGTGTCCAAAAAAAAAAAAAAAAAAAAAGGGTCAACTGCTGCCAGTCAGGGATGAGTAGTATTCTGTTTAATATGCTCTTCCACATTGAGCCCTCAGCAGGGACACGTTCTTGCAGGTCCGATTACTACAAAGACACCCATTTATAAGAGATAATGTTTAGGGCTCATTTCCTCTTCATCCCAATAACTGATCCTTGACATTCAATTGTATTTATTAGCATACACATGCCAGAGGGCCGCATAGCAAAGATCAAAATGGGGCTCACTTGTGGGTTGACACCACCACATCCTTATCCACCTTGGACATAAGATGAACCCCCCCCCATCGCTTTTTCATGATTTTGGGGATATATTATGCAGCCGACCTAGATTGGAACCCCTCTCAGTAGAGGTCTGTAGTACATCTTACATAGGGCAGTGGATAGAGGTTTTAATCTAGAAAAGGGAGTCCATTCTGTTGAAAAGTTTTTTTTTCTGGCAAGTTGGACTATGATCCATGCATTTATTTGTTATTGTGTTCTCTTATTTGTGCGGAGTTGGAATGTTTGTGGCAGCAGAGGAGGAGTTTGCTGGTCTTGTGGTAGGCAGTGACCTGTCTGCTTCTATCGCCTAGACATAAATGTCATACTGATTGACTTTTTCTTCTACCAAAGATAGAAATTACCATTAACATCTGGCTGGTTGCTTGGATTGTTAAAAAAAAAAAATAAGCATTATCTTATAGGAGATGAATATCTAGTTTGATTTGAAGGATTACTTTGAAAACAAATCTTTAAGCTGTTGTTGAGTAGTCGCCTCTTTCTGCTGCATCAGTTCAGCATCTCCTTTGGTCACTCCCCAGGCATCGGGCTTTGACATGGAAGGACAATAAGGTCTCCCTGAAGCAGGGTGTAATTTCTCCCAATAGTCCTGCCTAGCCCTGTCATACAAAAACAATTTGATACACGTTACACAAGTCAAATTTTTATTTAACAGTAACCTCTATAGTTGTGGCCTTGACCACTATTCATGAAATGGAGGACTGGAGGTATTAAAACCTTAATACTCAGGGTTGTCAATAGGGCATCAGCAAGGTTAAATTCACATGAATTTTAGTTCAGCCAATATGGAGAACATTAATGCCAATAGAAATGCAACCACCAAACTAATCTACCCCCGCAAGAATCCATCTGGTTAATCCTCCCCCGTGCAAGCCAGAGGCTCCTTAACACCAGGTTAGGAATGTCACAGAGACCAGGAATAGTGGTTCCATTTACATTAATGACGGGGTAGTTGTAGGGGATCCCAATCTGAACAGCCTATGTAAAGGCTATAGATTTCAATGTGAACATAAATGCTCCAAGACTCTGGCTTGGGGACTGTATTAACGGACAATACAAACTTAGCATTGTAGTGCCAAGCCGAGTGCAGCTTGCCAAATGTACAGAACTACACTAATACAGTCAATAAAGTCATGATAGAACTACTTTAACTCTGCAAACCTGTGCCGGGGTGACACAGCTTTAGAGGACCCTCAGCACGATTCATTGACAGCCACTGTTCGTTTACATTGGTCACTGTAGAGACCTTTGTGCGATGCTGTAAAGGATCTGCCAGGTACTACGTCTGTGTATACTCCCGGGATTAATCAGTCGACACCTGCGGGTTTACTACGTTCGAGGGGACATGGAGGCCCCGAGTTGCATAGGTACCTCAGAGTCCTCCGTGGAAGAGCGAGGAGACGTGACCTCGGGGGGAATCGCAGGGAAGTCAGAGGGGAAAACATTGAAACGTTCAAGCTGACGTTTCCTAAGGGTAGGATATTTAATCTTAGTAGGCAGGGAACTGTAAAGGATCTGCCAGGTACTACGTCTGTGTATACTCCCGGGATTAATCAGTCGACACCTGAGGCCAGACCTCTTAGACTGACACCGGCTCCCACCAACCAGGGTGACAGGCTCAGGAGGTCTGGCCTCAGGTGTCGACTGATTAATCCCGGGAGTATACACAGACGTAGTACCTGGCAGATCCTTTACAGATGCCCTTGAGTTTGTCCAAGTGCATGAAAGGATGATTTAACAAAGAGGCTTTGTCACCAGATTATAACTTGACCATCTCCTACATAATCTGATCGGCGCTGTAATGTAGAGAACAGTGGTTTTTATTTTGAAAAACGATCATTTTTGAGCAGGTTATGAGCTAGTTTAGATTTATGCTGATTACTTTCTCAATGAGGCTGACCAGTGTCCTACACTTCTCATTGTTCCAGCCCAGCTTCTTTCACTGCACAATCACACTGTGCTGTGGATCACGCTGGGCTGGAACAATGAGAAGTGTAGGACACTGATTGGTCGGCCACATACACTTCTCTGTACAACACCCAGTTGTTAAAAAGTAAAAACACGCCCAGTTGTCCATTGAGAGTCATTAGCATAAATCTAAACTAGCTCATAACTTGCTCAAAAATTATCGTTTTTCAAAATAAAAACCACTGCTGTTATCTACATTACAGCGCCGATCAGATTATGTAGGAGATGGTCAAGTTATAATCTGGTGACAGAGCCTCTTCAAGTGGTTTTATTTAGTGATCTGCAAAGACTAGTACTTCTGTGCCATATTAATAAGTGCTTTAGACCATCATTGAAATACATAGTGTAGAGCACTTGCATACCTCATACGACGAGATATATAGCAATGTGACATCTGATAGCATACCTTGCTCTAACCCAGGGTTTAGTATGCATTTCCAGGCCACTTCCCCAGCTGCCATGCTTCTCTGAACCAGGTGGTAAGAATCCTCTTTCTGGAGCCAGCTCTTCGGCAATAGCTCTGGTATGGTATGGCTCAAACCCACAACAGCCACCAATGTACCTCACTCCAAGATTGTAGGCTGCTCTGGCATACTTATGTATGTCCCACCTTGACACAATTCGTGGCTCCAGAGCTGAAAATATAGATTATATAGGTTAACCAACAATGCACTTTATTTTATCACTGCAAAAATAGTGTACATTGAATGTAAACATTGTACACCTAGTAACAGGTTTATGGACTAGTACCTAGAAAGATTGGTGTATACCCCACATAGTCATAGGATGCATATATTGGAGGTACATTTATCCAAGTGCCAGGCATGTTCGATACATACTAGGCACAATCGATACATTTCTCTTTATGCCACTTAATGGCTAGTGTACACATCCAAAAAGATAGCACATCTCCTCTAGGCCTTTAGAGATTTACTGCATTAAAACGGTCAAGGTAAGTGTAAGAAGTGGAATACATAATTTAGTGAACGCTATGTACTCCATTTTCTTGCTTTGTAAATCTTTGATTAAGTTCACATTTCTGCAGAAAAACCAGTTTCTGCAAAACAGCAAATATTATGTTGGAGGCGTTATTAATCCCTACCAGCAATATCCAGCCCCAATGCTAGATATAAATTTACTTATGAAAATGCAATTCCATCGCTAGATCTTCAGCAAAGACACTGAATATATATATATATATATATATATATATATATATTTGAGCTGAAATTATATTATATATATTTCAGCTCAATCTATAAGTAATTTTTCTTGAATGGGTTGGGTGAGAAGATGGTATGATATTTTTGTCATCTGTTTGTAGATCTTAAGATCACTTAATATGCAGTTAACATTTTTACACTGTTCACCCACTGTGCCCCCACCTACGTCAGAATCTTGTAACAGAATTATACCTACTATAGTGACCACTTGTGAATATACTTGCTCATGCATATAAGCGATCAGATTTGATCATAGAATGATTGTTAGTGCTGCAGAAGGTTGCGAGTATACCAGAAATTGTTGACTTTCACAGCCAGTATCTAGGGAATGGTGCACAAAACAGATATAGAGGGCTATGTATGTTGGGGAGGGGAGTTGGGGGGGGGGGGGGGGGACAGGGACTAAACAAAGAAAGTCAATAGGAGATCAGAGGAAATGGCTAGACGGGTTGAAGCTAATCTAAAGGAATCAGTAACTCCATTAACCATGCGTTACTACAGCAGTGTGAACATCTCGGAACATTCAGTACATCAAACCTTAGTCTATAGATTAGGACAATCCGGAGTTGACACAGGGTTCTATTTGTGGCCAGATACAAAAACCTGCCAGTTTAAGACAGGAAAACATTACCAGGCATTATAAATATGGTTTTCTGCTGAACCAAACAAGATGGGGGTCAGACTGTGGTACAAACCAATATACATAAATCTGTCTTGCGTGTGTCAATAGTTCAGACTGGTGGTGGTATAATGTGGGGAAGGTTTTCTTGGTGAATATTAGGCCCTTTAATACCAGTAGAGTATTAGTCAGTCACCATAGTCTACTTAGGCATTATAGCTGACTATGTGCACTTATTTATGGCCATAGTCTGGCTATCCAGTGGCAAATATCAGCAGGATAATGTGTCATGGTCCAATTGGTCAAATATTAAGTTGGCCTCAAGAAGCGGACAATGAGTTTTGGGTACTCGAATGGCCGGCACAGTCAACAGATCTCAATAATAGAATATCTTTGACAGGATTCACATTAACAGCATGATTGTGCAGCTGTCAAATTCGCAGCAACCACATTACCCAGCATAGATAGAAGTTACAAAGAAAGTTTTCAGCACTTTGACCTCAGATCAGCCTGAATTCTCCAAGGTATGGATTCGACAAAGGGGTGTCCTACACTGCAGCTGATACAATGGCCACTAAAAAGGCTTTCAGTTATGGTCCCACTATTCTTCCAGGCAACGTGTTTTCATTGGAACGCAAAAATATTATTTTTTTTGTCATCCTACGTACAGACTCTATTTACACAGATACCACTTATTTACTGAATCACTGCACTAATATTGCATTAATCTTTGCACTTACCAAAAGGAAACTCTGGCAGGTCAATGAAACCTTGCTTTCCACAGTCGGGTGTGTGATATGCAAGCGGTTGTGTCATCAGATGAGCCTTGACATTGGCTGCAGCCAAACCTTCCTTCATCAGCTTCACTGTTGCCACACAGGTCATTGGGTCAAAATGGCAATTGACGCCAACCACGGAGGCACCTGTAGGAGTTCACATTATGCAGACAATATAATAGGAATAACTGTTCATTTCAAAATATTACCATTGAAAATAAGCCATGCAGTGTCATCAGAAATCTGGCTAAAATACCAGTCATGTCTCGACTCCGATATAAAGGTTGTGCAAATACAAGTAGATTTGTGTGACCGTCTGCCAGGTCTTAAAGAGGCTCTGTCACCAGATTTTCAAACCCCTATCTCGTATTGCAGCAGATCGGCGCTGCAATGTAGATTACAGTAAAGTTTTTTTTTTAAAACTAGCATTTTGGCCAAGTTATGACAATTTTTATATTTATGCAAATGAGCCTTTCTTAAGTACAACTGGGCGTGTTTAAAGTTATGTCCAAGTGGGCGTGTATTGTGTGTACATCTGGGCGTTTTTACTTGTTTTACTAGCTGGGCGTTGTGAATAAAAAAAAGTGTATGATGCTGACAAATCAGCATCATCCACCTCTTAGTTACCACCCAGCTTCTGGCAGTGCACAGACACACAGCGTGTTCTCCAGAGATCACGCTGTGACGTCACTTCCTGCCCCAGGTCCTGCATCGTGTCGGACGAGCGAGGACACATCGGCACCAGGCGACAGAGGCTACATCGACTTACCTGCAAACGCCGATGCTGCTGCAGAATCAACTGTACCCTCTGTCGCCAGATGTCGATGTGTCCTCGCTCTTCCGACACGATGCAGGAAGGGACGTCACAGCGTGATCTCTCGAGAACACGCTGTGTGTCTGTGCACTGCCAGAAGCTGGGTGTTAACGAAGAGAAGTGGATGATGCTGATGCGTCAGCATCATACACTTCCATTCACAACGCCCAGCTAGTAAAACAAGTACACACACACTTGTACTTAAGGCTCATTTGCATAAATATAAAAATGGTCATAACTTGGCCAAAAATGCTCGTTTTTGAAAAAAAAAACAAACAAAAAAAAAAACCTTACTGTAATCTACATTGCAGCTCCGATCTGCTGCAATACGAGATAGGGGTTTGAAAATCTGGTGACAGAGCCTCTTTAATGACAAAGGTTTTCCATTGTGAAATATTCCAGGACAGAGAAAATGCCACTGTTACAATTTATGGTCTAAACGATTTTTAGTTGTTAGATCCTGGCTTACCAGCTTTTGCCAACTTTACTGCGCACTCTCCAGGGGTCACACCATTTAAGTCTCCTTCTGGACCAATACATAATGTGGCTGCAACTGGTTTTCCAGACTCTTTTAACACTTCTACTGCCCACACAGCTTCCTCCACATGTTCAAAGTACTGAAAAGAGAGAATGTTATAATTCTGATACAGAAAGGAAACACCACAAAAAAAAAAAAAAAAAAAAATCTATTTCAGTACATTGATGACTAGAGTCAACCTCTGTTCAGGCCCCCTATATCAGCTTAAAGGGTATGTGCACCTTTGATGGATTTAGTACTAGATACAGTTCTGTATTCTCTATGCAGAATGGCTGTATCTAAAAAAGTAAAACGAATTGAACAAAAAAAAAAAAAAAGGATTTACTCGGTGAGGTCCCGGCATATACCAGCTAATTTTAGGGACGGGTGGTTCCCAACATGGAGGGCATGATCCCATAAGGAAAAATAAAGATTTGTTAAAACCCAACAAGTTCTTCAAATCCATATTTTAAATCCTAAACCACCCCACATTATCAATGACACATTACCTAGGAGCCTCTATACAGGAACCCAGTCATTAGAACTGGTCTATGTAGCAGTAAGTCCTAGTGAGGGTATGTTCACACGACAGCGTCCGTAACGGCTGAAATTACGGGGATGTTTCCGCCTGAAAACATCCCCGTAATTTCAGCCGTAACGGCATGTGCAGGCGCTTGAACGCCGCCTCCATTACGGACGTAATTGGCGTCAATGAATAATGGCTCCAATTACGGCCAAAGAAGTGACAGGTCACTTCTTTGACGCGGGCGTCTATTTACGCGCCATCATTTGACAGCGGCGCGTAAATATACGCCTCGTGTAAACAGACAAACGTCTGCCCATTGCTTTCAATGGGCAGATGTTTGTCAACGCTATTTTCGGACGTAATTCAGGGCAAAAACGCCCGAATTACATCCGTAATTAGTGCGTGTGAAGATACCCTCAGCCTCCATTAGTAGTCATGTGATCAGCACCTACAGCACTTAAGATCAATCACTGCTGATCTATATATGTCTATCACTTTACCTCAGCAATGAGGAAGTCTACGTTCTTTTTTACGAATACATCCAGCTGTTTTTGGAATATAGCCTTCACGTCAGACTGACTCTTGCAGCTTAGATAGGAAGGAGTTTGACTGACACCTCCTGCAACCAATGCATCGCCTTCATTTGCAACCTCCCTTGCAATGTCACATGCGGCTTCATTAACTTTCTGGCCCTGAAAAGGAGCAAAAAAAATAAAAAAATAATTCACAATAGGACCGCTAATTGAATTAGTTGGTGAAGATTACAGTATAGTATAAAGTCAGCATTAATAAAGCTGCTTCAGATACAATTGCCTGTATGTGTTGAATCACATGTCTATACAGATGAATAGATATAAAGCAGTTTTGTTAATTATTTTACGAGAATGTGGCTAACAGGTTCCCTTCGTCAGTTTACCAAGAACCGATCCCGTTTTTTCACGGACTACACAGTTTCAACCCACAAAATAGCAGCCTTCACTCATGGCTGGTTTTACAGAACATGGGTCCCTGGACGTGAAGTAGTATATGCACTTAATACCCAAACCTGCCTAGATTTAGATTTCCAAAGGCCTAGAGAGCAATTTGACACAATGTAATTTGGATTGTAAAACCAAATAATTGCGGATTGTAAATATTGATTGCATGTTCTAGACACGATCACTCCAGAATCGTGCACATGACTGTAGCTTGCAAAGCCACACCTATGAGGAGCCGTATTGGCAAAAGCTCAAAGAGAGACAAGTTAGTGTTATCAAGGGAGGGTGTACACTGTATTGTAGACAGGGGAGCCATTTATGGGCTACCTTTAAACACACATAAGGACCAATGATGTTGTATGTGTGTTTATGGGAGACTATGTGGAGAACATGGGATAGTGTATATGAGCTACGGGGAAGACCGTTTAAGCTGGATGCAAATTGGGGGGCTGCCTTCCTGGTTCCATCTTTGCAATAGATGCTGAATAGGGCAGGGACTGTATACAAATAGTGGAGTGGGCAAGGGAGGCAGAGAGCATGTAACCAGTTGTACAGGTGAAGCTGTGCACGACATTCTATTTTTGAAAGATTGTTGGGAGCATAACAGTAAAAATGGCTGGGGACAGCTAATAGTGAAAGGTCACTGCTACCTCAAAGGATTATTAGAGAAATGGTTATAAATTTAACATGGTATTTGAATAAGCCGAGATCTTTCCATAGGTCAACAGCACCTACTGAGATTTTCTCTGCCACATAGTTGCCTCTGTTCTCCAATTTATCGTCACTGGCATAGAATGTAAACGTCTGCATTACATTTGCACCAGCTCTGAGGAACTCCCTGTGCAGCTGGCGTACTGTAAGAGAAAAGATTTAGAATGCAATTCTGATACCGTTACCCTGTCTACTACACTTAATGAAGGCTGCCAACAACATTCATGAGGAGCCAGTGACCATTTATTCCAGCCTTCCTGAACTATATAGTTATATCATTGGTTCTTAATAAATTAATAGCGATACATAGATGCTAGACACTAGACGACGTGAACTGACACATAAGAACCCCTTTTGAACACAAGAGTTAAAAACTCCCATAAAAATGGTCAGCCAGCCCAGACTAGGTCAGCTATGAAATCTCACTTAAAAAGGTCTTGCTCAGTGATTTGCTGCAGATGCAACTTTATTTTTAAAGCCAAGAGTAAAATTGGATCCAGGAGCGAAGACCTATGAGGCCCTCCTTTATTTATACATTACTTTTAGGCAGGGACAGAATCTAAACAGATTATATGAAGATTTACATGACCTAAGGCCCCATGCACACGACCGTGCCCGTAATCACTGTCCGTGATTACAGTCACCCGCATTTGCAGGCCATGCTCCCATTATAGAGTATGGGAGCATGGTCCGCAAAGTAAAAAAAAAAAAAAAAGAAGACTATACATATCCTGCTTTCTACAGCCCAGACACCTTCCTGTACATAGACCAAAAGTACAGTTGTGTGCATGGGGCCTAAGGGTATGTTCACACGGCAGCCTCCGTTACAGGAGATAAAAAAAAAAATTACTGTAAGCACAGAACATCGTAAAGCCCATTAAAATGAATGGGCAGATGTTTGCCGACGCTTTGAAGCCGTATTTTCGGATGTAATGCGAGGTTAAAATGCCCGAATTACGTCCGTAAATAGGGTGTGTGAACCCAGCCTAACAGTTTCATCCTGACTGGATAATGGTCATGGAGCTTCCTTGATGCACTGCTCTTCGATAACTGGTATCAAGAAGAATTCCGATTTACCTTTATTCCTGAACGACCAATAAAATATAACCAAACAGCAGTACAACATAAGTAAAAAAAATGTAAACATTTTCTTTAATGAAAACTTAGGCTGGATTCACACGAGCACATTACGTCCGTAATGGACGGACGTATTTCGGCCGCAAGTCCCGGACCGAACACACTGCAGGGAGCCGGGCTCCTAGCATCATAGTTATCTCCGTGGATCTACCGTCCTGTACTGAAAACATGATTACAGTACGGGACAGTTGTCCGGCAGCGAGGCAGGGACTCCTAGCGTCGTACATAACTATGATGCTAGGAGCCCGGCTCCCTGCAGTGTGTTCGGTCCGGGACTTCTGGCCGAAATACGTTCCGTCCATTACGGACGTAACATGGTCGTGTGAACCCAGCCTTAAAGAGGGTTTTCCCTACTGCTAAGCAGAAGAAAATAATTTACCCAGGCACAGCCGCTTGTCTGTACATGTAACTGTGCGTGGTACTGCTGAGCCAACACCGACCAGTCTCAGAATAGGCCATTCAACCCCCCCTGAAAACCCCTTTAAAAGTTAGAATATTTTAAAATGTCATGCATCAGCAGAGTTTTCCTTTGAAGCAGTCAGTGTATTAAAAAAAAACAAAATAAATAAGGCTTAGGCGTTCTACATGGGTCATTTTTCTATACGACTGGCAGATACCTACCTGCCTCTGGGTGTTCTACTGCAGCTTCAGGGGTCCAGGGTCCAGCTTTCACATAACCTCTTTTTTCCAAGGCAAACACAAAGCCCCCATCTCCAATAACAACTTCCCCTGCATCAAGACGCTCCAATAGGCCCTGAAATGAGATAAAGATTAAATGTGGTCTCCACTATTTATTCAAGAAAACACATGACAAGTTCTGCTCTATGCATAGAGAACAGCCTTTTTCAAGTCAGTCAGCATTGCTTAGAGTCTACAAAAAAGCTGGGGCAACACAAAAAGGTTTGCAGGGCTCCTTCTGACGTGTTACTGGATAAATAGGACAGAATTATAGGAGATATGGAAAAAAAAAAAAAAAAAAAAAAGTGACAAAATTAAAAAATACACACCTGCCCATATCACAGCTCCATACAAGCTCTAAGTTGTATAGAGCTTTGATACGGCACCCAAAGAAGTCTATAAGGCCATATTTTACCTCCATTTACCGGTCATTCAGAGCATCGCTTCTAGCGGTGAAGATCTCTTTAGTACTGAGCTATAGGGTGATGAGCTGTAGGGTTACTGTAAGGCCTGATTCACACGAGCTCTGCGCATCTCGGACATGAAAAACTACAGTTTCTCACGTCTGAGGTGCATCGGTGCTCAGCACTGCGGGACGTGATGTCACGCATCCCCCATAGTTGAGAGTCTATGGAGGGATGTGTGAAAATGTGCTTTGGAGCCGTATTTTCAGACGTAATTCGAGGTGTAAAACGCCCGAATTACGTCCATATATAGTGCGTGTGAACCCAGCCTTATGCATTTCATTTAATACGCATACTAAGTAGCCAATGCAGCTCCAAATTAATGTCAGCCAGGTGCACATTAAACCAGTAAGCAGTGGTACCAATGTGTGACAAGCAGCTTAGTAGGAGCGCGTGAAGGAGAAAAAAAAAAAATACAATTATATATACATACACACACAGTGAAGGAAATAAGTATTTGATCCCTTGCTGATTTTGTAAGTTTGCCCACTGTCAAAGACATGAACAGTCTAGAATTTTTAGGCTAGGTTAATTTTACCAGTGAGAGATAGATTATATTAAAAAAAAAAAAAAAAAAAAAAAAAAAAAAGAAGAAAATCACTGTCAAAATTATATATATTTATTTACATTGTGCACAGAGAAATAAGTATTTGATCCCTTTGGCAAACAAGGCTTAATACTTGGTGGCAAAACCCTTGTTGGCAAGCACAGCAGTCAGATGTTTTTTTGTAGTTGATGAGGTTTGCACACATGTTAGATGGAATTTTGGCCCACTCCTCTTTGCAGATCATCTGTAAATCATTAAGATTTCGAGGCTGTCGCTTGGCAACTCGGATCTTCAGCTCCCTCCATAAGTTTTCGATGGGATTAAGGTCTGGAGACTGGCTAGGCCACTCCATTACCTTAATGTGCTTCTTTTTGAGCCACTCCTTTGTTGCCTTGGCTGTATGTTTCGGGTCATTGTCGTGCTGGAAGACCCAGCCACGAGCCATTTTTAACGTCCTGGTGGAGGGAAGGAGGTTGTCACTCAGGATTTGACGGTACATGGCTCCATCCATTCTCCCATTGATGCGGTGAAGTAGTCCTGTGCCCTTAGCAGAGAAACACCACCAAAACATAATGTTTCCACCTCCATGCTTGACAGTGGGGACGGTGTTCTTTGGGTCATAGGCAGCATTTCTCTTCCTCCAAACACGGCGAGTTGCGTTAATGCCAAAGAGCTCAATTTTAGTCTCATCTGACCACAGCACCTTCTCCCAATCACTCTCAGAATCATCCAGATGTTCATTTGCAAACTTCAGACGGGCCTGTACATGTGCCTTCTTGAACAGGGGGACCTTGCGGGCACTGCAGGATTTTAATCCATTACGGCATAATGTGTTACCAATGGTTTTCTTGGTGACTGTGGTCCCAGCTTCCTTGAGATCATTAACAAGTTCCCCCCGTGTAGTTTTCGGCTGAGCTCTCACCTTCCTCAGGATCAAGGATACCCCACGAGGTGAGATTTTGCATGGAGCCCCAGATCGATGTCGGTTGACAGTCATTTTGTATGTCTTCCATTTTCTTACTATTGCACCAACAGTTGTCTCCTTCTCACCCAGCGTCTTACTTATGGTTTTGTAGCCCATTCCAGCCTCGTGCAGGTCTATGATCTTTTCCCGGACATCCTTAGAAAGCTCTTTGGTCTTGCCCATGTTGTAGAGGTTAGAGTCAGACTGATTAATTGAGTCTGTGGACAGGAGTCTTTTATACAGGTGACCATGTAAGACAGTTGATTTGGAGCGTGTAACTGGTCTGGTGGAGGCTGAACTCTAAGGGCATGACCACACATGGCGGAATTCCTCCGCAACTGTCCGCATCAATGCCGCACCTAATCCGGGTTGCGGATTACGGCTGCGGATCTGCACAAAATGTGCAGAAAATTGATGCGGACTGGCCGCTGCGGACTGCAGGAAAAGTGCTTCCCTTCTCCCTATCAGTGCAGGATAGAGAGAAGGGACAGCACTTTCCCTAGTGAAAGTAAAAGAAATTCATACTTACCGCCCGTTGTCTTGATGACGCGTCCCTCCTTCGGCATCCAGCCCGACCTCCCTGGATGACGCGGCAGTCCATGTGACCGCTGCAGCCTGTGCTTGGCCTGTGATTGGCTGCAGCCGTCACTTCCACTGAAACGTCATCCTGGAGACAGAAACAGGGAGTTCTCGGTAAGTATGAACTTATATGTTTTTTTACAGATACATGTATATTGGGATCGGTAGTCACTGTCCCGGGTGCAGAAACAGTTACTGCCGATCGCTTAACTCTTTCAGCACCCTGGACAGTGACTATTTACTGACGTCTCCTAGCAACGCTCCCGTCATTACGGGAGCCCCATTGACTTCCTCAGTCTGGCTGTAGACCTAGAAATACATAGGTCCAGCCAGAATGAAGAAATGTCATGTTAAAAAACCAATACGCTCCGCACCACACATAACATGTGCATGACAGCTGCGGACTTCATTGCGGAACTTAGAATCTCCATTGAAGTCAATGGAGAAATTCCGCCATGAGTCCGCAACCAGTCCGCCACTGCTCCGCAACAGACAGAGCATGCTGCGGACACCACATTCCGCTCCGCAGCCTATGCTCCGCAGCGGAATTGTACGCATCGTGTAAACGAACACTGCGAAATTAAAGTGAAAGTCAATGGAGAAACGGCTCCGCTGCGGATTAACGCTGCGGAGTGTCCGCAGCGGAATTTAAGTGAAAATCCGCCATGTGTGAACCCGCCCTTAATGGGCAAACTTACAAAATCAGCAAGGGATCAAATATTTCCTTCACTGTATATATAAATAAACACACACACACACACGCAACGGCTAGTAGCTATCATTTCTATGGCCTCATTCAGACGGCTAATGACTCAAGCGGGGACAGCAATCCAGGCCCAACTGCAGGTCTAATACAAGTGAGGCTGTTCGCTCAGGTCATTACACCACTAAAATGTGGCTGCCCTACAGCCATCTAAATGAGGCCGAGCTAATTTTAGATAGAAAGAAACCATGTGCTGTAAACACTGTAGTCGCACTAAATTGAGTTATTGCAAATGGTACACTCTTACTTGGCTAAAAATGCTCCTTAAAATTCTAACATGAGTATTTTTACCCTGCTGAGAAATATTTTGTTCAACCTCTGCCCCAGGCGAGAAGAACACATTCATCTGGGAAAAGGGTAGTGACAACTGCTCTAAGCACACATTGTGACTTCAGCTGACTAACCACTGCCTGGGGGTTTACTAGCATTACAGTAAATAAAGCTTATATTGCAATATATGGACTGCACAATTAAAGAAACCATTCGAAAGCTAGCGTGACCGCAGCGTGTGGCCTTACCCTTAGGATGGATTCACACACGGAGGTTTTTTTAGCATGCCCAGATGTTACATTAAAGTCTATATTGAAATACAAAAATGCACTACACAGCTACGTTTTGGCTTGTTTTTTTTACAAAAAACGCAGCATGCCCTAAGTGACATTTTTCTAATATCTTCTCTATAGGAGGAAACGGCAGAAAAATAAGCATGTATAAAATGTTACAGGTTTTTATTTTTTTTACAAACTGCTGGCAATTTAAACTACAAGATCATCATATCGATGTGTGAAAGAAGCCCTATATAAATGCCAGTCTCATCAATGGTGGTAGAAATAAACATTTTACCAGTTACAAATACACAACTTTCTAAAACTTACACAATGACTGACCTGCCATTAACGAGCCACATGTATTTTGGCATAGACAAAAAGTCAGAACTAAGGGGAACTACTATTCCTATCGTTTCCTACAACATCCCTGTGTGTTCATTAGTTAGAACTACATGACAATCACTTTGTAGGAGATTTGTTGGTGATGAACAAAGTCAGTTCTAGCAGTAAGTAGGATTGTTCATATGTATAACAGCTTGATCTCTGATGCCTAGAAACAGAACCTACTATATGTCCATGGAACTGCACATAGCAGAGCTGAATATGTGACTTACTTTTTTGGCCTGGCCACTCTTCGCTCCAGCTGGTGCCATCCTTGTGGTAAGTGAGTTGTTGTTAATGCCCATTGCTGATCTATCTTTTATATAAATAGGATGATGGGTGTGCCTGTCCCAGACTGTTTTCTTCTCTCTGATTTGTGGGCTCATCCCCCACCTCCTTCTCCCATTATTCCAAACTCCAGTTATTGGCAGACACTACATGGAGACACAGATCAGTTATCTGCAGTGTAAACATATTTGTCCTTTAGAAAATGTTAACCTGTTATTGCCAAAATAGAACTGTGCAATGCAATATAGTAACACGACGAGAGGATAACAACCCTACATTGTACATAGAAAAAGTAAACAAAAAAAAGTTACATTTTCCAGTACAGCATTTGAGCTATTGGATACATGGATCATACAATGTGCAATGGAAGGGTTAAACTTGACATTCCTATAAACTTTGTCACTATGAACTGTTTATTGAAACAACATATTTTCTTTTCTGGCGCTGAAGAGTCCACTAGACAAACGAGGTCAATGTATAATAAACGTGGACGGATGAGAGTCCTGGGCTGAGGGTCTGTTGAATGTTTAACAGATCATGATCAGTGTTTGGATTGTTATTTTCCTGCAGCATGATGAGAGTTGAGGTTGATTTGTGAAGCAGAAGGGCGGATCTTTGCATCTCATAATCTCTCCCACTATTTGTTTAGCTTTTTTTTTATTTTTGGAGTTTAGGGAGAAGGGTGTTTGAGGTGTCCTGGCTACTCCACCTGCTATCAACACTCTCAGCAAGATGAGGCTCCAGCATGTGAGGCTCCTGCTGCAGAAGAGGGATCATTTACTACCAGCTAGGGGCAGGGTACACGCTGTGGGCACTGGTGTACAAGAACCCAGGAGGACAGTCAGCACAGGCCCGAACAAAGAGAGGTGGGTGACCCACATATATGTATGGGAAGGGTTTCAGTCTTTATATGATAGTAAAGGCAAGAACCACAAATGTAGCTGAATTTGACTTTTATCTCTTTTTCACTG
This sequence comes from Rhinoderma darwinii, assembly GCF_050947455.1. Classification (NCBI taxonomy): domain Eukaryota; kingdom Metazoa; phylum Chordata; class Amphibia; order Anura; family Rhinodermatidae; genus Rhinoderma; species Rhinoderma darwinii. The sequence goes on along the minus strand of NC_134687.1, from coordinate 563,010,427 downwards.
TCTTGATAGCTCCCATAGAGTACTGTAGAAAGTTTTCTGTTAAAACCCAGATATAAGGCTGAATTTATGTTTTCCAAGTACAATCCGTGCATATGCCGGGAAGATATCCAACTTCTACGGGCAAGACGTATTTCAAAATATATTATTTCTGGCATACGTCTGAAGGTTTATGTCTGGATATCTTTATTCTAACTGCACTGAAAATCATAGTAGCTTACACGGTCCTTTACAAGGATACTGCAGAAAATGCTGTTTTGATGTAGTTTGTGGTGCGGTTTTTGGGTCAGGATTTTTGAGGAAGAAAATGTTCAAAGAAAAGACTGATGCATCATTTTTATTTTATGTGCATTCCTGTATTTCGTAAAAAAAAAAGAAAAGCCAAAAACTGCATCCAAACTGGGTGTGTGATCCTGGGCTAAAAACTGCATCCAAACTGGGTGTGTCATCCTCGGCTAAAAAATACATTTAATTTTTTTTTTTATCATGGAAGTCAATGGCATTTATATGAAGTCATATAGGCAGTTGCATACATGCAGTTTAATTTCTTTTTTACTCAAACGTAGTTGGCAAACCTAATGTGAACAGAGCCACATGACAAAATTAAAGGCTATGTAAACCTCTAAATGGCATTTTTTTTATTAAAAAGTCAGTCAGTGTGATTAGTGCAACTATATAAATAGTTTTTTAAAAAAATTCATTTTTTTTTTTTACTTTGAGAGCACTAGTATCTTTCGCTTTGACCTGAATCCGTCATTCCAACGGACCTGATAGGTCCACCTGTAATCTAGTTATGAATTTAGATGTGATAGATTACAGGTCGATCCTGACCCGCTTTCACTGAACCAGTCAGTCCCGCGGACCTGGGGGGAGCAGGATTTAGCAAACTATACAGCTGCTCTGTACAGCGAATACAAAGCAGCTGTCTCTCAAAAAGTAAAACACATTTTTAATAAAGACAACTTATAAAGTTGCACCAATCACACGGACTGACATTTTTAGTTAAAAATGCCTTTCAAAGGTTTATATAGCCTTTTGCTATATCTGCATTAAAAATGCCCAAGTGCCAGAAATTAACAAAGTTTCTATTAAATAATATATGTCATTCTCGTCCTGTTTTGTCCTGAGAGTTTACTTTTCTATGTGATGAAGAATACATAGCATTTTTATCATTATGTGTTTGTATGGGTTTCCTTCCACATAAACAATAGATTTAAGTGTAGACTTTGCCTTGAACCCATTTTAAAGTGTGCGCGTATCTAATTAATATACATATATATATATATATATATATATCTCAGGACAAGGGTCTGCGTAACAGAGAGGCACCCCAAGCGGCTGCTATAGGGCTCTTAGGTCTCATACACACGAGCGCGAATCACGTCCGTTAAAACAACGGCCATCACACGGACTCGTGCATTTCAATGGGGCCGTTCACACGACCGTTGTTTCAACTGATAAATAGGACATGTCCTATTTTATTGTGTGTCACGCATCCCTCCATAGACTCTAATCTGTGGGGGATCCGTGACAACACGTGCCGCACGGGTCCATCTCGGACGTGGAAAACGGAAGTTATTCATGTCTAAGGTGGGCTACACTTGTGTGAAAAAGTCCTTAGGAAGAGGGGTCCCAGCTTTGCTTGGTCCCCTCACCTTTGTTAATGAGTAGTGAGAACCTGTACAGAACTCCTATCTACAGAGGGACTCACTTGTTAGCAAATAAGGGTATGTTTCCACAGTCAGGAGACGCAACTGATTTTCCGCAATGTGAAAACTACATCGGGAAAAAACTCAGGTAAATTAGTCACAGACATCCGCAGCAAATAATGTGTTTTTGCTGCGTATATTGCGGTTTTACCTGTGGATTTAGCGTGAAGTATTAGTTATAGCAAACTTTATGTGCACCTGTGGATTTACAGCATTTCCACTATGTAAACCCTGTACAAACCGCAACAAAACTCTGCTTGAGTATTCTAGTGCGGGATATATGCTCCCTAAATAAGGAGCATTGGCACCCAAAATATGCAGCATAAATTGGTGTATTTTAGTGCAGAATTTGTGCTCACCATTCATCTCTATGGCTCAAACACGTAGCATTTCCGTACAGCAATTCGAAAATGTCGCACAGTGGAGCGCTTACCACATGACTTTTGGGCATATTTTTTTCCTCAACGTGTGATCCCATCTACTTTACTGCTATTGTAAATGCTGCAGAATTTCCGTGCAGAATTCTGTTACGGTAATGTTTACGCTGTGTGGGTAACCAGCTTAAGGGTGTAACTCATTGGCCCAACAGTCGTAGAAAAGGCATGGGGAAGAAAACATACACTAGACCCCCTCTGTCTTGAGTGACAAAATCCAGAACCATAATAGCGGGCCCAGTATTAAAAATAGGGTATAGTCTGCACTGATCTACTGGTGAGCTTGTATTTATACAGAGCAGCCTTTCTGAAGAGGCAGAGCTGCAGTGGGGAGTGAGAGAGCAGCAGCCTAAGCCAATGATGAGACAGGAGGTGGATTTCAGACTCCCTCAGACTCCCTGTAGGCACTGTAGATAAACTGTAGTCACAGATCAAAGCTCTTCCCTAATGGTGCTGAGCTAAAAAACAGCCGCGTAGCAAGCACTTAGGGTATGTTCACACGCTAAAGTAAAAACGGCTGTAAAATACGGAGCTGTTTTCAAGGGAAAACCGCTTCTGATTTTCCACAGTTTTTTTGATGCGTTTTTTGCGGCCGTTTTTGGAGGTGTTTTTCTATTGACACAATGAAGAACGGCTACAAAAACAGCTCAAGAAGTGACATGCACTTCTCTTTACAGGGCATTTTTTTTACGTGCTGTTTTTTTACACCGTGCTGTTCTTTTTAAAACCTCCCGTCTGAAACATCGTTTTTCCCATTTGAAATGGGCAGATATTTGGAGGCGTACAGCTCCCGTATTTTCAGCCATTTTTCAGGGCGTTTACGGCCCTAAAAATGTCTGGAAATAAGCGGTGTGAACATACCCTTAGGAAATGAAATGGCAGATAATCATCACCTATAGATTTTGACTTGCGTATAATTTTTATTCTCACAACTGGACAGACACTTTAATCATTGTGGAGGACTGTACAGTGTGTTTTTTATATATTGTCTTGCATGGAGTATACAGTTATTTATTTGTTTTCATATGTTAGCAATGTGGAAAGCAAATCTTCTATTCTGGGAAAGAGATGGAAGGACACTGCAGAGACAGTTATCATTGGCGGTGGATGCGTGGGGGTGAGCCTGGCATATCACCTAGCCAAGGCTGGCATGAAGGATGTGGTATTACTGGAGAAATCAGAGCTTACAGCTGGATCTACATGGCATGCAGTAAGTGATGTTTTTCCTTTTCGCTAAACCTGTAGTTACTGCAGTGTTAAAAGGGTTGTCAACCTTCTGACAACTGATGATCTATCCACCGGATAGGTCATCAGTATATCATCGGTGTGGGTCCGACACCTGGACCCTGCACCAATAAGCCGCTCCAGTGGCCCGCGGGCATCGGATGTTATGTCTCATAATGCTATGTACGGAGCTCGGAAGCAGTTGGCTCCGTACGTAGCATAGCGGTTCGTGCTGCAGAACTGCTGGTCCGCTCCTATTCACTTGGATAGGAGCAGAGCTGCAGTACGACAGCTTTGACGTTATTCCATGGCTGGGGCGAAGTGCTTCCGGCATGTACGTCCGGTACACGAGGGCACGGGACCAGCTGATCTGTGTGGGGTTCGCATGTCAGACCCCCACAGCTCATGTACTGATGACCTATCCGGTGGATAGGTCATCAGTTGTCAGAAGGTGGAAAACCCCTTTACGTAACCAATTTACTTGCTTTTTATAAAAAAAAGTAAGCAGGAACCTGGACAGGGGGCTGCTAGTAGGTGTAATATACTTGGATTTATCAAGTATTTTATACTGTCGCTGCAAGTTAGGTTCAATTGGTTTTTATATAGGCTTTGTGCAGATTTGCTGCAGATTTTGGATGTATCTTTTAAGCCAAAACCAGGAAGAGAACTTAAACAGAAGAAATATATAAAGGAAAACCTCTTCTGGTTTTGGCTTTAAAAAAATGCATGCAAAATCTGCTGTAAATCTCCACTGTGTGAACAAGGCCTTAGTACAATTTGTATTGGGATACGTATTCAAAGAGAAGTTATAAAAGGGTAATTTTTAAACTGGACTAATGTTATAAGTGATCAGGGATCTGTACTGGGACCAATATTTATCGGTCTATAAAAATGATGCAGAAGTTAGACTTTAAAATCTATATGGGGACAAGGGTGTGCATACCATAAAGGCACTCCATGCAGCAGCTTTCTCTGTATTTGCAGATGACACACAGTTCTGTAGGGTTGTAGAAGCTGTACAGGATGTGTTATCCCTACAGAGTAACCTGGATAAATGGGTATTAAAATGGCAGATGAGATTCAATGCTGATAAGTGTAAGGTTATACATTTTGGGGCAAGGAATATACATGCTATTTATACCCTGAATGGATCACGATTGGGTGGGTCTACAATAGAGAAGGATTTGGTTGTAAGTATTGATAATAAACTAAATTATAGCATACAATGCCAGTCTGCTGTGTCTAAAGCTAACAAGATATTGTCTTTTATTAGGAACACATGGCTTCTAGTGAATAAAAAATATAGTTTTTCCCCTATATACAGCACTGGTTACTGGTAGTAATATAGAACGTTGATTCATCTGTCCGATTGCTCAGGAAGGAAATGTTTCCACTTTATGGCAAATTGCTCTATGCCATTTAAGGTTGATTTTGTAAGTTTGCCCACTGTCAAAGACATGAACAGTCTAGAATTTTTAGGCTAGGTTAATTTTACCAGTGAGAGATAGATTATATAAAAAAAAACTGAAAATCACATAGTCAAAATTATATATATTTATTTGCATTGTGCACAGAGAAATAAGTATTTGATCCCCTACCAACCATTAAGAGTTCAGCCTCCTCCAGACCAGTTACACGCTCCAAATCAACTTGGTGCCTGCATTAACCCCTTCAGGACTGAGCCTGTGTCACTTTATGTGGTAATAACTCTGGAATGCTTTTATCTATCCAAGCGATTCTGAGATTGTTTTCTCGTGACATATTGTACTTTATGTTAGTGAAAAAATGTGGTTGATAAATTCAATATTTATTTGTAAAAAACACCAAGATTTGGAGAAAATTTGCAAAAATTAGCATTTTTCTCAATTTAAATGTATCTGCTTGTAAAACAGATAGTAATACCTCACAAAATAGTTACTAGTTAACATCACCCATATGTCTACTTTATGTTTGCATCGTTTTTTGAACATTCTTTTATTTTTCTAGGACGTTACAAGGCTTAGAACTTTAGCAGCGATTTCTCATATTTTCAAGAAAATTTCAAAAGGCGATTTTTACAAGGACCAATTCAGTTCTGAAGTGGCTTTGAGGGCCTTATATATTAGAAAGTCCCCATAAATCACCCCATTTTGAAAACTGCACCCCTCAAAGTATTCAAAACAGCATTCAGAAAGTGTATTAACCCTTTAGGCGTTTCACAGGAATTAAAGCAAAGTAGAGGTGAAAGTTACAAATTTCATTTTTTTTTTTTTTACAAAATTCATTTGTAATACATTTTTTTTCTGCACCACAGGAGGTTTTACCCGAGAAATGTAACTTATTATTTATTGCCCAGATTCTGCAGTTTTTAGAAATACCCCACATGTGGCCCTAGTGCGGTCATGGACTGAAACACCGGCCTCAGAAGCAAAGGAGCACCTAGTGGATTTTGGGGCCTCCTTTTTTTTAGCATATATTTTAGGTACCATGTCAGGTTTGAAGAGGTCTTGTGGGGCTAAAACAATAAAGACCCCCAAAAGTGACCTCATTTTGGAAACTACACCCCTCAGGGAATTTATCTAGGGGTATAATTAGCATTTTGAAAACAGTTTTTTTTGCTAAATTTATTTGAATTAGTTTGTGAAGGTGAAAATCTACTTTTTTTCTGAAAAAAACGTAGAAATTTGTAATTTTTTTCAAGGAATAAAAGAGAAAAAACACCCCAACATATGTAAAGCAATTTCTCCTGATAATAGCAATACCCCATATGTGGTAATAAACTGCTGTTTGGACCCACAGCAGGACTCGGAAGGCAAGGAGCACCATTTGGATTTTGAAATTCTGATTTTGCTGGTATAGTTTTCAGTGCCGTGTCGCGTTTGAATTGCACTGGAGGGAACAAAATAGTGGAATCTCCCGGAAAGTGACCCCATATTGGAAACTACACTCATCAAGGAATTTTTCTAGGGGTAAAGTTAGCATTTTGACCCCACGGTTGTTTTGCTGAATTCATTGGAATTATTCTGTAAAGGTAAAAATCGACTTTTTTTCTGAAAAAAGGTAGCCATTTTTAATTTTTACAAGGAATAAAGGCGAAAAAGCACCCCAACATTTGTAAAACCATTTCTCCCGATTACGTAAATACGCCATATGTGGTAATAAACTGCTGTTTGGACCCACAGCGGAGCTTAGAAGGCAAGGAGCGCTATTTGGCTTTTGGAGCTCAAATTTAGCTGAAATGGTTTTTGGGTGCCATGTCGCATTTGCAAAGCCCCTGAGAGGCCAAAACAGTGGAAACCCCCCAAAAGTGGAAATTACACCACTTAAAGAATCTATCTAGGGATATAGTGGGCATTTAGACCCCACAAGTCTTTTGCAGGATTTATTAGAATTGGGCCATGAAAATGAGTATAAACATTTCTTCCACTAAAATGTTGCATTTTTTTTCAATTTTACAAAGGATAAAGGGGGTAAAAGCTGCCCAACATTTGTAAAGCAATTTCTCCCGAGTACGGCAATACCCCACGTGTGGTCATAAATGGTTTTTCATTAGAAAGTAATTAACCCTTTCTGGACTGATCCATTTTTTTATTTTCCTTTTTAGTTTTTTCCTCCCCGCGTTCCAAGAGCCACAACTTTTTTATTTTTCAGTCAATAGAGCGGTATGAGGGCTTATTTATTGAGGGACGAGCGGTCGTTTTTATTGGTACCATTTTTTGGTACATACAACTTTTTGATCACTTTTTATTACATTTTTAGCTAGAGCCAAGGTGACCAAAAAAACAGCGATTTTGCCGTTTTAAATTCTTTATTTTTCACGTGAGACGCTCTATACATCACCCCCCACACTAAGACATGCTATGTTGTGGTGCGCGAAGGGGTTAATGCGCAGCGCATGGTGCGGAGTGAAAATTACAATTTTCCACTCATATGCCATTTTAGTGCACTACATGTTATGCCCAGTTTGTGCCACTGAAGACAAATACCTCATAAAATATTAACCGGGTTCTCCCGGGTATGGCGATGCCATATCTGTGGACGTAAACTGGTGTTTAGGCACGCTGCAGAGCTCAGAAGGGAGGGAGCGCCATTTGGCTTTTGGGGCGCAGATGTAGCTTGGTAGTTGTTCTGTTTGGGGTTTTACTGGTGTTTCAGTTTGTAATGTGGGGGCATATGTAATCTGTGCGGGGTACATCAGGGTATATGTAATCTGTGCGGGGTACATCAGGGTATAATAAGAGGGTATAATAATGCAGTAAATAAATAATAATTCGCAGATATGTGGCCGGTGTCGCACTGGTAAATGGCGCCCAATCTTATCCGCTTTTGGAACACTCTGCACATTTTGCATCGCCATATTCTGGGAGCCAGAACTTTTTTATTTTTTCACCACCGGAGCTGTGTGAGGGTTTATTCTTTGCGTGACCGTCTGTAGGTTTTCATTGGTACCATTTTGGGGTACCAGAAATATTTTGATCACGTTTTATTCCATTTTTTGGCAAGCCAGGTGACCAAAAACCATCAATTCTGACAATGTTTTTTATTCGTTTTTTTTATGGCCTTCACCCTGGGCTATAAATGACCATTATACTTTATTCTGCGGGTCGATACGATTACAGTGATACCAGATGTATATAATTTTGTTATGTTTTGCAGCGTTTGTGCAATAAAATCACTTATTTATAAAATAAATACATTTTTGTGTCACCATATTCTGAGAGCCATAACGTTTTTATTTTTCAGTCCAAAAAGCGGTGTAAGGGCTTGTTTTTTGCGGGACGGGATGTAGTTTGTATTGGTACCATTTTGGCGTACGTGCAACTTTTTGATCACTTTTTATTGTATATTTTGGGAGGGTTGGTAACCCAAAAATTGTGATTCGGGCACTGTTTTTTGTTTTTTTTTTTGCGGTGTTCACCGTGCGAGAAAAATAATATTACAGTTTTATAGTTGGGGTCGTTACGAACGCGGCGATACCAAATATGTGTACTTTTTTTAACGGGTTAATTTTTTTCCTATAATAAAAGACTTATTATAGGAAAAAAAGCATTCTTTGTTTATGTCACTTCTAACTTTTATTTTTACACTTTTTAAAAACATTTTTATTTATTTTTTACTTGTCCCACTAGGGGACACTTAGACTTGCAGCTCTGATCGCTGCTGGAACACATTACACTACACACGTAGTGTAATGTGTTCTAACTGTCATTGTGACGTGACAGTCACAGTGACAGGAAGCAGAGGAGGAACGGCCGGAGGCTGATCCTCCGAGGCTTCCGTACATGGCAACCCGGAGGTCATTGTCTGGCCTCTGGTTGCCATGATAAGGATCGCCAGCCCCCGCAAATACATGTGGGGGGCTGCCGATCCACTGTAAACCTCTTCGATGTGGTGATCGCAATCGACCACCGCATCGAAGGGGTTAATTGCCGATTTCAACGGCGACAGGCCGCTGATCGGCAACGGGGAGAGCAGGGCTGACACCCTGCACAGTTAACCGCCGCTGCGGTGTAGCGCCGCGCGGCGGTTAACTGTTAAAGCGCGGACGTAACTGTACGCCCAGGTGCGCGGAGTTACTGCTCACCTGGACGTACAGTTACGTCCAGGTGCGGGAAGGGGTTAAAGACAGCTGTCTTACATGGTCACCTGTATAAAAGACTCCTGTCCACAGACTCAATTAATCAGTCTGACTCTAACCTCTACAACATGGGCAAGACCAAAGAGCTTTCTAAGGATGTCAGGGACAAGATCATAGACCTGCTCAAGGCTGGAATGGGCTACAAAACCATAAGTAAGACGCTGAGTGAGAAGGAGACAACTGTTGGTGCAATAGTAAGAAAATGGAAGACATACAAAAATGACTGTCAATCGACATCGATCTGGGGCTCCATGCAAAATCTCACCCCGTGGGGTATCCTTCATCCTGAGGAAGGTGAGAGCTCAGCTGAAAACTACACGAGGGGGAACTTGTTAATGATCTCAAGGCAGCTGGGACCACAGTCACCAAGAAAACCATTGGTAACACATTACGCCGTAATGGATTAAAATCCTGCAGTGCCTGCAAGGTCCCCCTGCTCAAGAAGGCACATGTACAGGCCCATCTGAAGTTTGCAAATGAACATCTGGATGATTCTGAGAGTGATTGGGAGAAGGTGCTGTGGTCAGATGAGACTAAAATTTAGCTCTTTGGCATTAACTCAACTTGCCGTGTTTGGAGGAAGAGAAATGCTGCCTATGACTCAAAGAACACTGTCCCCACTGTCAAGCATGGAGGTGGAAACATTATGTTTTAGGGGTGTTTCTCTGCTAAGGGCACAGGACTACTTCACCGCATCAATGGGAGAATGAATGGAGTCATGTACCGTCAAATCCTGAGTGACAACCTCCTTCCCTCCACCAGGACATTAAAAATGGCTCGTGGCTGGGTCTTCCAGCACGACAATGACCCGAAACATACAGCCAAGGCAAAAAAGGAGTGGCTCAAAAAGAAGCACATTAAGGTCATGGAGTGGCCTAGCTAGTCTCCAGACTTTAATCCCTTCGAAAACTTATGGAGGGAGCTGAAGATCCGAGTTGCCAAGCGACAGCCTCGAAATCTTAATGATTTACAGATGATCTGCAAAGAGGAGTGGGCCAAAATTCCATCTAACATGTGTGCAAACCTCATCATCAACTACAAAAAACGTCTGACTACTGTGCTTGCCAACAAGGGTTTTGCCACCAAGTATTAAGTCTTGTTTGCCAAAGGGATCAAATACTTATTTCTCTGTGCACAATGCAAATAAATATATGTAATTTTGACAATGTGATTTTCTGTTTTTTTGTTTTTTTTTATATAATCTATCTCTCACTGGTAAAATTAACCTAGCCTAAAAATTCTAGACTGTTCATGTCTTTGACAGTGGGCAAACTTACAAAATCAGCAAGGGATCAAATACTTATTTCCTTCACTGTAGGTACCTGCACAACCAGTACCAAGCTAATGCCACCTGGAAAACTTGACAGCTTATCTAGTATGCCTTTATTTTGAAACAGCATTTAATTTTATCCAATTATGAACCCTATGGATATATTAAATACATAGATACTAATCTATTTGAGCAATTCATTTACAGGCTGGGCTAACAACATATTTTCACCCTGGGATTAACCTAAAGAAAATCCATTATTACAGCATCAAGCTTTATGAAGACTTAGAAAAAGAGACTGGACAGGTATGTTGAACATTTGCATTATAATCATATTTTATAACTGATATACTAGTCCTTCTCAATGAATTAGAATATCATCAAAGGAAAAAGAAAAAAAATGCTGGAAATAGATCACTCTGTGTGTAATGAATCTACAGGGTGGGCCATTTATATGGATACACCTAAATAAAATGGGGATGGTTGGTTAACTTCCTGTTTGTGGCACATTAGTATATGGGAGGGGGAAAACTTTTCAAGCTGGGTGTTGACCATGGCGGCCATTTTGAAGTCGGCCATTTTGTATCCAACTTTAGTTTTTTCAATGGGAAGAGGGTCATGTGACACATCAAACTTATCGAGAATTTCACAAGAAAAACAATGGTGTGCTTGGTTTTAATGTTACTTTATTCTTTCATGAGTTATTTACAAGTTTCTGACCACTTATAAAATGTGTTCAAAGTGCTGCCCATTGTGTTGGATTGTCAATGCAACCCTCTTCTCCCACTCTTCACACACTGATAGCAGCACTACAGAAGAAATGCTAGCACAGGCTTCCAGTATCCGTAGTTTCAGTTGCTGCACATCTCGTATCTTCACAGCATAGACAATTGCCTTCAGATGACCCCAAAGATAAAAGTCTAAGGGGGTCAGATCGGGAGGCATTTCTTCTGCGGTGTTGATATCAGTGTGTGAAGAGTGGGAGAAGAGGGTTGCATTGACAATTTTATAAGTGGTCAGAAACTTGTAAATAACTCATGAAAGAATAAAATAACGATAAAACCAAGCACACCATTGTTTTTCTTGTGAAATTCTCGATAAGTTTGATGTGTCACATGACCCTCTTCCCATTGAAAAAACTAAAGTTAGATACAAAATGTCTGACTTCAAAATGGCCGCCATGGTCAACACCTAGCTTGAAAAGTTTTTCCCCTCCCATATACTAATGTGCCACAAACAGGAAGTTAATATCACCAACCATTCCCATTTTATTTAGGTGTATCCATATAAATGGCCCACCCTGTATACTGTATAATATATGAGTTTCACTTTTTGAATTGAATTACTAAAATAAATTTACTTTTTCATGATATTCTAATTAATTGAGGACGACTAGTTCTATGATTCTGATGAGAAATCATTCCAGGCATTTATACTCCTATTGGGCTGTAAAGTCTCAGTGGATTGTGTATTTAACCTATAGGACCCGGTAGACCACGGTAAGGCTATACATCTGGGAAAATCGGACATGGAATTCGTTGAGAAACCACAGCATAAATCCGAAGCTGGTTAGGCGATTTGAAAATTCCACCCGTCTAAGCTGCGGGGCAGTTTCCTATTAGAAGCAATGGAAGACTTTTTACAACAGTTTTTTTATGCTGATTCTGACGCAGAACATGCATTGGAATCAGCGAGAAAATTCTGCAATGTGAACGAGGCGTTAGGATTTTAGATGCTTTGCAGCCCCCAGGACTTAAAAACAACTCGTCACCTCTCCTGACATGTCTGTTTTAGTGAAAACATAAGTTCCCAATACAATCACAATTCTGGAGCATCTCTTCTTAGAACTGTGCGTTGTATGGTTCCTCTGTTATTCCTCCTACAAATTTATTAATTAATTGACAGGGGGACACTTTGTGATCAGTTTATTGCCAAGGGACCCCTTTAACAAGTGTGCATTATCCACAATGGAGAACCCCTTTAAACAGGCTTATTCCCTGAATGTACTACATTTTCTCCTATTACCTTAAATAAAGCATATTATTGATCATGGATTTCAGCAGTAAGGACACTATTACCATTCTATATTTAAAGGCAGTTGGCTTCCATCAACCAGGAAGTGTCCGAATTGCTTCAACTCCAACACGTGTGGATGAATTAAAATACCAGATGACAAGGGGCCAATGGCATCCAAATCCTCAGTATTTCATTGGGCCAGAAAAAGTGAAGGAACTGTTTCCTCTACTGAACATGGAAAAGGTAACCAACATCATTTTTTTTTCTTAACTTAAGACAATATTTTATATGATATAATCTGAACACTGGCTCTTTTGTACATACGGAGTTTATCAATTTAGCAAGATTGCAGATTAGAGTTGACTAAGCAATTGGTCAATCAGTCAATACCTGAAGACCCCCTGCAAAATCTCCTCCAGGTAGACCATGGAGGCCTTCCTTAAAGAGGCTCTGTCACCAGATTTTGCAACCCCTATATGCTATTGCAGCAGATCGGCGCTGCAATGTAGATTACAGTAACGTTTTTATTTTTAAAAAACGAGCATTTTTGGCCAAGTTATGACCATTTTTGTATTTATCCAAATGAGGCTTGCAAAAGTCCAAGTGGGCGTGTATTATGTGCGTACATCGGGGCGTTTTTACTACTTTTACTAGCTGGGCGTTCTGACGAGAAGTATCATCCACTTCTCTTCAGAACGCCCAGCTTCTGGCAGTGCAGACACAGCCGTGTTCTCGAGAGATCACGCTGTGACGTCACTCACTTCCTGCCCCAGGTCCTGCATCGTGTCGGCACCAGAGGCTACAGTTGATTCTGCAGCAGCATCAGCGTTTGCAGGTAAGTCGATGTAGCTACTTACCTGCAAACGCTGATGCTGCTGCAGAATCAACTGAAGCCTCTGGTGCCGATGTGTCCTCGCTCGTCCGACACGATGCAGGACCTGTGAGTGACGTCACAGCGTGATCTCTCGAACACGCTGTGTCTGCACTGCCAGAAGCTGGGCGTTCTGAAGAGAAGTGGATGATACTTCTCGTCAGAACGCCCAGCTAGTAAAAGTAGTAAAAACGCCCAGATGTAACACACATAATACATGCCCACTTGGACTTTTGCAAGCCTCATTTGCATAAATACAAAAATGGTCATAACTTGGCCAAAAATGCTCGTTTTTTAAAAATAAAAACGTTACTGTAATCTACATTGCAGCGCCGATCTGCTGCAATAGCAGATAGGGGTTGCAAAATCTGGTGACAGAGCCTCTTTAAGCCATCAGGAGTGTAGATTAATTTTTAGTACTGGCTGATCATTGAGATGGTGACGTCAAATCAACCCTGGGTTCAGGGAAAGTTTTCAAACAAAATTTTTTGCATGTAGCTGGCTACTCTTTAATACATTTCTGACCTTTTATAAGTCAGTAGCTTATGTGTCCTGTTGACAGCAGCCATCTGTTTTCGGCACCGACCCTGCATAGCTTCCGAGACCCAGAGACAACCGGAACAGCTGATCGATAGGGGTCCAGGTGTCAGACCCCCACCGATCATATACTGATGACCTATACTGTGGATAGTTCATCAGTATAAAAAAACACCCTCTGCCTGGACAACCCCTTTAAGCTTACATATTGATTGTACTATTTCTCTAGTAAAAACAACAAAACTGCAATAATAATATAGTCTTTAATTTTTTTTGTAACCCAAGTTATACAAATGTAAGCATGTACAATATGTAAAATTTTCTTATAGAAAGTCCACTGGAAGAAACCTCTAAATGCTTGTCTTTTGTATATTAAAAATATGAATACCATTTTTAAGATGGTGTAAAGATCAGCAGCACATTACATGTCCCAAAATATGGAGAGCGATTTCAGATGGTGTATAGGCATAGTGCACGCAATGTCGAGCTGGAGCCATTCCAACTCCACTATGTCGACGTTTCTACCATAGCATGGGATGAAACGTTGCAATGCTCTGGTCAAATAAAGTGATATAGCTTTTAAGGGTCAATAACTAGTGCTGCAGGTTTTAGTTTTTTTTTCAATTCTGGTTGAGCATTTTTAATATGTTATTTCACAGGTTAGATTTATGGTATTTTAGCCAAAAAAATTGCAGTCAAACAACACTCATTTCTTACACAGAGATTTTATGGGAAGCTAATTCCACATTCAGACTTCACCTCTAAAGACGTGTGACATTACAACCTATATAGACCAGCTGGCCTGACAGCATCATCTTTCCAGCCGCACCAATACTTTCTTGGAGATCTGACTGGGAAGATTTCATAGTATTTAGACACCAATATTTATGGAAAATTGAGAATGAACTCAAACGCTATAAATAAAATAGACATGATGTATAGAGGTTCAATTCCCAGATCTGACCTAACCAAGTTAATAAACTTAACTGGCTCCTGCTTCTGCACCTCTAGAAGTCTGTATCTAGGAGTTTCATGGTCTTCCAGTGTTGGGTTATGGTGGGATGGTTAATAATTTACAGGTGTAGCTCATCTTGACGCTGAATACCTTGAAGAACAATGCTAATTAAATTGCCGGCTGGCTATTGGTGACCCAATTCTGGTATGATTAGATGGTCCGGAACTGACGATCAGTAGAGAAGTAGGCTGTATGTGAAGAAGATAAAAAGTGCATCCAATCATGTTAGAAAGTCTATAGGAAAGGGAAGGATGTTATTCACAAATCAACAATTGATCGTGAGATTAATAAGACCTTGCTGGCAGTGCATATAGGTCCCCAATGTGGGAAGACGTCTCAATGCTCATGGTCCGTAATATATCTGCTGCTTATGTTGAGCCTTTAATTTCCAGAAGTCTGGTGTAGGCAATGATGGCTATACCAAATAACTTTGTATTTTGCAGTGTGCAAACCATATTACGTTCTACTCCGCTATATAATTCATATTCCACAATGACATAACACTGACTGTCTCTGACCAGCGACCACTTAAGAAATAAAATAATAAACTATTGCACAAAAGAAAAAGTACTGACCGGTTCCGCGCTCACAGTAGGTCATGTCAGGACTCTGTAGATATGGTCCCCCTGTAGATAGCCCACCCCAGTATATAGCCCCCTGTAGATATAGTCCCCCTGTATATAGCCCACCCCAGTATATAGCCCCCTGTAGATATAGTCCCCTGTATATAGCCCACCCCCTGTAGATATAGTCCCCCTGTATAAAGCCCACACCTGTAGGTATGGTCCCCTGTAGATAGCCCACCCCAGTATATAGCCCCCTGTAGATATAGTCCCCCTGTATATAGCCCACCCCCTGTAGATATAGTCCACCTGTATATAGCCCACCCCCTGTAGATATAGTCTCTCTGTATATAGCCCACCCCCTGTACATATAGTCCACCTGTATATAGCCCACCCCCTGTAGATATAGTCCCTGTATATAGCCCAGCCCTGTAGCTATAGTCCCCCTGTATATAGCCCAGCCCTGTAGATATAGCCCCCCTGTATATAGCCCCCCTGTAGATATAGTCCCCCTGTATATAGCCCAGCAGATATAGTCCCCCTGTATATAGCCCAGCCCTGTAGATATAGTCTCCCTGTATATAGCCCAGCCCTGTAGATATAGTCCCCCTGTATATAGCCCAGGCCTGTAGATATAGTCCCCCTGTAGATAGACACCCCCCGTAGATCAAGTCCCCCGTGTAGACAAAGTCGTCCCCCCCCCCCCCCCCCCGCAGATACAGCCACACTTCTATTACAATTTAAAAAAAAATAAAAATATATTCAAACTCGCCTTATTCCCGCTCCCACGCCGTCCGGCAGCCATGGAGACCTGCTCTCTTCTGCGCAGGTCTCCAGGGGATTGAACACAGCGTCTATGAAAGGCGCTGATTGGCTGGGCAGGATGACTTTCATCGACGGAAGCGTCACTGGTACAAAAGGTACCAGTCGCTTCATTCGTGGAGAGGCGCTGAATGGCCGTGCACGGAACGTACCCGGTCATTCATTGCTTCTAATTATACCTGTGTCCTTGCGACACAGGTACAATTATAGTGCAGGAGGAGGGGGCGCTGGCACCCCCCTCTGAACTGCGCCCGGGGGAAACGTGCCCCGCCGCCCCCCCCCCCCTAGCTACGCCCCTGCACTATTCATGTATATTCCGCTGCCTTTGTGTCCTGCAGAAACCAGTAATAGTGACACTAGTATGCCGTCTCTGGACCTCATGTTTTGGTATTGTTACCATCGATGCACTGGTGGGTGTATAAAAATTTTATTTTATGGGACTAAATGTTTAAAGCTATATTGTTGCCGGATTTTTTTCAAATGTGATTATTATTTTATAGGGGTGGTAAAATAAAAAATTCTCCTGCAGGAAAAAATAAACCAGCATGTATATTAATGTGTCAAATTTACTCCTTGCTCCATCTAAAAGTGTCAGGTTTTCTCTGCATCAGCTTTGTGCCAAATGCTGAATGAAGCAGCTACTTCTTTGCTTAGAAGTAAACATTTTAAATGACAGAATTGGGGCTTCCATTAATATTTTTTTCCTTTTTTTTTAATTTTTTATTTTTTATTTTTTTAGGCCTGGGATACATGTAGACTTTTTGTAGCGCAACGGTTTGATCTCCACTATCGAGCTACAGCTGTTAAAAGGAATACATGGAGTTGTATGCAATCTTGTGGACTGCAGCGGTCACTCAATAGTGAAAATAAATTAGTAGCACTACAAAATGTCTGTGTAGCCCAGATCTTAGTGTTTTTATCAAGATTGTTAAAGCCATACTAAGGTGCATTTGTAAAGTGTGGGGGCCTAGGGTGGGGCACTGTCCTGACAGGGTTATCGCGGAAAAGATGGAAAGGATACCAGTAGAGTTTGCGGCAACTGATCTTTGCTAAGCCGGTGGTGGTGGTAGAAATAGCCATAGCAGAACACAAAACACTTCTTTAAAGGCTATATAAACCTTTTGAAGGGCATTTTTATCTTTTTTAATAAACAGGTCAGTGTGTTTTGTGTAACTTTACAATTAGTTTTTATTAAAAAAAATTTTTACTTTTTGAGATACAGCTATCTTGTATACAGAGCAGCTGTATTGTTCGCTAAATACTACTTCTGTCAGGTGTGCAGGATTGACAGCGGGTCCTGTTTTGTCTCTGGAACGCAGGATCCATCCGCCTGTAATCTATCACATCTAAGTTCATAACTTAGATGTGATCGATAACAGGTGGATCCTGTGAGTCGGAGACAAGCAGGACCTGCTGACACTGAATCCGTCAGGTCCACGGGATTCAAGATTTGGCGAACGATACAGCTTCTTTGTATACAGGATACAGAACAGCTGTATCTCAAAAAGTAAAACAAATTTTTAACTAAAACTAATTCTATAGTTACACCAAACACACTGACTGACCTGTACATTAAAAAAAAAAAAAGTCATAATATAAGAGGCACAGTCTGTTCATATGGCACTTCAGGCTAGTGGATGATGGCTGGGGCTCTTGTCGTAGAGCCAGGTTCTTCCATTATTCCAGCCAAACACTAAACACAGCTTGACGGGAAGACCTTCCAGTTTATCCAAAAAGCGCTACCCCCAGTGTCCGCATCTTGCGTTGCCATGCTGCGACATCTAGGCGCGGTTATGGCACAGCACAATTTTTGTCAAAATGGCGTCCAAACCGTACTTCCTGGCACACAGCAATTAAGCCAACTACCATTCCGCTGTACCGGCCATAAACCGACATCGCATTACAGTGCAATAAACAAAGTAGCAGCCAAACTAAATACAACAGGCCGGACACCGACACAGTGCATTAATAAATGTACCATACTTGGCATATGTACAAATATACAAATTAAATATTTTAAGAATTTCGATTTCTCCCCCACACTCTTACACATTGACACTGAAACAGTGGCTTATTCTGCTGACCGTGCCCGCAGACTATGGCATGGGATTTAATATTTCCTGTAGCCCTGTTTCTGCTTATTGGATTTTTCCTGCTTATTAAGGAAGCAATAACCGTAATACCATAAGAGTAGAGAAGTACTAATTATGCAAGTCCCTAATATGATTGTTAAAGTGGCTGTAGACTGGACCGTCACCTTAGACCACTTTAAATCTTCTTTACCATTATTTGGACGTTCACCTTTATGTAAATTTCAAGCATATTCTATTGGGTTCAGTGGGCATACAATGTAGAGTTCTTCAGGTTTTTCTGTTCTAAATTTCCTATGTAACATGATTTTATCTTTGATACGGTCACTCATTGTGTGACATTTCTAGTAGCAAATGTTAAAATTTTAATTTGCAGAGATTATTATTCTAATTCAGGTTTATTTAAACTGTACCATTTTGGTTTTATTTCATTACAGGTTCTAGCTGGATTGTACAATCCTGGAGATGGTCATATTGACCCTTATTCCCTGACTATGGCACTTGCATCAGGGGCCAGGAAATATGGTGCACAATTATACTTTCCAGCAGATGTCACTAACTTAACACCTCAACCTGATGGGACATGGAATGTGGAGACCGCCCATGGGACAATTCATGCAAATAGGATTGTGAATGCTACCGGTAGATATTCCCATATTGTCTATCAACCTAAGGCAAAGTTGGGGCTTGTTTACATCAGCCTTGGAGGCTTAGCTAGGGCTCTCCATCACAGATCCTGTCCAAAATGGCACAAATTTTTTTTTTCTAGTAAAACTACGGACACCATTAAAGTCAATAGGTTCAGTCAGGCTCCAAAGGTATTCGTCATACAACGGAACTGGCGCTTTCGGTATTTTCATCACTTGAGTTATCAGCATCAAATACTATATTAGCAACCCATAATCTAAATAACCAGGGACAAATATTTTTTATACTGGATACCACGGACTCCGGCAAAAAGTCCATTATCTATACATACTTTCCATGAATTCACAAACCGTTGGCAACCCTATTACAGCTGCTATGGGTAACAGCTGCTGATAGAGCCCATCTCCACTGTTAAAGGAGCATCAGAGGTAAAGAATAGTCCGATATTACTGTAGATGAATAAAGAGAGGTAATACACACAAGTGTTAATATGTGGCCCCATCATTAGTTATTACGCCACTGACTTTGGAACATATCCCAGTAATATTTTACTATCCCACCTCGATGTTTTAAAATATACCTATGATCAATACTTGATATATTTAATAATATAATAAAGGTACCATTATATGTTATGAATTATACTGTCTGCAAATGTAATAAATTCACACACCGCAGGCATTTCTGAGTTTACGAAGAGAAATGAGATTTCCTTGAAAGCAAAGCAGTAGCTAGGCGTTACTTCACTTGGATGCATATCGCTGCCATAGTTCTATTTCTAAATACCCTGTCAAGGAAGAATGTCTTCTTGGCGCCCAGCACCCGGGGGTAATGCCCCAGCAGTCATTTCCCATACACTCCTATATAAAGAGAATTCCCTTATAAAATGTTCTGTGAAGTCCTTTAAGACTTTATTTAGCCATTTCTGATATATATTGCTTTTCTTCATATAGATCAGGTGTTGGGTGTCAGCCAATACAGTGTTGTTGCACGACTTTCGGCATACCCTGAATAGCATATAAATCTGGATTGGTATGGCATGTAGTTACAACCTCTATGGTACCTATGTTTCCAAGTATTTTTTCTTAAGGGGGCGCATGCTTTATGGGAAATATCTATATCTACTATCTTAGAATATTCTATGTGTGACATGTAACTATACTCTATATCAGGGGTCTCAAACTCGGCGGTGTAAATGGGCTGCACATAAAAAAAATGTGAAGTTGACGGGCTGCGTTACTTTAAAATTTGATAAAATACAAAATTATTGTTGATCAATTCGTTATTTGAACTACTATAACTATACTAGATTACTATAATAATACTGCATTACTATAATAAAACTGTACTACTATAATAATACATTACTATAACCATACTACATTCCTATAACACTTCTACGTTACTATAATAATACCGCTAGGTTTAAAGTTATTGAAAATTTGCAAGTTTACTCCACGTGCTTATTTTAACAATACAGTTCTCTAGTTTTAAGTGTCGCCAAATTCAGTCTGGCTGCTCAGTTAGCAGTGTTTGGCAGACACAAGAGTGTCGAGATAGGCCAGCCCCTTTTTAGATAGTGCCACAGTGCCCTCTGAAGATACCCCACCCCCCGTAGATAATGCCACAGTGCCCTCTGTAGATAGAGCCACACTCCCCAAGATAATTTCCCAGTGCCCTCTGTAGGTAATGCCAAAGTGCCCTCTGTAGAGTGACACCACCCCCTAGACAATGCCACAGTGCCTTCTTTAGATTTCCCAATGCCCCCTGTAGATAATGGTACAGTGCTTTGTAGATAGTGCCACACCAACCCCCCCTTTGTAGACAGTGCCACACATATCCCCTTATAGATAGCTCCATTGGGGCTCCCTCTAGGAGTGTAATCCCCAGCCAAAGTGTTTTGCCGGCACTTTGGGCAGGGATTGCTCTCCTGGAGGAGCCCCCGACGTCACTGTACATATATGGACAGTTATATCAGAGGCCTCGTCTATTAGCGGAATCCCGACCAGTGGGTCGACAAGGCGCTGGCCTGGCATTCCAGACCAGGAGGAACCACTGTCGTCACTGTCCATATATGGACAGTTATATCAGAGGCCTGGTCTATCAGCGGTATCCCCGACCTGAGCACTCTGGCTGGGGACTCCACTCCAAGAGGGAGCCCCAATGTAGCTATATCTCTAGAGAGGGGGGTATAGCGCTGTCCACGGTGTGGGGTGGCACTATGTACAGGCGAAGGTGTGTGGCACTCCTCCTTCGGCTTGATCTCTGCTCTCCTGCAGTCCACTGACAGCGGATGACAGCTTCAGGGGCCGTGTGTTTGAGAACTCTGCTCTATGTGTAGATACTGAAGACTAAGAGTCTTGGTTAAATCTTAGTGAAAACAACATTTGCTTTTCATAAGTGAAATGTTCTGCGGGACATTTTATTGAAATCCTGAGGACAATTCTATTTTCCCAGCCAAGTAAAATCTGCTCTATTATAAATGGGTGGGTTCCAGAAATGTGCTTACATTTTGAGATCACAATTCTGAGAGACATTGAAATACTCTCATGATGTTTGTACTAAGTTGAACCCAAGTGCGTGGCACAGGATTAAGTAACCGCAGTGTCTGGTAGGGCTCGGTAAAGGATGCTCCTCCAGGACAGTGTAATGTAAGCATCGATCTATTCCTGTGTCTGTAACCGAAAGTCTGGACAGCGCAATGGGACTGAGGCGTGTGTGTGTGTGTGTGTGTGTGTGTGTGTGTGTGTGTGTGTGTGTGTGGACAGTGTGTCTGCCATTACAAAAACACTATTACTGTATACAGTTACTACAGCTTTTGCTCATAGTTACTCATCTTTTTAGGCTTCCTCTTCCTGTCCTGTCCTAATCTTAGAGATCAGAGTTGTCATATGTCTCTTGGTGCCCTCTGTTCATAGTTACTCAGTTGTTGTTTTTTTTCTTTAATAAAATGTCCGCTTTAGCTGTGCTGTATGCATTCTATTCTAATTATCAATTTAAGCCTAGTTCACATGGCGTTTTGGCCCGACGTATGTGCTAATGTGTCCATAGGGTTCCATTAGCCCGAGACCAAAAGGCAGTCCTTTTGGTCTTTGTCAGGCTGGTATATGTCAGAATAATTTTTTTTGAAGGATGGAATAGTGTAGTAGGCTATGCTGTTCCATCCTGAAAGGATCCTGCAAAAAAACTAAAAAAAAACCGTATATAGAGTCCCCCACTGTATGACATCCGTCACACGTAAAAGATAAGTGTATACGTCGGGAATCTCCTGACATATATGGACCAGCAGAAGCGCTCCACCTGCGGACTTTGGCAATGGGGAAGCTCCTGACATCACTGTTCACATATGGATAGTGATGTCAGGTAGTGCTGTGCCTGGGGGTTTGGGCGAAACATCCCAATGTATGCCTATACAGTAGGACACATTGTAGTCTTCTGTCGGCGGTGTACTTCGGGAGTCCCGATGTATACCTTCAACTGAAGGAAAAAATGCGATGTGAACCAGGCTTTAAAGGGGTTGTCCAGTTTTGTTTTTGTTTTTTTTTACTTATTTGTAGAATAGGAAATCATACAGTTTTCTAATATACATGTATTAGAATTTCAGCTCACATACATTTATTATAGTGCATGAGGTCCCCGTCACACTAGAATGGTACTGAAGGTGGAATAATGATAGACGATTGAGTCCCTGTGCCTGTATTCACTGTCTCTAGATGATTTAAAACCCGTTAGTGACCGCCAATACGCCTTTTCACGGCGGCCACTAACGGGGCTTTATTCTGATGCATAAGCCTTTTTACGGCGCTGCATTAAAATAAATAAACAGAGCAGGGAGCTGTCAAATCTCCCTTCTCTCAGCTACCAGATGTAGCTGAGAGCTGGGGGCATCCCTACTCGAACGTGTGAGATCGATATCTGTATCGATCTCACCCGTTTAACCCCTCAGATGCGGCGCTCAATAGCGTGCCCCGCATCTGAGTGGTTTTGGAGAGAGGGAGGGAGCTCACTCTCTCATCCCACTAACACCCGGCGATAAGATCACCGAGTGTCTGTGTCTCCGATGGCAGCCGGGGGCCTAATAAAGGACCCCAGGTCTGCCTGTAGTAAATGCCTGTTAGATTATGCCTCTGGCATGTCCTAGCAGATTCCTGTCGGTTTTAAACGGACAGGCAGTAATACACTGCAATACAGAAGTATTGCAGTGTATTATAATAGCGATCAGATGATCGCATATTAAAGTCCCCTAGTGGGACTAGTAAAAAAGTTACAAAATGTTACAAATTACAAAAATGTCCCCTTACAAATTGCTTTACTATTAAAAAACCAAAATAAAGTAAAAAAAGTTGCACATATTTGGTATCGCCGCGTCTGTAACGACCCTGACTATAAAGCTATTACATTATTTAATCCGCACGGTGAACGCCGTAAAAACGTGATCAAAAATTCGCATCTACTCCAAAATGGTACCAACAAAAACGTCTTCCCTCAAAAAAACAGCCCTCATACAACTGTATCGGCGGAACAATAAAAAAGTTATGGCTCTTCAAATATGGAGACACAAACACAAATAATTTGGAAAAAAAAGCGTTTTTAGGGCGGATTTACATGAGCGTGTGCGTTGTTGCGCACGCAATAAACGCATTTTGCATGCACAAAAGGCACTTAACAGCTCCGTGTGTCATCACCATATGATTTTCGCGCAGCCGCCATCATTATGACACTCCGTTTGGATGTTTGTAAACAGAAAAGCACGTGGTGCTTTTCTGTTTTCAAACATACTTTTGACTGCTGTTGCGCGAATCACGCACGTCCCACGGAGGTGCTTCCGTGTGGTGCGCGTGATTTTTACGCACCCATTGACTTCAATGGGTGCGTGATGCGCGAAAAACGCAGAAATATAGAACCTGTCGTGAGTTTTACGCAGCGGACTCACGCTGCGCAAATATCACTGACCGTCTGCACTGCCCCAGACTAGCATAGGTCCGTGCGACGCACGTGAAAAACACGCGTGCTGCACAGACATATTACACGTTCGTGTAAATCCGCCCTTACTGTGCAAAAGTAGTAAAACATAAAATCTATACAAATTTGGTATCATTGCAATCATAACAACCCGCTGAATAAAGTTATTGTGTTATTTACACCATATGGTAAACGGCGTAGATTTAGAACGCAGAAAAGTGTGGTGACATTTCTGGTTTTTTTTTGTATTCCCCCCTGCCCCCCCCCCCCCAAAAAAAGTTAATAAAAGTTAATCAATAAATAATATGTACCTCAAAATAGTGCTATTAAAAATTGCAACTTGTCCCGCAAAAAACAAGGCCTTATACAGCTATGTCGACGCAAAAATAAAAAAGTTATAGTAATGCGACGATGAAAAAACGTAAAAAATACCTTGGTCATTAAGGTTTAAAATAGGCTGGTCATTAAGGGGTTAAAATAACTGCCTGTCTCTAAATGATGTTAATAAAGTTAAATAATAAAAAACACACAGAGGTGACAGGGAGAATGTAAGAGCTGCTCTTCACAGACCTTGACAGATATGATGAGATATTGCTGTAGGTACAAATCCTTTATAATTTCTGCTCCTCAATAATCTAATATTAACCTGTTAGATACCTGGACATTGTTACCTGAATATCAGGGTCACATGATGTGGGTCACATGACTGTCCATCCAGTTATCCTATGGGTTCTTTATTATGGATAAATCTGTGCGCTATACAATTTTTTTTATTTTTACACAGAGACCTCTGCACTGGTATAAGAAAGGTATGTGAGCAGAATTTAAATACATGTATATCAGAAATCTGTATAATTTAATATTCTATAAATTAATAGAAAAAATAAAAGCCCCTTTAATTGTATACTGAGGAGTATAAAGTGATTTTGAAGTGTACTTTTATCCATCCACTGACTGGTATCTTTAGATAACATTGTCACGTTTACGTTACAACATGGTTGGTATTATTATAGGGACATTTATATGACTTGGCACAGTATGGCGCTATGGGTGTGTTCACATCCGCGTTCGGTTTCCGTTAATGGGTTCCGTCAGACTTTTCCGTCGGAAGAACCCATCAACGGAAAGGCAAATGGCAACCATAGCTCCCGGTTTTCACTAGCATTGATTTCAATGGCAACGCTTCCGTTGCTAATGGTTTCTGTTTGTCTCCGTTCTGTAAGGTTTCCGTTGTTTTGGCGGAATCCGTAGCGGTCTACTTTTTATTTTTTTTTCATCTTTATCATTACCCTGGACTCATGTTTTGATGGTAGCAGCGCTGTTTATGGTTTAGTTATTTTGCTTCTAAACTACTCTACAACATGCTACATGGATGAAGACCTGGAGATACAAAAAGTGGCATAACAAATCAAGTAAAATATACCGGTAGGTTTGGCTAGGATAGAACACCTGTTGTTTTACCCATAAGGCATTATGTCTACCTGCCTTGTACAATCTATTTGGGGCATGATTGTGTGCTTCTGCTTATTGCAGCCTGTGTTGGACAAGAGAAGTGACAAATCTATGTAGGCTCTGAAATATGGTTGCCACTATTCTAATTTATATGCGTATTAGTCATTAGGCCAAAATACATTCACATGCAATTGAGTCTCAATTTCAAGTACGTTGCACAATCTTCGTACAATATCTTCTACCCCGTCATTGACTAAACCGCTCTGTGAAAGCATTATATAAAACATCCTGATAGTGTTCGAATGATTTCCCTTGAAATAAACTATCTGTTAAGCTGTATGTACGTTTTTGTAGCAATACATTTGCTATTCTCATGTAACCCCCACAACACCCCCTCCCACCACTCCGCATATTCTAGCCCATGTAACATGAGTGCCAAGTAGAGCTGGCTTCATGTTTCCTCACTTGGAACAGCTAAACTGTTTAGTAAAGTCTACTGTGTGCCAAGATTAAATAGCAAAACCAGAATGAACTAGATCAGGCTGCTTCCCAGCTGCTTCTCGACTTTTAGGTTAGAAAAATCCAAGTGTACGATTAGTTGCAGACCCAGCAATATTGTGTCACAAGAAGCGAGGTTGAAGTACGATTTTGCCTTTGTGGGATTTTAAAACCTATCTCCCTCTAAACCAGAATACTACATTAGTACAATACTGTGGAAATAAGATATTATATGTAAAGCCACCATCCTACACCGTGCGTTCCTGCAGAAAAGGTTCATGTATTATCTGAGGAAAGCAGCGATTTTATAAGATTTCATAATGTGTCATCACAGACAACCCCTTTAATATGAGAGTCACTCTTGGGACCCCCGGGAAGCAACCGGTTTTTCAAATGGCTATACATTTCCACAGGCGGCTCTTTAGATTAATGGCCATCATGTAATATATGGAAGGCCTGAGCCCCAAAAAAGAGCTGCTGCTTGTATGCCGTCCCCTGCTCTGGCTAATAGAAGGGGGTCCTAAGCAGGGGAACCCCCTCTATGATGTACATATGCCATAATTGGGCATACAGATCAGACTCTCCTGGTCCCTGCTTTTAATGTTATATGTGACAGGCACCGTATTAAGCTCAAGTGGTGCCGTAAAGTGAGGACTACTTCTACAGAATATAGACACAGAGGAGACCGCATAAGACCAGGAAAAAATAGAAAAATGTCACAGCTTAATGGAGTATATGGAAGACTTTGCCTTTTAGATAAGCACTACGCCACTACCTTATGCTATACTATTAGGTTTAGTTAGGTTTACTAATACATTCCATCTCTCATTCACTTAAAGTACTTATAGCTATAATACTACAGGTTCTTTACATCCTTCTTTCAGGATTTGAGATCTAATACAACCTCTTTCAGTCTTCGTGAAACTACCTTCTACTTTGCTATCCTGGCGTCTATTAATATGTATCTGACAGTCTATTTATCTCCTAGGATTTTGGGCTCGAGAGGTTGGGAAGTTGATAGGATTTGAACATCCTCTTATTCCTGTGCACCATCAGTATGTGGTTACTGGAACAGTTCCTGAAGTGAAAGCCTTAAAGAAGGAGCTTCCCGTTCTTAGAGACCTGCAAGGCTCGTATTACTTACGCCAAGAGCGTGATGGACTTTTATTTGGTCCTTACGAAAGTCAAGAAAAGATGAAACTACAAGAATCCTGGGTAACGCATGGAGTCCCACCAGGTATCTAAAAATCTAAACCCTTTAGACATTAAAGGTCTACTATTGCTAGTCAATGCCAAAATCAATTATATTACAATATTACAATTTTACAATTGGTTTGAGGTCAAAGGGATAAAAAACCGCTATAGACATAAGATATAGCTTGATTTTGTTCTGGAAAATTGCTATTGGCCTGAGTTTGAATGTATGCCATGGGCCTATACAGGCACACTCCGAGCAAAATGTCCTTATTTGTAGAGTACCCTTCAAATCAAACACTGTTATACACATCAATCTTCATCGTCCAAGACTTTTGTAACAATTAGAGCATCTCTTCAAAGTCTACATATCCACCTCTTAATACCATTATATGTTGATATCCTCTACATAAAAAGTAAATTCATTACTTTTTGTTCTAATAATTCTGAGTTACCGCCTATTTTAGTCCAGACCTGTATTAATAGTCCCCCTGGTTTTGTTTTTGGGAACAGTCGACAAGCTTATTATCAGACACACCCCTACCATTTTAGCTGATCTCCTATAATCCAGTTGGACAATAGTTTCCTTATATCAGATTACTGTATACAACTATTGTGTATAAAAATTACATTTCTCAGAGCACAAAACACCAGAGCAAGTTCTATGTAGACATTGAGCCAGCTAGAAATATTAGAACATTTAAAGGGAGTCTGCCACCAAACCATGCTGCCCTATAAAGAGGCAGAATACTATGGGGGCAGGTCAGCTCTCCGCTTAGCCAAAACGGCACGAAAAAAATATTGTGCAGTTTGGCTAATAGGATCAATCAAAGAGTACACCGGACTCCTAGTTATGAGTCCGGCATATTCATGAGTGGAGTTCTCCTTCTACCTTTGCAGTGATTAATGGCTGGCTGCTGTGTACATGCGTACACCGTAGCCTGTCAGTCACTGAATATACCAGACTCCTCACTATGATTGTTCCCTTTGCCAACAGGCACCTTTTTGCCGCTTTGGCTAATAGGAGCGCAGACCTGTCGCCATATTCTGCTGCCCTTCTGTAAGAGAGCATAGTCTGATGACAGATCCGCTGTTTGATGCCTACAGAATTGTGAATGCAGGAATTGGCCATTAGTTATAGAATTTATGTAAACTGATCAGTTACAGTATATGTAAACAGTAAAATGGTATTTACCATTGAGAATATATACAAGTGTGTGTGTGTGTGTGTGTGTGTGTATGTGTGTATATATATATATATATATATACACACACACGTATAATTCTATATATATATATGTGTGTGTGTGTGTGTGTGTGTATATATATATATATATATATATACACATACACACACACACACACACACACACACACACACACACACACACACACACACACACACACACGTGCATAAGTAGGTATACAGGGGGAGTTTCTTGAAACCGTCTAATTACAATTTTGTGAGGCAATCTTGAATGGAGAAACACAAGGAGACAGCATTATTAGAAAAATAACTTGGTCCAATGAGGCCAACTTCAAACTTTCAGGTGCTGTTAATAGACACAACTGTGTTTATTACTCAACAGAAAAACCCCTTGCAACAATTGAAGAACCGTTGAATCAACCTGGGGTTACAATTTGGGCGGCCCTTTCATGTGAAGGGGTAACTGTACCTATCTGCTACAATACAACAATTACCTGTCACGCTGATAATAGTAGTGAAAATTGTGTCCCAAAACGTTTATTATTTTAAAAGTTATGAGCTTTTTTCTAAATACGCAAATTAGCCTATACTATAGAAGTGGGTGTCAACACCAGCGATTCCCCTGAGGTGGAGCTATGTCACAGCCTCTGACGCTGTCCTATCAGCATGAAGCTGCTTCACACAGTGTGAGAGACTGAGGCTGGAGGGAGGGGCGATTAATTCAAATAGCCATATCTCCGGCTGTGGACCACCTAGAACAGTGGTTCTGGTGGCATATGAAAGATGAGATTCTAATCTTTCATATGGCAGGATTGCAGTTCTAGCTGTGAAACAACCAGAGGTATCACCAGTTGAAAACACAGTCTTGAATGGGAGCTGTATACTATATGATCATGCTGTGTTGCTGGGCTGGGAAGAGAAGAACTGTATGCTGATAGAACAGCGTCCTACAGAAAACGTTACACCGCCCAGAGTGAAAAGAGATTACCTCCCATTTGGCAAGTATAGCCAAATTAGCATATTTAGAAAAACGCACATAACTTTGCAAATAATAAATGTTTTTTGAAAAAAAATCACACTGTAGTTATCATCATCATAGCGCCCATTAGATTAGTTAGGAGATAGGGATTTAATAAACTAGTGACAGATCCCCTTTAACATGCTCTAAGAAAATGTAATACCACAACTGCAGTTGGAGCATGAAAATGAAGACTTCTATCTTCAGCAAGATTGAGCCCCTTCCTAGCTATGCTTTAGCGGCGTTTCATTTTCTTGATAAGTAATTACCCAATAGGTGGATAGGTAGACCGGGCCTGGTTGAATGGTCACCACAATCACCAGACTTTATCCCAATGGACTTTATCAAAGCTAAGGTATATTCAATAAAACCACGCACGATAGATAACTTGATTCACTTCATAAAAGAGGCATGCCAATAAATTAATGCCAATAAATAACTTTGTGCCAAAGTGTAAAAACTAGATTACAGCAATGCGTAAATAGTGAGGGTCGCCAATTTGAGCATATAAGATATTGTACTTTAATTGTGGTGGTGTTCTATAAAATACTATTAACCCCTTAATGACCGCCGATAAGCCTTTTCACGGTGGTCATTAGTGGGCTTTATTCTGATGCAATAGCCGTTTCACGGCGCTGCATCAGAATAAAGTAAACAGAGCAGGGAGCCGTGAAATCTCCCTGCTCTCAGCTGCCAGACGTAGCTGAGGGCTGGGGGCGTCCCTGCTTGAACGTGTGAGATCGATATTAGTATCGATCTCACCTGTTTAACCCCTCAGATGCGGTGCTCAATAGTGTGCACCGCATCTGAGTAGTTTTGGAGAGAGGGAGGGAGCTCCCTCTCATCCCACTGACACCCGGCGATACGATCACCGAGTGTCTGTGTCTCCGATGGCAGCCGGGGGCCTATTAAAGGCCCCCAGGTCTGCCTGTAGTGAATGCCTGCTAGGCTATGCCAGAGGCATGTCCTAGCAGATGCCTGTCCATTTTACACGGACAGGCATAATACACTGCAATACAGTAGTATTGCAGTGTATTATAAATTTGATCGGATAATCGCATAGTGAAGTCCCCTAGTGGGACTAGTAAAAAAGTAAAAAAAAGTTGAATAAAGTTAATAAAAAAAAAAAATTAAAAAAAAAAAAAAAAGCCCACTTTTTCCCCTTATAAACTGCTTTACTATTAAAAAAAAAACACAAAGTTAAAAAGTTACACATATTTGGTATCGCCCAGCTTGAAAAGTTTCCCCCCTCCCATATACTAATGTGCCACAAACAGGAAGTTAATATCACCAACCATTCCCATTTTATTTAGGTGTATCCATATAAATGGCCCACCCTGTACATCTCACTGTTCTCTCCGATCGCCGTCGTTTAACCCCTTAAATGCTGCTGTCAATAGCGACAGCGGCATTTAAGTGATCGATACAGAGGGAGGGGGCTCCCTCTGCACCCCATTGCCCCCCCCCCCCCCGGAAAAAATCGTGGGGTTCTGATGGTTGCAATGGCAACCAGGAAGCCTGGCAACCTTCCTGGTTGCCAAGTACGGGGGCCTATTAGGTCCTGCCCAAGGCAGAATGTAATCGGCTCAACTGGCAGTTGTAAAATGACAGTCACAATACACTGCACTACACAAGTACATACAGAAGTAGTGCAGTAAACCTGATGGTTAGGAAGTCCAGGGCCTCTTCGGGGACTCATTATCATACTCGGCAGATGTCTGCAGCTGGGTCTATTCAGCGTTTTCTGACCGACGCCGGGGCAGGAGCAGTTTCCAAGATGGCGCCGACAGAGGAGAGACGCGATGGCACCGAGTCCTTGCTCCCTGAGGGGATTTCATCTGCGGCCGGCGTTGCTGCTTCAGGTACTGATGGTACCTTTCCTTCATTGTCCGGTGCATCGGGGCTGGTTCCCTCCAGGCTAGATGGGGTCACACGAGTTCTGCTGGGGATGTGATGGCGCTGCCTGCGCGGGATGGCGTGTCACGTGGTGCCTGTCATGGCGGCCGAGTCTCTCCATCTTCCCTCCCGCATGTGCTGGGTCCTGCATTGCTGCCTTCCACATCTCATATAGATATGGATCTTCACCCCTCAACGTCAATGGGAGGTGCATCTGCCCTTGGGGATGATTTACAGGGCTTGAGACGTCAGTTATCAGCTTTACCCACTAAGCAGGACATGGAGCGTTATGTTAATCGTCTGGAAACGACATACAAGTCTGAGATACAATCTCTCACCACTAACCTATCCCAATTGTCAGATCAGGTGCAGCGTATGGAGAGCGATGTCTCAGTTATTTCACAGCAACAAGTTTCTCAGGACGCCCGTTTAGATCAGCACTCTCATCAGATTCATGCATTATTTAATTTGGCTGAGGATCATGAGAATCGGAATCGTCGCAACAACATTCGGCTGAGGGGCATTCCTGAGGATATCTCTCCGGGTCAACTTATCCCTACTTTACAATCTCTATTTAATACCTTACTGGGACGTCCTGCTGCAGATCCTATTGAGTTGGATAGAGCCCACAGGACCCTGGGTCCTCGGAACCCGGATCCAGACAGGCCTAGAGATGTGCTATGTCGTGTCCATTTTTTCTCTCTCAAGGAGCAGATAATGAGAAAAGCCTGTGATAAAGGGGAAGTTTTATTGCAAGGGGTCAAGATTCAACTGCTATCGGATTTGTCCAAAATGACTCTGGATAAGCGCAGAGTGCTTCGTCCTCTGTTGGATGTATTGAGGGAGCATGAGATCTCTTATTCTTGGGGTCACCCCTTTCAGCTACAGGTCCGCAGAGATGGGTCATTATTGAGTGTTCGGGACCCAGGGGATGTTCCGGACTTCTGCGCTGCTCTCCGTGTGCCTCGAGTCTCCATCCCTGATTGGCCTTATGTTCCCTTCCCGCCGCCGCGTCCACGGGCGCGTAGGCGAGGTCTGTCTCCTGCTTCTCCTGGTCGTAGGCATGAGGGTCGCCTAGCTGAACCGATCTGATATCCTTTTTAGACTTTTCTGTGTTCTGTTATCAGAGTTCAATGCAATAATTCTGAGGTTTCTCATTTAAAGCAAATATAGTCTGTGTTCTTATAGCCACTCACATTGGTGTTACCGCTCGTTGCAACTGATTTTATTTTTGCTGGACACTGCGGGTCCATTGGTATGGTTCGATTAATGTCATTGTGCTTCAGACGTGAATGCTTAAGGTTTTCTAAAATCCCTTGTACCTCTTACAAGTATATGCACTTTTGATAACATTGAATGTATATAGGAATATGCTCCTTTGAGGTATTTCTAGGTGTATATTAATGCTGCATACTTTTGTCTCATTACTATTGGATGTTATGCAAAGTGCCTTGGTTTTCCTAACTGTAATAATATATTATTACTTGCTTGAATATAATTTCTGGGTTGGGGGGGTGCGGGGCACTGGCTAGTCTGTGTCCTGACACTTCTCCTCTTAGGGACTCACTGGTTGATTCCGGTGTCTGTTAGAGTGGTTTCTCCTTGAGTAGCTCAAGGAGTGGGCGATTAGTTCGCCCGTTCGTTTGTCTTTGTTGTTGTATATCCCCTCCTCGTCTGTCTTGTCCTATTTACCTCTGCCTTAGTGCATTCTTTTGTTGAGCTCCTCAGCGTAAAGATTCTGATGGCGCAATTGAAGGTCTGTACCTTCAATGCTAGGGGGCTCAATGTCCCGGAAAAACGCTCACAAATTTTATATAACATGCATAAAGAACGAGTACACATCTTGTTCCTACAGGAGACTCACTTTCAGGTGGGCCATATGCCACAATTTACAAATAGATACTTCCCGTCTTGGTTTCACAGTGCCAACCCGGAATCCAAGTCCAAAGGGGCTAGCATAGGTATCCACAAGTCACTTTCTCATAAAATCATTGATGTTATGTCTTTCTAAAATTGTCTATGCGCAATAAGATTCTTACCCTGGCTAACTTGTACCTTCCCAATCAGGATCAGGCTAGAGTGGGGCGTGTGTTCTTGAAGAAATTGGAAGAGTTTACAGAGGGCGTCTTAATTGTGGGTGGAGATCTTAACTTGACCTTTGATCCTAGGCTTGATACCTCCTCGGGCAGGTCTGCTGTTCCTAAATCACAGTTGGGGGCACTAAAGGCTATGATGCATTCCATGCAATTGATTGACGTGTGGAGGATTCTGCACCCTCAGGTAAGAGAGTATACGTACTTTTCCCCCTTGCATAACATGTACAGTCGGATAGATGCTTTTTTGATCAGTCACCATTTGCTTACCTGGCATCCTAGTACTAATGTGGGCCCCATGATCTGGTCAGATCATGCCCCAGTGTTCCTGACCCTTTCGTTTCCTGACTCGGTACCGAATTTTCGGTCTTGGAAACTTAATGATAATTTATTGAAGGATACAGTATGTGTGTCGGCTCTCAAGGACGCTCTTGATGGGTTTATTGCAGTACATGAACCTGACCCTACTTCCTTACCACTCCAATGGGAGGCGCTGAAATGTGTCATTAGAGGAGTCCTAATACAGCACGGGGCACGTTTGAAGCGAGAGAAAGG
This sequence comes from Rhinoderma darwinii, assembly GCF_050947455.1. Lineage (NCBI taxonomy): Eukaryota > Metazoa > Chordata > Amphibia > Anura > Rhinodermatidae > Rhinoderma > Rhinoderma darwinii. Next base: position 562,976,739 of record NC_134687.1, on the reverse strand, counting down.
GATTTCTATTGCACGTCTCCTGACTCAGATAAGGGAGTTGGAATCATGTCATAAACAAATTCCATCTTCACAGGTTTTTGCGGATCTTACCACAGCAAGGGAGTCCTTGCGATCTCTTATAGATCAATCACACGCCCGGTTTAGAGATCGGATGAGAAAACACTCATATGAATTTGCAGACAAGTGCGGTAGATCTTTAGCGCGTATGTTACATCCCCGAACGCAAGCGTCCTACATCCCTAAAATACTATCTTCTTCGGGGGGCGAAGTTCATGACCCGGTGGGTATTACAGAGTGCTTTAAACAGTATTACTCGACTTTATATAACATCAAGGGGCAATTTCACGACATGCAGGCTGAGGCATTGCGGGACAAAATAGATCATTATGTAAATAGTACGGCTTTACCGCCTTTAGAGGAGGGGAAGGCTTCGGGACTCGAGGAGGATTTTGTGGAATCAGAAGTGGAACATGTTATTAAGGAATCACCCTTGGGCAAGAGTCCAGGGCCTGATGGATTTAACAACAAATTTTATAAAACATTTAAGGCTCAATTGGTTCCCTTTTTGACGAAAGTCTTTAACTCCGTGTCTTCCTTGTGTCCCTTTGCACCCCAGTCCCTCGAGGCTCACATTACTCTGTTACCAAAGCCTGGCAAGGACCCAACCTCTTGCGCTAACTTCAGACCCATCTCATTAATTAATGTAGATGTAAAATTTTTCGCGAAGTTGCTTGCATCTCGCTTGTCACCGTTGTTACCTGGATTGATACGGGATGATCAGGTGGGGTTTGTATGTGGTCGGGAGGCACGGGATAACACCAACAAAACTCTCCTTTTAACTTCATTTTGCCAATCCCGTAAGATACCGATGTGCTTGCTGTCGGTTGATGCCGAGAAGGCTTTTGACAGAGTGCATTGGGTGTTCCTCCGCAGTGTCCTAAAACAGGTAGGCCTTGGCACTACTATGGTGGATAGGATAATGGCATTATACCATAGGCCTACGGCTCGGGTTCGTGTTAATGGACTCCTATCTGATTCCTTGTCTATTGCTAATGGCACGAGACAGGGGTGCCCACTATCGCCTCTATTGTATGTTCTGGTTATGGAACACCTGGCAGTGGCACTGCGGGGCAACCCTGATGTTAATGGTGTACGGGTAGGATCACAGCATCATAAATTAGCGCTTTATGCAGACGATCTCCTGGTATTTATAACAACTCCCATGATCTCTTTGCCATCTCTGACTGAGGAATTTGAGCGTTTTGGTCATCTAAGCAATTTTAACGTTAATTACTCCAAATCGGAGGCCTTGAATATATCTCTGGATGCTTCTATGGCTGCCCATCTCGCTCGGGTTTTCCCATTCAAATGGCAATCTACATCCTTAAAATACTTGGGGGTGCAGGTGCCCACGCAACAGGCAGATTTGTTCGCGTTGAATTACACACCTATTCTTCAACGTACTTTGAAGGAGTTGGCAGAATATGGAGGGAACCGCATGTCATGGTTTGGGCGAATTAATGCGGTCAAAATGGATATTTTGCCCAAATTCTTATACCTTTTCCAGACTGTCCCTATTGTAATACCAGCGGGTTTTTTCAAGACCTTACATAGGGCTATAACCAAATTTGTGTGGGGTTCCTCTAAGCCTCGCATTCGTTTTGCTGTCCTTAGTCGCCAAAAAATAGACGGGGGCGCGGGTCTTCCAGACTTTAAAAGATACCATCAAGCCGCACTGATTATGAGGGTAGTGGATTGGTTCCGCTCGGAAACAGGTAAGCAATGGGTGCGTATCGAAAGAGATATGTCTCCTCTTGCATTGTCCTCTTTGCCGTGGTTGACTGTCCTACAGCGCCATAGTCTATCTCTGCCTTTCCTCACACGTCAGTTTCTTGTGGTATGGGAGCGGATCATGGGTGCTGCGTGTCTGGTGAATCGGCCGGGTCCTATGACTCCTCTTTTCGACAACCCCTCGTTCCCTCCGGCGTTGGGTATGGATACATTCCTCTGCTGGGAGAGAAGAGAAGGTGGATATCTGTCTGAGACCCTTACTCCTGAAGGTGTCATGTTGTCAATGAATGCAGTCTCTGAGGCCTTCCCGGGGAGAAGATCAACCTGGTGGTCATACTTACAGCTGCGTTCTTATCTCTCTTCTCTGGAGGACTGTCTGGTGTTATTACAGGATAAGACTCCTTTAGAAAAGTATTTATCTTTACCAACGGCCCCTTCGCATGTATTGTCATATTTGCATGGAGTTCTTCTGCCCAGCTGTTCCTTTTCTCAACTGTCTTTCACCAATGCATGGGACGAAGAGTTGGGGGTTCAACATACTGAAGAGGAATGGGGTACTGCCTTCCTGTTAGCTCATAAATTGCCAATGTCTTGTTTTGCCCAGGAAAAAAACTACAAAATACTCACTAGGTGGTATCGTTGCCCTGCTTTGCTGCATAAGATATTTCCGGATGTGTCTGCTGATTGTTGGAGGTGTGGGGAAGCTCCTGGAACCATGTTGCATATTTGGTGGGACTGTCCCAGGATACGTACCTTTTGGGGGAAGATTTTTGATTTGGGCAAGAAGCTCTTGCACATTGAAGTTCCGACTTCGGCATCTATTGGGTTACTCTCCATGGTTCCTGGATCTCTCACACCTCAAAAGGGGTATCTTTCGACATTTTCTGACTGCGGCGAGAACGGTGATACCTAGGCACTGGAAATCTCATACGGTTCCCTCTTTGACGGAATGGGTGACAGAGGTGAACGGGATAATGAGAATGGAGGAATTACTGTCAGCAGACAGGGGCAAGTCTGTGCTCTTTGTCCAAACTTGGGCAGTATGGTCTGGATTCCGGGGTGGTACTGATCTACCTCTATGGCTTGATGGTAGGTTCTGAGCAAATTATGTGATCTTTTTCTCTATGCGCTATGTGTGTTTGTGTTTCCCTTTGTTGTCTGGTGTCTTGTGTTGTTGTTATAATTTTTCTGTGGCACTTATATGTACCAATGTTTACTTTATTGAGGCCTGGTCCTCTTGGCTATGGTATTATATTACTGTATATGGGGTACAGTTAGTTCTACTGTACTTTAATTCATATGCTCTTTAGATGAGTGGGAGGTTACCACCTATTTGGGTTTATGCATCTTCATAATGTTTATAAACTGTTATAATCTGTATTTTATACATGATACAAATTTTTCTGCCAAAACTGTGTAATGTATATATGCTGTAATTTTGTTGCTACAAAATAAAAATCTTGATAATGAAAAAAAAAAAGAAGTAGTGCAGTGTATTGTACAGTGGATCAGAAGATCAGATCTTTAAGTCCCCAAATATGTGTAAAATAAAAAGTGAAAAAAAATAAGTTTTAGATAAATAAATAAACGTTTTACGTAATAAAAACAATAATCGCCCTGTTTCCCTGATCAAGCCCATTTATTATTAGAAAAAAAACAAAAAAAAAACTAGACATAATAGGTATCGGCCTGACCTAAAAAAATATCATATTATTTATCCCGCACGTGAACACCGTAAAAAAAATACAATAAAAAACAATGGCAGAATTTCCTTTTTTGGTCACGTTGTTTCCAAAAAAATGGAATAAAAAGTGATCAAAAAGTCGCACGTACCCAAACATTGTACCAATAAAAACTACAGTGTGTCACGCAAAAAAACAAGTCGTCACAAAGCTCCGTCGACAAAAAATGAAGGAATAATGAAGGAATAAATGGATACAGGCCAGGACATATAGAAAACACACACATTCATGTCAGAAGATGGTGCTGTTTAACCATCCCAGATTGTGTACCATCAATATGGAGTAGTAAAGTACGTACCCAGATAAGTTGAGTGATCCCACATGCAGGAGACGCCAGACCCGACGCGCGTTTCGGCAGATGCCTTCCCCCGGACGAAGGCATCTGCCGAAACGCGCGTCGGGTCTGGCGTCTCCTGCATGTGGGATCACTCAACTTATCTGGGTACGTACTTTATTACTCCATATTGATGGTACACAATCTGGGATGGTTAAACAGCACCATCTTCTGACATGAATGTGTATTACATTGTACTAATGTACTGGTGTTTTCTATATGTCCTGGCCTGTATCCATTTATTCCTTCATTAGTGCTCTGCACTTATATCTTTTCCAGAGCACATTAGCCTTACTAACATACCATCACTGCCAAAGAGCACTTCATATCTAATTATCTGGTTGCATATCAGGCATAACCAGTACATTTCATGCTGTCATCCTATTTCCCAGCACTTTATTTATACCCTATATGTATTATCTGTGTCCCACAATCGGTTGACGCCATTTTTTAACATTGTATGACTCATAATTTTTAATCTTGTTTGTATCTATCTGTTAATATAATGAACTTCTATTTATTTGTTATATTTGTATTAGTTTTTTGACTATTCTCTATAGGTTCCCCACAGCTTACATATACCCTGATGTACTATGCCCAGCTTACATATACCCTGATGTACTCCGCACAGCTTACATATACCCTGATGCACTCCGCCCAGCTTACATATACCCTGATGCACTCCGCCCAGCTTACATATGCCCCCACATTATAAACTGAAACACAAGAAAAACACTAAACAAAACTACTACCAAGCAAAATCTGCGCTCCAAAAGCCAAATGGCGCTCCTTCTGGGCCTGGCAGTGTGCCCAAACAGCAGTTTATGACCACATATGGGGTATTACCGTACTCTGGAGAACCCGCTTAACAATTTATGGGGAGTGTGTCTCCAGTGGTACAAGCTGGGCGCAACACATTGGGCACTGAAATAGCATATCTGTGGAAAATGGCAATTTTCAATCTGCAGCATCCACTGTGCACTAATTTCTGCAAAACTTTTGGGGTCAAAATGCTCACTACACTTCTAGATGAATTCCTGGAGGGGGTGTAGTTTCCAAAATGGGGTCACTTTTTGGGGGTTTCCACTGTTTAGGTCCCTCCAGGGCGTTGCAAACGTGACACGGCACCGAAAACCATTCCAGTAAAATCAGCGCACCAAAAATCCAAATGGCGCTCCTTCCCTTCTGAGCCCTGCTGTGGGTCCAAACAGCAGTTTATTACCACATATGGGGTATTTCCGTAATCGGGAGAAATTGCTTTACAAATGTTGGGGTGCTTTTTCTCCTTTATTCCTTGCAAAAATTAAAAATTTCTTAGATTTTCCAGAAAAAAAGTAGATTTTCATTTTCACAGACTAACTCCAATAAATATAGCAAAATACCTGTGAGGTCAAAATGCTAAATATACCCCTAGATAAATTCCCTGAGGGGTGTAGTTTAAAAAATGGGGTCACTTTTGTGGGTTTCCACTGTTTTTTGGCACCACAAGACCTCTTCAAACCTGACATGGTGCCTAAAATATATTCTAAAAAAAGGAGGCCTTAAAGGAACAGTGTCATCACAAATTATTTTTTTAGATGTTAGTGCTTTATTAAAAACGTTTATATTCATTTGTGTGTTTGTGTTTTACTTTTTTTCTTATTTTTACACTTTTTCTTCCCTATGGGGGCAGCCATTTTTTGTTCCATTTCTGTCTGTGTCGATTAACGACACATACAGACATGGAATACGGCAGCCACAGTCCCATAGGGACTGCGAACGGCTCCCGTCCCATTGACTTCCGTGTACGGCGTCTTTGTGGGAACTGCGCATGCGCCGCTCCCACACAGTCCAATTCGAAATTGGCGCCGTCCGGCGCCATTTTCCTGTGGACCGGAAGTCGCGGCCGGACAGTAATATTACTACTTCCGGTCGCGGCTTCCGGATTTGTGCACTTGGACCAGCGGCAGCAAACGGAGCGGACGGGCCGGAGGGAGCCGCGGCGGCAGGAGCAGGTAAGGGATTTCAATGTATGTTCGTGTTTGTGTGTGTTTACTACTGTATGTAAACCTACTACACTGTGTGTTAGCTCAAAAAATGGCGACACACAGTGTAGGAGGTTACACCGTTCAAACCCCTCGTTTATCCCGGCACTAGCCAGGATAAAGGAGGGGGGGATGCTGAGAGCTCACTAGAGCGAGGGCTTTTAACCCAATGTTGCAATGCTGCAATTTTGGGAATAGCTCCATCTAGTGACCAAAAATGGGTAGTATTATAAATTAGAATTAATTTTATAATATTTCCTGACTCGTGAAAAAAATAAAAAAAATTTGAACAATGTTTAATCACCCACACACTAAATGTTTAATTTAAAAAAAACAAACATGTTTTTCTGGCAACACAATGCCTTTAAAATCCACTAGGTGCTCCTTTGCTTCTTAGGCCGGTGTTTCAGTCCATTAGCACACTAGAGCCACATGTGGGATATTTCTAAAAACTGCAGAACCTGGGCCATAAATATTGAGATGCATTTCTTGGGTAAAACCTTCTGTGGTACAGATTTTTTTTTATTACAAACGAATTTTGTAAAAAAATAAATAAAATTTGAATATTTCAGCTCTACATTCCTTCAATTCCTTTAAAACGCCTAAAGGGTTGAAACACTTTCTGAATGCTGTTTTGAATACTTTGAGGGGTGCAGTTTTCAAAATGGGGTGTTACATAGTTAGTACGGCTGAAAAAAGACACATGTCCATCAAGTTCAACCAAGGGAAGGGAAAAGGGAAGGAAAAATTTCTACACATAGGAGCTAATACTTTTTTGTTCTAGGAAATTATCTAACCCTTTTTTAAAGCCATCTACTGTCCCTGCTGTGACCAGCTCCTGCGGTAGGCTATTCCATAAATTCACAGTTCTCACTGTAAAGAAGCCTTGTCGCCTCTGCAGCTTGAACCTTTTTTTCTCCAGACTGAGGGAGTGCCCCCTTGTTTTTTGAGGGGGTTTTACAAGGAACAGGATTTCACCATATTTTTTGTATGTGCCATTAATATATTTATATAAGTTAATCATGTCCCCCCTTAGTCTTCTTTTTTCAAGGCTAAATAGGTTTAATTCTTTCAATCTTTCCTCATAACTTAAATTCTCCATGCCCCTTATTAGCTTCGTTGCTCTTCTTTGTATTTTTTCCAACTCCAGGGCATCCTTTCTATGAACTGGAGCCCAGAACTGAACTGCATATTCTAGATGAGGCCTCACTAATGCTTTGTAAAGTGGCATTATTACATCCCTGTCCCGCGAGTCCATGCCTCTTTTAATACACGACAATATCCTGCTGGCCTTTGAAGCAGCTGATTGACACTGCATGCTGTTATTGAGTTTATGATTTACAAGTACACCCAGATCCTTCTCAACAAGTGAATCCGCCAGTGTAGCGCCCCCTAGGACATATGATGCATGCAGGTTGTTGGTACCAAGATGCATAACTTTACATTTATCTACATTAAACTTCATTTGCCAAGTGGACGCCCAAACACTTAGTTTGTTTAAATCTGCCTGTAATTCATGAACATCTTCCATAGTCTGAACTATATTACATAGCTTGGTGTCATCTGCAAAAATAGAAATAGTGCTATTAATCCCTTCCTCTATATCATTAATAAATAAGTTGAATAATAGTGGTCCCAGCACTGAACCCTGGGGTACACCACTTATTACCGGGGACCATTCAGAGAAGGAATCATTGACCACAACCCTCTGGATACGGTCCTTGAGCCAATTCTCAATCCAATTACAAGCCAGGATAAAGGAGGGGGGGATGCTGTTTTATGGGGGATTCTAATATATAGGGCCCTCAAAACCACTTCAGAACTGAACTCATCCCTGAAATAAATAGCCTTTTGACATTTTCTTAGAAATGTGAGAAATTGCTGCTAAAGTTCTAAGCCTTGTAACGTCCTAGAAAAATAAAAGGATGTTCAAAAAAACGAGGCCAACATAAAGTAGACATATGGGGAATGTTAATTAGTAACTATTTTGTGTGGTATTACTGTCTGTTTTACAAGCAGATACATTCAAAATTGGAAAAATCATAATTTCTTCAAATTTTCTCTAAATTTTGGTGTTTTTCACAAATAAGCAATGAATTTATCGACCAAATTTTTTCACTAACCTAAAGTACAATATGTCACGAGAAAACAATCTCCGAATCAATTGGATAGGTAAAAACATTCCCGAGTTATTACCACATAAATTGACACATGTTAGATTTGAAAAAATGAGCTTGGTCCTCAAGGGGTTAATACTTCCCTATCTCCTACCTAATCTAATAAACACTTTGTTGTAGGTAACGACTGTTTTGTTGTTGTTTTTTTAAATGTTTATTATTGACAAAGTTCATTTTTAGATTTATGCAAATGTTTTCTAAATGTTGTGCTGTGAATAAAGCTGGGCATGAATGAAGAGAAGTGTATGACGCAGACTGGTCAGCGTCATACATTTTTTCTTTACAACACTCACTTGGTGAAACGAAAAAAAAAACGCCCATTTAGAAAAAATTACCATAAATCTAAAAATGATCAGAACTTTGTCGCTAATAAATGTTTTTCAAAAACAACAAAACAGTCGTTACCTACAGCAAAGTGTTTATTAGATTAGGTAGGAGATAGGGAAGTATTAAACTGGTGACAGAGCCTCTTTAAACTGCATACCTACTTATGCACCCCCATGTGTATATATATGTAGTTGTTGACACTAGTGAGTTCCATTGAGTAGAGTGTGTTGCAGTATATCTTAGAAGAATTTTAGGATTTCAATATTAAAGAAGGTATACCTGCACCCATTTATGCCCATGAAGTTGCTGTGATTGACCAAGGTCAGTCTAAGTTGTTGTCATGCTCTGACCTGAAACTAGGGTGACTTGTGAACAATAAAGCTCTACTATATTTCTCTAGGTTTTGGAAAGGAATTATTTGAGTCTGATCTAGACCGGATCATGCAGCATGTGGAGGCAGCTATGGACATGGTTCCTGTGCTGAGAAATGCAGATATTATCAATATGGTCTCTGGACCTATAACATACTCTCCTGATATTCTTCCAATGGTTGGACCACATCAAGGTGTCCAAAATTACTGGGTGGCCATCGGTTTTGGGTAAGTAAATCATATCAGTGTATTTTGAAAATCTTCTTTGTCGGTTTCAAAGTGGATAATTCTTAAATAATCTGAAACTAAAATATATTCACCAAGAGAAGCAGAGAAATCTGCATACAAATTAAACACGCAGCGTATCGGAGTGCAAGCGCTCCTAAACACAAATATTCATATCCTAGCTTTAGGATAGGCCATCATTCACCCACCACGATGAAATATTAACAGTCTATCCTAAAGGATATACCATCAATATTGAAGTCCCAAAAAACTCTTTAAAAACACAATGTATTCCCTCTTTAGAATTTTTTGATTCGTACCTGGTGTACAGAATCGAATCTGTCCATCAAACCTTTTATCAAGATATGTGAGCCAGTATGTTAAAGGAGCTGTCTACTTTGGACAATCCTTTTTGTTAGAAGGGTCCCCTAACAATAATCCGCTCATGGCCTGTCCCTCTGGTGGATCCACGTGGGAAATAAAGCATTACATCTTTCCCACTGAAATCAATGGGTTGTCCGTTTACTTCATATACGTGACCGGTCCTCCAGAGAGAGGTACTCTTTGTAAAACGCATACATTCCGCTGCGGCAAAAGCGCACCATTTCCTGCAATTTTTACGGCAATACGGTGTGTATTTTGCTGCATTTTTCACAATGTTAGGAGATGGAGTCATCTCTTCTGAAAAACGCAGCGATTCTGGCCACTTTCCACAGCAGGAATTGACAGACTGCGGTCCGAAAAATATGCACCGCAGATCAATTTCTGCTCGGAATTTTTACGCAGCTTGTGGATGAGATTTGTTAAATCTCATCCACTATGCTGCTACTGTATTCAGCAGCGTTTTTTCCGTCCATAATCGAATTTGTTTTTATTAAAAGTTTTTTTTACTTTTTGAGATACAGCTGCTTTGTATCCTGTATAAATCGCTTTTTGAAGATGTATATAGCCTTTTAAAGGTCTGAACCAAAGATTATTAGCAGTGTACTGCAGTATGTAGGATGAAGTATGACGTACACTTGCTAATACACATTCCGGTCTCCCGTCGTGCTGATTCTGGGATTTTTATAGTGCTGCACGGGGGACAGGAAGTCTAGTTGCACATCCTTCTTTGATGACGATACGACTCTTCGTCATGTGACTGATCGCGCTGTACTCCATGTACAAGCAGGAGCCATAGTACAGCCAGTACATGGAGTACAGCGGGGTAGGTCACGTGACAAAGAGTCGTGTCGTCATCAAGGAAGACTACAACAGGGCTCATGCACACGTACATATTCGAGTTTGGTATGTGCAGAGCCATGGGTGAGATTAGATCACGTCTTTGGAGATCAGGAAAGCCTTTCTCAAAGCCAGTGTGAAGGGTGCATGTTCTATTTCTGGAACCCATAAATATGCAGAGAACGTAGGTCCCTGTCCCGCATGGCGAGGTGGCCACCAGCGTTTGCATCGAGGCGAAGAATGTATGCAGAGTTGGCCGAGCATGTGCACGGCTCTCTCTCTATTCTGTTCTGTGGGATTTACAAAAACAATTGAGCTTGCGACCACCACATCATTCATTGTCAACCTCACCAGGCAGAAAAGGGGTTGGGAGACCCCATGGATATGCCATAAATGTGTGCGTTGGGAAAACCCTTTTAATCAACCAACTAAATAAACAAGTGAAAACTGCAGTTGGAATGCATATAAATCACCGTAAACTGAAATGAAATATTATTTTAAAAATAAAAATGTATTTCAGATATTTTGTTGCAATACTCAGCTGTATATTTATAGATATGGCATCATCCATGCTGGTGGCATCGGCAAATTCTTGAGTGACTGGATTATTGGTGAAGAACCTCCATTTGACCTCATTGAACTAGACCCAAATAGATATGGAAAATGGACCACTACAAAATACACAGCACTGAAAGCAAGAGAGTCCTATGGATTCAACAACATTGGTATGCCTTTATTCGAAGTTTCTAATGCAGTTCTAGAATTCTGAAATTGTTATAAATAAGTCTAGCAATATCAAAATTTTTAGATTTGCCTAAATGATTCTTCCTAGTTAAAATTTTAGCATTGTTTCTTGGACTTTTGAGGCTGGATTTATGCACAGTGTTTTTCTGAGGTTTTTGTGGCATTTTCATCAGATGTTCCTTTAAAGTCTATAGACAAATATAGAATACACTGCATACATAGCATTTTGGTTTGTGGCGGTTTTGGGGTCAGCGACAAAATGCAGCATGCTCTGGTTATGGTGTTTTTACTAGTGTTTTTTCCATTAGCTTATCTACAGGTCTTCAAAAACACCAAAAAAAAACATGTTGTAAATCGTACAAAATTAAAACGGCAAACAAAAAAAGTGAGGAAAAATGCATAATGAAAAATTTTACAAATTCATGGCATTTTTTTTTTTTTTAAAAACTCTAAACCGCTAAAAATATTGTTTGTGTGAAGGGGGCTAAATTAAAGATTTCTGGAACTGCATGGAATGCTACAAAATAATCACCTGGTCTAGACAGGGCCGATTCTAGCTTTTCTGCTGCCTGAGGCGAAAAGTGAAATGGTGCCCCCCCCCCCCCATTCACACAAAAAAAAAAAAGTCATAAGTAAGAAACCACTTAAAACTAAAAATTAAAACTATTTAAAAAAATTACATTATTGAACATTCCTTTAAGCTGCAAGGTCTCAAGATGCTACGTGCAATTGTGTAGTAATATCCCTGTTACCCCAGCTATAAGTACTAGTAAAATAACCAGGGCAAAGGATATACAAAATGCAAACACAAAAATGAAACAACAATGTCAGCAGTCAAACTTGTGTCAGGGCCCCTTTAATGGCTCTCTACAGTCAGTATAGTAACGCACGCTGCACTTTACAGTCAGTATAGTAACACATGCGGCACTTTACAGTCAGTATAGTAACGCACGCTGCACTTTACAGTCAGTATAGTAACGCACGCTGCACTTTACAGTCAGTATAGTAACGCACGCTGCACTTTACACTCAGTATAGTAACGCACGCTGCACTTTACAGTCATTATAGTAACGCATGCTGCACTTTACAGTCAGTATAGTAACGCACGCTGCACTTTACAGTCAGTATAGTAACGCACGCTGCACTTTACAGTCAGTATAGTAACGCACGCTGCACTTTACACTCAGTATAGTAACGCATGCTGCACTTTACAGTCAGTATAGTAACGCACGCTGCACTTTACAGTCAGTATAGTAACGCACGCTGCACTTTACACTCAGTATAGTAACACATGCTGCTCTTTACAGTCAGTATAGTAACGCACGCTGCACTTTACACTCAGTATAGTAACGCACGCTGCACTTTACACTCAGTATAGTAACGCACGCTGCACTTTATAGTCAGTATAGTAACACACGCTGCACTTTACAGTCAGTATAGTAACACACGCGGCACTTTACAGTCAGTATAGTAACGCACGCTGCACTGTACAGTCAGTATAGTAACACATGCGGCACTTTACAGTCAGTATAGTAACGCACGCTGCACTTTACACTCAGTATAGTAACGCACGCTGCACTTTACACTCAGTATAGTAACGCACGCTGCACTTTACAGTCAGTATAGTAACGCACGCTGCACTTTATAGTCAGTATAGTAACACACGCTGCACTTTACAGTCAGTATAGTAACGCATGCTGCACTTTACAGTCAGTATAGTAACACATGCTGCACTTTACAGTCAGTATAGTAACGCACGCTGCACTTTACAGTCAGTATAGTAACGTACGCTGCACTTTACACTCAGTATAGTAACGCACGCTGCACTTTACAGTCAGTATAGTAACGCACGCTGCACTTTACAGTCAGTATAGTAACGCACGCTGCACTTTACAGTCAGTATAGTAACGCACGCTGCACTTTACAGTCAGTATAGTAACGCACGCTGCACTTTACACTCAGTATAGTAACGCACGCTGCACTTTACAGTCAGTATAGTAACGCATGCTGCACTTTACAGTCAGTATAGTAACGCACGCTGCACTTTACAGTCAGTATAGTAACGCACGCTGCACTTTACAGTCAGTATAGTAACGCACGCTGCACTTTACAGTCAGTATAGTAACACACGCTGCACTTTACAGTCAGTATAGTAACGCACGCTGCACTTTACACTCAGTATAGTAACGCACGCTGCACTTTCTTTCTAGCGGAAAAAAACTGATCAGTGATGATAAAAGGATCTGTCCACATCTGCTGGATCTGTACACCCAATCCATAACATTTGTAAACAGAAGCTACACAGACCGGCCTAGTAATGAATGTGATCATCAAGCCAGTAATATAATCTGAAAACTATTCACTGCATGTTCAGGCCTTACAGGGGTCGTCCCAAGATTAAATGTTATCTCCTCTCTACAGAATAGGAGATAACATGCTGATCAGTGGGGGTCCCTTGTACCCCTGAGTTAATGATGCTGCAAGCACACACACTGCCGCTCCAGTCACTCAGGGGTACAAGGGAACACCGTTTTAGTTATCAGGGGGGGTCCCAGTGGTTGGACACCCACCGATCAGCATGTTATGTGCTATCCTATAGACAGGGGATAACACCTAATCTTGGAACAACCCCTTAACTTGCAAGGCACAAAAATGTATATTTAGAAAAAAAAGGCATATGGAACAGTAGCAAAGCAAAAAATAAACAGAGCACATCCTATATAAAAATATATACCAGAAGTGAATATATCACACATATAACTATATACCAGCAGTGAATATACCACACATATAAATATATACCAGCAGTGAATATACCACACATATAAATATATACCAGCAGCGAATATACCACACATATTAATATATACCAGCAGCGAATATACCACACATATAAATAATATATACCAGCAGCGAATATACCACACATATTAATATATACCAGCAGCGAATATACCACACATATAAATAATATATACCAGCAGCGAATATACCACACATATAAATATATACCAGCAGCGAATATACCACACATATTAATATATACCAGCAGCGAATATACCACACATATAAATATATACCAGCAGTGAATATACCACACATATAAATATATACCAGCAGTGAATATACCACACATATAAATCTATACCAGCAGCGAATATACCACACATATAAATAATATATACCAGCAGTGAATATACCACACATATAAATATATACCAGCAGCGAATATACCACACATATAAATAATATATACCAGCAGTGAATATACCACACAGATAAATATATACCATCAGCGAATATACCACACATATAAATATATACCAGCAGTGAATATACCACACATATAAATATATACCAGCAGCGAATATACCACACATATAAATAATATATACCAGCAGTGAATATACCACACAGATAAATATATACCAGCAGCGAATATACCACACATATAAATATATACCAGCAGCGAATATACCACACATATAAATAATATATACCAGCAGTGAATATACCACACATATAAATATATACCAGCAGTGAATATACCACACATATAAATAATATATACCAGCAGCGAATATACCACACATATAAATATATAGCAGCAGTGAATATACCACACATATAAATATATAGCAGCAGTGAATACCACACATATAAATATATACCAGCAGCGAATATACCACACATATAAATATATACCAGCAGTGAATATACCACACATATAAATATATACCAGCAGTGAATATACCACACATATAAATCTATACCAGCAGCGAATATACCACACATATAAATAATATATACCAGCAGTGAATATACCACACATATAAATATATACCAGCAGCGAATATACCACACATATAAATAATATATACCAGCAGTGAATATACCACACAGATAAATATATACCATCAGCGAATATACCACACATATAAATATATACCAGCAGTGAATATACCACACATATAAATATATACCAGCAGCGAATATACCACACATATAAATAATATATACCAGCAGTGAATATACCACACAGATAAATATATACCAGCAGCGAATATACCACACATATAAATATATACCAGCAGCGAATATACCACACATATAAATAATATATACCAGCAGTGAATATACCACACATATAAATATATACCAGCAGTGAATATACCACACATATAAATAATATATACCAGCAGCGAATATACCACACATATAAATATATAGCAGCAGTGAATATACCACACATATAAATATATAGCAGCAGTGAATACCACACATATAAATATATACCAGCAGCGAATATACCACACATATAAATATATACCAGCAGTGAATATACCACACATATAAATATATACCAGCAGCGAATATACCACACATATAAATATATACCATATTACCTTATAGATCTATCTATCTATCTATCTATCTCATGTCTGTCTCTCTCATATATATTTGATATATAGTTAGTACTAGGCTGGGGCTACACGACGACTTTGGCCATGACACAGGTCGCACAGCCAAAGATCACTATGTTCCATAGCCTACATGGCAAGTAACGACAGTGAATGAGGTAGCAGTCATTAACTTGCGATGTAGGCTACTGGACAAAGCGATTTTTGGCCATGGGACCTGTGTCGTGCCCAAAGTAGTCGTGTAGCCCCAGCCTAGTACTAACTATATAGCAATATATATGAGAGAGACAGACCGACATGAGATAGATATGAGATAGATAGATAGATATGAGATGGAGGGGGGGCCCGCGAGTGGGGGGGCGCACACACAGCATCAGCCCATTACTTTTAAATTAGTGGGGCAGGAGGCTGAATGCAGTAAGGGGCACTCTGCCTCTCTTGTCTTTCACAGTGACTCCGCCTCCTGTCCTCACCTGATTACTTACCAGCCGCTCTCTTCTTTTCTTCAGAGGAGAGCATTCGGCCGCTCCTCCTGCAGACCTCCAGCTTCTCTATGCTCCTCTCTGGCGGCGCGTGCAGCGTCAGAGAGGGGGAGTGTACTAGCAGACGTGCACCTGTAGTGCCGCATGTCTGCTAGGTAAAGCACTCTCTCCTGCCATCCTCACGCGTCCCCCCTGGCCCTGCCCATATCCACAAGATGCCGCCCCCTGTTTTTATCCCAGTGGTGACGCCTGAAGCGGCAGCCTCATCTCGCCTCATGGCAGGTGCGGCCCTGGGTTTAGATAAATCACATGGTGATCCAGCAAGAACTTCTCTCATCACATTTTGGCTAAAAAGGAATCAAATCCTTAGAGAATGTTTCCTTTCTTCCTTGTTTAAAGAGATGATTCTCCTACTGATAAAAAAAAATAATTAAGTCATACAGGGGAGTGGATTCGCCGTGTGCCATGTGCAAGGGGCCTAAATTATCATTTGCCAAAGACATACCCACTCCAAAAAATGTAAAACATGTACATCTCATTTAATTACACAGTTGGTTATCCTAAGGAGGAAAGGTTTGCAGGAAGACCAACTGAAAGAGTGAGTGGAGTTTATGAAGAACTCAAGACTAAATGCTCCATGGGCTTCCATGCAGGATGGGAACAACCTCACTGGTTCTACAAGCCAGGAGATAATATTGAATACAAGTAAGTACAGAATGGATATTTTTGTTTATACTGAAAACCTTCAAACCTAAGTAAGTATGTTGTCATCGAATTTCTCATTCATCTGGATAGTACTGGCAATTTTTTGGGTTTCCCACCATGGTTTCAAGTAATATGGGTGCAATTATAAATACAGATACCCTAAAGATATACTTTTGAACTTGACACATAACCATAATTTGTTGTTTTTAATATTTTGGAAATTTGAATTTGTGGGTGCAATTATGTACACATACCCCCCTCCCCCATGCCTAGAATTTAAACGAACCCTACAACAATAATGTAATTTATTTGATTATTATTTATTTATATTTTTAAATGCGTTTTTCTATTTTCAAACTACCAACTAGTATTACTGACAATGGATATGTATACCAAATATCAGAATATTTATTCTTTATAATTTATCACTTGACCTCCTTCAAACATTGACCAAACTACAATTGACCCCCAAAAATTTCCAGCTCCAAGCATACGCTTCAAATATTTTTTGGGGTACTTGTACATCTGTAGATTAGCTCAATTAAAGGTGTGTGTGTGTGTGTGTGTGTGTGTGTGTGTGTGTGTGTGTGTGTGTGTGTGTGTGTGTGTGTGTGTGTTTTTGCTGACTTCTTATTTTTTTAAATATTTTTTTTAGACCTAGTTTTCGAAGGACAAATTGGTTTGAGCCAGTGAGGCGTGAGTATAACCAGGTGATAAAAAAGGTGGGAGTGATTGACCTGACACCATTTGGCAAGTTTCACGTGAATGGGAAAGATGCAATCACATTTTTGGACCATCTCTTTGCAAATACAATTCCGAAGGTTTGTAATGAAGTGGGGAAGTGGGTATTTTACCTAATATATTTGAAGGTAAATGAATGAACATGTTACTGGAAAGATATTAAGTAGAAATGAGCAAAAAAGTCTGCCTAATTTTTCAGTGCACCAGCTCATATCTTACACTGGTCGAATCAATTTGCCCAGTTCAACAATATTGGACCTTAAATATCCATTTTACCCAATGGCAAGTGAAATTGTGAATGAATTTGCAAATCTTGAACCTGGTACATTGATACCCTTCTCTCCAGCTATATGGTATACAAAATTTTCATTCCAAGTTTTATTGTGCATGTATTCAGAGGAACATTTTAAGAACTACAGGGTCACAGCAAATCTTGGAGTAAGCTATTGTCCAATCTCCTTTAAAAGTCCCATCTCTAAATGCAGTGGTGGATTGGGCTGTAGTTATGTCACCTTTTAAACAACATAACTGAAGTTTAAAGAGGCTCTGTCACCACATTATAAGTGTCCTATCTCCTACATAAGGAGATGGGCGCTATAATGTAGGTGACAGTAATGCTTTTTAGTTAAGAAAACCATTCTATTTTCACCACTTCATTAGCGATTTTAGATTTATGCTAATGAGTTGCTCAATGGACAACTGGGCGTGTTTTACTATTGACCAAGTGGGCGTTGTACAGAGGAGTGTATGACGCTGACCAATCAGTGACCAATCAGCATCATACACTTCTCTCCATTCATTTACTCAGCGCATAGGGATCATTTTAGATCGCTATGTGCTGTCTTATACTGACACATTAACGATACTGAAGTGTTTAGACATTCCACGGGATGTCTATTCACAATCCCTGCACTTCGTTACTGTTTCTGTGGTAGTTACAGCAGAGCAAGCGTAATCTCGTTGTAACCTATCATTTACAGCGTAATCTCGCGAGATTACGCTTGCTCTGCTGTAACTACCACAGAAACCGTAACGAAGTGTCGGGATTGTGAATAGACATCCCGTGGAATGTCTATTCACTGTCTAAACACATCAGTATCGTTAATGTGTTCGTATAAGACCGCACATAGCGATCTAAAAGGATCCCTATGCACTGAGTAAATTAATTGAGAGAAGTGCATGACGCTGATTGGTCACTGATTGGTCAGCGTCATACACTCCTCTATACAACGCCCACTTGGTCAATAGTAAAACACGCCCAGTTGTCCATTAAGAAACTAATTAGAATAAATCTAAAATCGCTAATAAAGTGGTGAAAACAGATCGTTTTTTTTAAAATAAAAAGCACTGCTGTCACCTACATTATAGCGCCGATCTCCTTATGTAGGAGATAGGCCACTTATAATGTGGTGACAGAGCCTCTTTAAGACAGTCTTTACTGATGCTCTATTTCTAAATATCTTGCCAGGAGGAACTAGCTCCATTATCTGCTATGTAACGCTCTTATAATTGGTTGAATGTTCACCTTTTGCAATCATTTTTTATTGCTCAAAAGCATGGAAAATAGAAATGAATTAAGTAACTTTTTAAATAGTCTTGATTAAAAATATCCTACCATTTCATGTCCACAGCTCCTACGAAGACCTATGTGTCTCCTTGATGAGAGACAAAAAAAAAACCCTGTGTATTCAGGTCCTGTAGTACCCTACTTGTTGCGAACATAAATTCGGTAGGTAAGCAAGAAGTAGGACAAATAGGAGTATTACTGCAGGATCAGACTCAATAGAGCTTGTTTATCGTCTGCAACCATGGAGACACAAAGGTCTGCATTGGAGCTGTAAGCACAAAAACGGTAGGATATTCCTAAATGAGACTATTTGAAGAGTTGCTTAATTTATTTATTTTTTGGTTGCATTGGAGCAATAAAAAATGGGTTGCAAAGGTGGACATTCAAGCAAATATAAGAGCGCCCCGTAGCAAATAACTGAGAAATAAACCACCTTTCTCAATATTTCTTTATAGTTAAAGCGATTCGTTTTTGCACCACTATTAATCCTTTTTTTTATTTTTTTGGGGATACAGGTGGGTTTCACAAATATTAGTCACATGTTGACTCCAAGAGGCCGTGTCTACGCAGAGCTCACAGTTTCACACTTGTCCCTTGGAGAGTTTCTACTGATTACCGGATCTGGATCAGAACTACATGATTTGAGGTTTGTCCAGAATATCCTCTTTTCCCATAAAAAACTATTTCCATAGCTAATAGAGACATAGAGCATACATGTGAAGGGAGTCTCCCAATATCATGATGTCATAATTACTGTACATTGCCATCTAGGTGGTATTTCTGAGAATAACAGGCATTGCTTTATACAATGTTGAAAAAAAAGCAAAATTTCCGGTGTTCCTAAGAAAATATCACTGGCTATTCAATCTGTAATTAAAAGTTATGCATTTTTCTTATAAAATGTGTGTGTTAATTCTTTGGGGTTTTCAAGACGTGTGCTTAAGGTCCGTAAATGGGAACCTTCATTCATCATAATTTTAGAGGACGAAAATGAGTCCTAACCATGTGATGCTCACATGACCACTTACTGTTTTTGAAAATTGTGAGGAATGAACATACACAGTAAACTAGACAATTGCATGACTCTATATTATACAATGAATAAGCTTTGGTTGCTGAAACTGGAACACCCATGAGGATAATGGTTTTGTGTGGGCATATTTAATTTTATGAAGAGAATTATATCTATAAATCATAGGAAAATGAATTTCCTAGAAATCTATCACCGGTTATGTTTTACCAAAAAATTGATGACATCCTATCTCATTTACAAGTGTTGACTAGTATATCTTTGTTTTTATAAAACTTATAAAAGTGTACACACCTAGCACAAACAGGCAAGGAACATATAGTCATTAATGGATATGTCAACCTCTGTACACAGTTGGAAATGGATTGTGTTGAAATAAATTCTTGATTACAGAATGTGTTCTAGTCCAGAGCTGCATTCACAATTTTGCTGGTTGACATTAGAAACCATAAACAAGCTTGTTGACAGACACATCCTTAACCCCTAAGTGACCACCAGTACGTCTTTTCATGGCGGTCACTATGGGGCCTTAGGCTAGGCCGCCGCCTTTTCACGGCTGCCCAGTCTAAGCCCTGCACGGTGTCCCGTGCAGGCTGGCGCCGAGGCTCGACTGTCTGATGACAGCCGGACTCATGCTCCAACAACTGCGATTGAAGTTTACTTTGATCGCGGTCGTTTAACCCATTAAATGCCGCAGTCAATAGCGACCGAGGCATTTAACTTGCTTACAGAGGGAGGGAGCTCCCTCTGTCACCCATCGGCGGCCCGTAAATGCAATCGCAGGTTCTCCGATGGGGTGTCATGGCAGCTGGGGGTCTGATAAAAGCCCCCAGGTCTGCCCTGGGCATATGCCAGAGGCACGTCCTAATGGATTTACACTGAACAGCAATAATGCTTTGGTATACGAAGTATACCAAGGCATTATAGCAGCGATCTGAAGATCGCATAGAAAAGTACCCTTGTGGGACTAAAAAAATAAGTAAGTAATGTGAAATAAGACTATGCAAAAACAGATAATTTTAGTTCAAAAGTGTTTTTATTGTGCAAAAGTCGTAAAACATAAAAAACCTATACATATGTGGTATCGTCATAATCATACTGACCCATAGAATAAAGGTAATGTGTTATTTACGCCGCACAGTGAACAGCATCAATTTAAAATGCATAGGACAATGGTGGAATTTCTGGGTTTTTTTTCTATTCCACCCAAAAAAAAAGTTAATAAAAGTTAATAAAAAAATGATATGTACCCCAAAATGGTACCATTAAAATGTACAACTAATCCCGCAAAAAACAAGTCCTCATACAGCTGTGTCGACAGAAAAATAAAAGTATAAATGCAACTATAGAAAAACGAAAAAAAAAAAATAGCTTGGTTATTCGGGCCTAAAATAGGCTGGTCACTAAGGGGTTAACAGCTTAGCTGAGCTCCTATGATGATCAGTTAGTTTATCCTACGACAGATTTCTGTACAGTGCCTTGTTCAAAAAGTACATGTCTTAAAATGCAAATCACTGGGATAGGTGGTATACAGACAAGGAATACCGGGAGATTTCGCCTCTGAAGCCTAGAGATTTGTGATTTCAGCTCTGGACAGCACCACAGACTACAATTCACCATTTCTAGATGATTCATGAAATGGATTTACAAAAGTGAAAATTTTAAGTACATTGTTTCTGCATGAAAACTATAAAATTATATTCAAAGGTGAACATGTACTTTAGGTTTTGTTTTCATATATATTCTATATTTACAGGTGGATCGAAGAATTTGCAACACAAGGAAAATATAATGTGGAGATAGTAAATGTGACAGATGAGGTGGGAGTTCTCGGGGTAGCAGGACCACTATCCAGGAAAGTTCTTCAGAAATTAACATCTGATGACCTGAGTGAATTTGCTTTCAAATTTCTACATAGCAGAAGAATGAACATTGCTGGTATCCCAGTAACAGCCATACGAATATCTTATTCAGGTGAGAACGTGAAATAGACAATACATTTGACTTATAATCATAGCTCAAAGTTATACACATTTTTGGAATTTAACTGCAAACAATCCTAGTCTAGGGGACCATGGATATAGGCGTTTCATTTGGGAGGTTTCCAAATTTTACACCCAAGGCAGACATAGTAAAATGCACTCCCCATATACTCACTTTGCCGACTTTCTACATTACACGTTTCTACGTAGGGCAGTTTAAGGATTAATTATAGTTTTCATGGTGGTCTGAAGAACTTAAGCGGTTAATATTTTAGCCCCAGTGGTTAAGGGATTACTACCTTAAAAATTTAGGGAGGTGTATGGGTTATACATGCTATTCCTGAGGTTATATAGTGGATTCGGGGTTAGTACCGATTAGCTCTTATTTATTAACCTGTGTAATGCACCTGCAGAAATGGATGTGGACCCTCTGGATTGCTAAACCCATGAGCAGAATCTAAGGATTTCCCCAGTATTCGCCCTTTAACCCCCTTAAAGGGATCTGCACTATACGGCAGGTTGCTACACCAGGAGTAGTCTCTATTAGCAATGGCTGACAAAGCTGAGTAAACGACACCATGATTCAAGATCAAGGAATAAGGCAGAAGACGTAGGCAGATGCTCATGGGTCAGGGCAGGCAGAGTTCAGTCGTAAAAACAGGAGGTGAACAGAAGTCAGGGCAAGCGGCAGACAACACACACAGGAAGAAGCCAGGTCAATAGCAAGTAATAAAAGACAGTAGAACGCTTTTGCACAGAAGTGTACCTTACAAAACCTATTGCTGAGTGATCAGGAAAGAATGTTGGCATAGAATGGGGCAACTGTGCAATTTGGCACAAATAGGGACACAGCAGAAGAGTCAAAAGAAGAGGACCGGCAGCGAGTGGGAGTCCGGCCACACCAATCGCCACCAGCAGGCTTGACCCCTGAGCCTGTAAAAACTGTGTAGGGATAATATCTAATGTCTATGGTGGTTCAGGGGCTATTATTACATTCCTGGTGACATTACCGTTCCTGGATCAAGAGCTGCCCAATAGTTTTGCGTCAGAAAGACTGTCCTCTTATTGTCTTGTATAAATCATGGAAATGAGTGAAATGCGGCTGTACAGTTCTTTACGTGATCGGGCTGAGCACTCCTATTACATGAGATTCACAATCACTAAGCTGGGGAAGGCAGCTGTGCAGGCAGTGATGCCAATGGCTGGGTATGAGAGACAGGGGAGCCCCAGGTACCAGGAGCCACCATAAAACGGTTGGTCTATTGTCACCGAACAGATTCTCTCATTGAGCTAAAATTGTACCCTCCCATTTTCGAATGATTTCCAATGTTTTGTGTTTTTATAATTTGTCACGGTACCAATCTTTTTTCTTTTATCATTTGTCATCCTTGTGGAATGAATGACTTTGGTATTGTGCCCCAGGTGAGCTGGGCTGGGAGCTGTACCACAAGAGGCAGGACACATCATTGCTGTACAACAAGATCATGCAGGCGGGGGATGAAGAAGGGATTGATAACTTTGGTACATACGCCATGAATGTGCTAAGACTAGAGAAAGCTTTCCGTGCCTGGGGAGCAGAGGTAAGATAACACCGTACATTATATGATTAGGTCTAGGCCGGAGCCACTTAGGATATTTCACCAAAAGAAGATCTATAAGTTAGCATTATTTGAGGGGTTGTTTCATGAGACCTCCTGGGGGTCTGGTAATCAGCTGTTTTTGCTGAGGGAGGCTCTAGACAGACATTTTTCCTGCAGAGGGTGCTTCAAGGGAAATGTAGTATTACAGGGTGGACATTCAGATGACTCAAGTCCTTGAATCGTCCTCTTCTAAAATATTATGGTATATTCAGACATCTTTTAGTAGTTTGTTTTTTTTAAAAACAGGGTGACATTTAAGGCCCTGTTCACGTAACTTTTTTTTTTTCCTGGCATCACTTAATGTATAGGTATTGTATCAGTTAAACAGGTGCCTGTGACTGATGCCATACAGCGGCATACATCACTTATAGACTTCCATATTAAAAAATTATATTCCACATGGTATACATTTTTATTTATTTTTTTTACTGGATTCCATTGTATGGAATAGCGTAGTCCACTAACTATCCCACTATTTTTATTTATTTATATATTTTAAGTTTTTTTGCAGTATACTGACATATACCAGCCTGATGGAGGCCAAAAGAACACTCTCTTTTGTCCTTTATCAGAAAAATGTAACCCTATTAACATGTTTAACACGTACGTCGGGAGCTTTACTGGTGTACACGTACATCACAAATGTGATGTGAACAGTGCTTAAAGGGGTTGTCCACTACCGGACAACATCAGTACATGATCTGTAGGGGTCCGACACCCAGACCACGCACCGATCAGCTGCTCCGGCTGCCTTTAGGCACCGGCGGTCCATGCTGGAAGCAGATGGCTCCTGCCAGGGAATAGTGGCCGAGCTGCCGTACTGCAGCTCTGCTCCTAGTCAAGTGAATAGGAGCAGAGCTGCAGTTCAGTAGTGTGGCTGCTATGCAATGTATGGAGCCAACTGGTTCCGGCTTCGTACGTTGCAAACTGTGCAATGACATCCGGTTGACGCAGTCAGTCGAAGCAGCTGATCGGCGGGGGGTCCGGGTATTGGACCCGCACCAATGATATACTGACGACCTATCAGTTCAGGATAACCTATCAGGTTATCAGTTGTCCGGTAGCGGACAACCCCTTTAATATTGTTGGGGTTCGAACAGTTTCATAAAGTGGATTTTATGCATATTTTTGGTGCAGATTCCATACAGTACGATGCAAGTAAAATAGTTTCCGTGCATAATGTGGAAATCATAATCTGCAGCATGCATCTGTTGAAATAGGTATTAAAATTCCCATATCATTCTGTGTTTTATGAAAACATGCCCTTTAAAGGGGTTGTCCCATTAGGATGACCCCTGTCCATATGCCCTATTAGGAAATATGGATGTAATTGGGAGGTCTGCATAGGACCCCCGTCAGTTAGCGAGGGCAGAGTGACACTGAAAGAACAATAGTCAAAACGACTCCGCATTATAAATACACTCACTCATGACCATGTATGCCCTTAATTTGCATTAATTCATTGAGTAGTCATCTAGTCTAATAACCGGCGCACAAGACTAGAGAATAACCTAGACACTGCTATTCCTGAAAATTATGCTGAGAATGCTTCCTGCCCAGAAAACATTAGGAAGATGTTGTATAAAATGGATTTTGAATATTGGGTATTCTTCACAGTGAGTTTGCTTAGTTAAATAATTCTATAATAAACCAGGGCTTAGGCTGGGTTCACACTGAGTTTTTTTTCAGGCGAAAATTCTGCCTCAAGTTTCCGTTTGTAAGTTTGAGGCAGATTTTCCTCTTTTGAGTCCAGCTGTCATGTAGATTTTAAACCACCAGATGTGTGAAGAACCATTTTTGTGAAGTCATAGTAAATCATGTACAATACAATATTTTCTAAATTTTGCTTCTGTTCTAAGATGAATTGTGACACAAACCCCCTGGAGGCCGGACTACAGTACTTTATAAAGTTAAACAAGGTAGGTAGGAAAAGCTTTTTACATACCTCCCAAGTATGCCCCTTTTGGAATTAATCAATATATTTTTGTGATAATTCATAAGTTAAAGCCTATTGTTCATACCTCCCAACTTTTGAATTCGGAAAAGAGGAACATTTTAAGCCACGCCCCTAACCACGCCCAATATCCGTCATAAACACATCAAATCACGGCCAGATCCTTCTGCAAATAACACGCGCACATTCTCACTGTGGATCTCTAGACTGTCTGGATATTACAGATATTATGGATCTGGTTATATCGTCTTTGTGTTACTTTTTCTATCTTGGGTATAACATTTGCTCATCACGGCGGCAGCAGCTGCAAGACAAACTAAAAGGCTGAGAACAATGAAAGTCAAGAGGGAGACCCTGTGGTGAATGACTTTTCATCTGACCGGTAGCAGAGTTACATGATGGGGATTTTTTTTTCCAGTTGTGTAACTCTGCTACCGGTCAATGGAAAAATCATCCACCAGTGCCACCCTGTAGATCGCTCCACACACAGCCCCCCTTGTAGGTGGCGCCACGCACACAGCCCCCCTTGTAGGTGGCGCCACGCACACAGCCCCCCTTGTAGGTGGCGCCACGCACACAGCCCCCCTTGTAGGTGGCGCCACGCACACAGCCCCCCTTGTAGGTGGCGCCACGCACACAGCCCCCCTTGTAGGTGGCGCCACGCACACAGCCCCCCTTGTAGGTGGCGCCACGCACACAGCCCCCCTTGTAGGTGGCGCCACGCACACAGCCCCTTATACTTTGTGCGGAGAGCGGTAGAGGTAGCCGGCCCTACTGCTGCCACTCTCCGCTCTGCTTTCACTCAGAGTCAGAAGAAGGCAGGAGTCTTGCAGCTGCGTTCTCACTGGTGTCGATGCCAGCCCGGGAGTGGACCAGTCCAGTCACCTGACCGGTGAGGTCAGGTGACTGGACTGGTCCACTCCCGCACCGGCATTGATCCCAGTGAGAACACCACCGCAAGACTCCTGCCTTCTTCTGATCGCTGCTGCAGTCAGCAGCGATCAGCTGTTTTGATGCAGCGCCCAGCGGGATATTTTGAAGACTGGCCGGGACGGCGGGACAGCGGTGAGAAGCCGGGACTGCCCTGCCGGAATCGGGACGAATGGGAGGTATGTATTGTAGAATATGGACATGCATGGATGGAGAATGAAGAATAATGTGCCCCTCTTTGACTCTGATCAGTATAATGTTTATGAAGAATACATCTGATCAAACATGCTTCTAAGATTCTAGAGTATGACACTGCCCTCTAGTGGCGGATAGTTGTTTTACAGGACTGTTTTAAGTGCTATTTGTTTTATGTTGGGTCCACACAAGGTCCCACATTTATCAATGTACTTGCACTTCGGTGCATTTTGCTCCAAAACAATGTCAAATCTGCTTTCTGACATATTTATTAACCATTTGCAGCAGAATTTAGAGCCATTTGTATCCTGCACGTCCGTTTGTAAACAAGTGTCTACAAAATCATGTAAAAACGACACTGTTGTATACTTACTTTTTTTGCTGTCATTTTCTTTTTGATAATAGAGAGTTATATACTTTTCTAAAATTGTTCTATAATCCAGAATATTTAACAATCTAAAAATTACCAGATCCCCTTGGTGTCCGAATAGACGGATTAAACACATATTGACCCTGGATATATTTCTGTCTCCAAATTAAGTGAAACTGTTTCTCCAAGCATTGATGTAAAAAAAAAAACAGATATAATATAGTTTTGAACAAAACTAGAACCAGATCTGGCAGCTCAGGGGGCATTCCCCCTTGGTTGCAGCCAGGGGCGTAGCTAAAGGCTCATGGGCCCCGATGCAAAAGTTCTTATTGGGACCCCCCCCCCCCCCAAACATCTCATGGCCGACGGTCCGCAACTTTCAGCTGCATCGCTGGGTCTCCTAAGTGACCCAACCAGGGGCGTAGCTAAAGGCTCATGAGCCCTGGTGAAAGAATAATTCAGCTTGGGCCCACCTACCCCTCCCCAATACCACCATCATCAGACCCTTGCGTGCGCCTATGCCCAGATGCCTTGCCCAACAGCCCCCATAGTATAATGCCCCCACACAGAATAATGCCCCATCACGTATAATACCCCCCATAACAGCCCCATACCATATAATGCTCCCCATACAGTACAATGCCCCCATATGAGCTCCCAATACAGTATAATGCCCCTCCATATCAGCTCCCCATACAGTATAATGCCTCCCATATCAGCTCCCCATACAGTATAATGCCCCCATATCAGCTCCCCATACAGTATAATGCCCCCATATCGGCTCCCCATACAGTATAATGCCCCCATATCAGCTCTCCATACAGTATAATGCCCCCATATCAGCTCTCCATACAGTATAATGCCCCCATATCAGCTCCCCATACAGCATAATACCCCCCATATGAGCTTCCCATACAGTATAATGCCCCCCCATACAGTACAATTCCCCCATATCAGCCCCCATGCAGTATAATGCCCCCCCCCCCCATACAGTATAATGCTCCCATATGTGCATAATAGAAAAATAGCATAATTACTTACCTATCCCCGTTCCCACGTTGGGTGGAGGATCCTTCGCCTCCTCCGGTGTGTGTGCTATGAGTGACTTGGCACAGACAGGCGCGATGATGTCGCTACATCCCGCCTGCCTGCGTCGAGCCGCTCAGGGCACAGTGAATGCTGGGTCAAGGAGATGTCCGCTACTTGCTCCAGCATTGAATGGAACCGGGACCTCTGTGAGTGACTCGCTACCCCCCCCCCCAGAGGTCTTCACACGAACCCCCAGGGTGATGTGACCCACAGTGTGTAATGTATTGTGCAGTTTGCGGTGGAGAGAGGAGGGGGGCTGTAATTTAACGGGCCCTCTCCACTGCAAACAGCACAATACAACGCAATACATTACAAGGCAACACAATAAAATACAATACAACACAATACAACACAACACATTACAATACAGAGTCTGCAGCTCACCTGGAGTCCTCCGCACCGGCTCTTCCACTGCACTGGCTGGAAGACGTATCACGTGACAACACGGTCATATGGTACACTAAGTGTACCATGTGACCGTAACTAGGAAGTGCCGGCTTCACGGCACAGAAAATGTATATAACAAGCCTGCTGTATGACAACGGGTGCCCGTGGGCCCCCCAGGCTTAGGGGCCCGGACGCAACTGCGAGCCCTATAGCTACGCCACTGGACCCGACAATGCAGCACTAGCAGCCAGGGACATCACTAAGGACTTAAAATGTCAGGGGAAATAGACCCAATACATATGTGTCCGCCCCAAAAAAATGTGTGTTTATAGGAGACAGCATAGCATATCTATAGCACTACGAC
This sequence comes from Rhinoderma darwinii, assembly GCF_050947455.1. Lineage (NCBI taxonomy): Eukaryota > Metazoa > Chordata > Amphibia > Anura > Rhinodermatidae > Rhinoderma > Rhinoderma darwinii. The sequence continues at coordinate 562,947,926 of NC_134687.1, read as the reverse complement.
CCTATAAATTATGGATAGGATTAGATACATTGGCTCAGCAGACAGTATCACACATGATCGGATTAGATACAGCGGCTCAGCAGACAGTATCACACATGATGGGACTAGATTACAGCGGCTCAGCAGACAGTATCACACATGATAGGATTAGATACAGTGACTCAGCAGACAGTATCACACATGATAGGATTATATACAGTGGCTCAGCAGTCAGTATTACACATGATAGGATTAGATACAGTGGCTCAGCAGTCAGTATTACACATGATAGAATTAGAGATAGGGCCCAGCAGACAGTATCACATGATGGGATTAGATATAGAGCCCAGCAGACAGTATCACACGATCGGATTACATATAGGGCCCAGCAGACCGTATCACACACGATCAGATTAGATATAGGGCCCAGCTCGCTGACATTGCTGCTCCAGCGCTGGACCCAGGAAAAGTAAGAATAATAATTTTGCTGCTTTATGTGTTACTAACTGTTTTTGTGTGTTTGTGTTTTTTTACAAGTTCGGTTGTTGGACTACCTTGGATATGAGGACTACTTCAATGACAGCGTTTTTTTATTCTCAATAAAATGGTTAATGGGGGTTGTGTTTTTTTTTTTATTTCAGTAAAATATTTTTTCTATGTGCTTGTATTTTTTTTAAACTTCATTATTACCACCTTAGTAATGGCCGCTGGCTGATTAAGCCCCGCCTTAGTAGTGGAGGTTGTCAATGTTAGCAGGTGCAGAGGCTAACACTAACCCCATTATTACCCCGGTACCCACCGCCACCAGGGGTACTGGGAAGAGCCGGGTACGAACCAGTACCCGACCATCTGTCGTGACGGTTAGTCACCGGGGCGGCCGCAAGCTGGTAGTATTAGGCTGGGGAAGGCCCAAAAAAGTGGCCCTTCCCACCCTGGTAATGCTAGGCTGCTGCTGCTGCTGTGTTGTATTTGGCTGGTTATGAAAATAGGGGGACCTCACATCGTTCTTTCCAATTATTTTTATTTTATTTTTTTTAAATGACCTGGGGTCCGCCCCATTTTTCATAACCAGACAGATACAATAAAGCAGTAGCAGCCTAGCATCACCAGGATGGGAAGGGCCACTGTTTCTGGCCTGTCCCTGCCTGATAATACCAGCCTGCGGTGGCTGACCATCACTACAGATGGTAAGGTACTGCATCGTACCTGGCTCTTCCCAGCACCCCTGGTAGTGGTGGATACCGGGGTAATAATGGGGGTTAGTGTTAGCCTCTGCACCGGCTAACACTAAGCCCCGCCTTAGCAATGGATGCTGTCAATCAGCCGGCGGCCATTACTAATGCGGTAGTAATATAGTTAAAAAAAATACAAAGACATAAAATATTTTTTCTATTGAAATAAAAAAAAACACACAACCCTCATTAACCATTTTATTGATAATAAAAAAAGCCGTCATCGAAGTAGTCCTCGAATCCGACGTAATCCAACGACCGAACCTTTAAGAAAACACACAAAAAACTATTAGTAACATGTGTTAGGCTTAGATACAGGGCCCATGTGTGATACTGTCTGTGGGACCCTGTATCTAAGCCTACCACAACATACAGGGTCCAGCAGACAGTAATCTTATACAGTATAAGATTACTGTGTGCTGGGGCCCTGTATCTAAACCTACCGTGTGGTAGGCTTATATACAGGGCCCATCAGACAGAATCACACAAGGGCCATGTATCTAAACCTACCATGTGATTGGCTTAGATACAGGGCCCAACAGACTGTATCACACAATCTGTGATCCTGTCTCATGGGCCCTCTAAGCCTGCTACATCGTAGGCTTAAAGGGGTTGTCCAGTCCCTAAACATTGATGGCCTATCCTCAGGATAGGCCATCAATAGCTGATGTCGGGGTCCGTCTCCCTGGAGCCGGCCAATCCACTGTTTTGAAGGGAACTCAGCACTCATACGACCGCTGCTTCCCCTTCATTTCCCTTACTCGCTCACACTGTGAATCGCCGACACGGATTCAGTGTGAGCAAGTGACCGGAATGAAGGGGAAGCAGCACTCATACGAGTGCTGCGGCCCCTTCAAAACAGCTGATTGGCCGGCTCCCAAGAGTCGGAACCTGCCAATCCGCTTCAGCAGACAGGGCTATTAATCTTACCCTCCTCTTCAGCCGCGGCGGAAGTTCTGTCCTGACTCTGTCCGGGATGACTATGTTGTGCGCGGCGCATACCGCTGTGATGTCATGCGCTGCGCACAGCGCTGTGACGTCCTGTCCTCCGCTGCGATCCGGAACCAGGAAGGTAAGTACGGTGAGTTACTATAGTAACAGGGACCGCGGTCCAAGTTACTATAGTAATTTTTTATTGATGTGGTGCCGGGGGCCATGGGCCCCTCTGGCTTCGGGGCCTGGTCACAATTGCGACCGCTGTGACCCCTATAGCTACGCCACTGGCTGCAGCTCCTCCCCCTCCCTGTCATAGTTTGTAGAGGCTGATAACTCTTGGAGAAGCATTACAAATTCCCCCCACTACATGTCTTTTTAGAGGGAGAGCTACGTCCTATATAACTCAAAAAGAGGGAGAGCCTGCAGCTTACACACACTGAGAGGCTTAGCATGAGAGGGGAGAGATCAGAACTGTATGTAAGCAGAGCTGAATGGAAGCAGGGCTGTAGGCAGCCTCTCCATCTAAGCAAGCTGCAGGCTCTCCTGTGTGCTTTATACTGTGTGAGTCTCCATCTACACTACAATACACTACAACAAATGCTCAGAGTCTCAGAGAAGAATGCATTTTCTATTGGCTGTCAAGAATATCAATCCTCTCTTCTTAAAAAAAAAAAAACTAAAAAAAAAAATTTGTTTGGGGGGGGCGGAGCCTGATCGCTAACTGTGTTGGAAGCCTAAGCCGGTAGCTCCATCTAGCTTGTGCAAAGACCAGCTCCTACAGCAGCATTGTGAACACTGACATGGTCAAACCTAACTCCCAAAAGAGTGGGGACCCTCCTGACACCCCCAGACCTGAGAGGAACCAAGCGAGTATGCAGAAATTTTTTAACAAATGGCAGGCACAATCTCGTGCTAGATCTCTCAAGATGGCAAACGGTGCGCAAACTGCAGCAGACACAGTGAATAAGTCTGACATGGAAAACCTCACGGACGGAGATCACAGTGAGTCTAATGTTGCTCCGATATCAAAATTCCTCTTGAAAAATACTTCAATGCAAGCTTTACACCCGGTGTTAGAAGAACTATCTGACATGAAGAAAGAAATACTCCACATAGGCAACCTCGTGGAGACGCTAGAGACCACTTGCGCTGGCATAACTTCCTTCTTGGAGACAAAAGCTTGCTCCATCCCTTTCGTGGTGTAAAGAGATTCTCTACCCCCTCCCTCTTCTTTTTCACCTTGCCACTAGTACTCTTTCCTTTGATCAACATACCAGTGTTGATTACATCTACTACCTCTAACTTACTAATTATGCACTCTTGGAGAGCTCTCTTGATACTTCCTCTACAGATCCAGGTATAATCTGAGTCTCATGACCAATACGACTATCGTGACATTTAATGTTAAAGGTTGGAATTAACCTAAGAAGCGCCATAGTACTATTACACTACTTCATAAAGCTCATGTGGTAATTACATTTTTACAAGAAACACATTTTAAAAGTCATAAAATCCCTACCCTCCCAACGAATTACTTCTCAAAATGGTACCATAGTTGCCACCCTACCTCTGCATCGAAAGGAGTTACTATTGCTATACATAGGTCCATTCCCTTCATTTTTTATAGTCCATTCCCAGATGCTGAGGGGAGAGTTATTTTCTTAATAGGCTTCATTAATGGCACAACATATACCTTCGTGAATATGTACACCCAAACACGAATCAGGTCCCATGGATTATTAAAGTACTGGAAGACTTGAAACTTTTTATGGAAGGCCCGATCATTATGGGCTGTGATCTGCATGCTGTCCTAAGCACTTTTCTAGACTCTTCCTCAGGGAAATCACATATTTCTCAAGCAGCAATAGGTAAACTAAACTCCCTTCTTCAGGATCTCCGACCATATGACATCTGTAGAGTACATCTCCCAACAACTAAAGACTTTTCTTTTTACTGCAACACCCACTCCTCTTACTAAGCCTAGATTACATTCTAATTTCAGCTACCCTTCTTCCCTCTACCTCATCAGCCAAATTAAGCTACATCACAATATCAGATCATGCCCCAGTATTGGTTGACATTAGTTTATCCCAATTCGCATAAAAGGAGTGGAATTGGAGATTAAACTAATCCCTACTAGAAGATCCCACCACTCACGCAGATATTCTAAAACAATTGCAAGATTTTTTCAATATCAATTTAATGGAAAACCTAAACCACCCCCTGGTTTGGGAGACTTATAAATCTTATATCAGGGGAATACATATAGCCTTGGGCTCGAGACTTAAAAAGAAAAGGCAGAGGAAAGTCTATGATATTATGGCATACATAGGAACCTTCGAGAGAACACAAACACATGCCTAAACAGTACAACAAGAATTAGTTTCTCTGAGAGAAAAATGTAAGCTCATTCTCAATGCTAACTTGATTACAAAATGTGAGACAGGATGGAGATATTAGGGGACTCCTGGTCGCCCGGAGGGAATTTGTCTTGTTCCTTCTTGCCGACTCTGAAAAGAGCCTTTCAAAGTTATCATCCACTCTAGAACACTTGGTTGAACTTGATGGACGTATGTCTTTTTTCGACCATACTATGTAGCTTTGGCACATTTTCCAACTTCAAGGTTAACACCTCAAAATCTGAGCTTTTGAACTTAACCCTCCCCCCAAGAGTCATACGAGTCCTGAAGGCATCTTCTCCATACAGATGGGCTGAATGTTCCATTACCTACTTAGGGGTTCAGCTATCTGATTTTGTTTAAACTAAATTAAAAACGAAATTTATATAGGTATATGATAGTAAGCTCATCTCATGGATGGGAAGGAATAACCTTCTAAAGCTTCTTATTATTCCAAAAATCCTCTATAGACTACAAGTGGTAGTTTCTAGCAGTCGACTGCGCTATTGATTCTGTCGAAAAAATGGAAACCTGCCAGAACGGTGACAAACAGAAACCATTAGCAATGTTTCTGTCACCATTGATATCAATAGTGATGCAAACGGAAGCTATGGTTTCCATTTGAATTTCCGTTGCGGGGTTCCACGACGGAAACCTCAGACGGAACCCCTGAACGGAAAGCGAACTGTGATGTGAACAGGCCCTTAATGTGCACAGTCCTTTAACTTTGTTTACAGTATTCCAACATTGTTCTAAATGGTAAACGCAAAGATTATCCCTTTTAAATATGCCCTATAATGGATGTACAGTGTGTGTGTGTGTGTGTGTGTGTGTGTGTGTGTATCTGTATCTATATAAATAATTTCTTTGGGTAAAGTTATGCATGTTATGTTAATATCTGAGCGCACATGTCTGCTTCAATGCAACAATAGTCATTTATCATCATTAATTTTATGTGATTTCAGCAAGCTGACTTTATTGGCAAGGAGGCTGTGAAGCAAATAAAGGAAAAGGGGCTTCAGAGGAAACTCGTGTATCTCATCTTGGAAACAGATAATGTTGATCCTGAGGGAAATGAAAGCATCTGGCACAGTGGGAAGGTGAGAAGATTTAATCATAGCAAGTGAATTGGAAATCTTCTTCTCCTAGACCATAGAAACCTGAGCTGTGTACAGGATGAAGGCTTTACATGACTATCTGGTAATATCAAACCATAAAAACATAAAGTAATTATACTATATACCCATTATTGGATAGCAGGTCAAGGGAAGAAAAAGCAATTCCAGATATTTAAAGGAAACTCCATTCAAAATTGGAAATTTCACTATCCTATTGTATATAAATGTCTATTACAATATATTCAGCACATCAATGTGGTGGTTACCTCTGTGTGCAATCGCTGCATGTCTCCAACTATATGACTACCACTTGCCCACGCATGGATGCGTGGTCATGCCACACCTCCAACATGTGGCATTTTTACTATAGCTCCCAGGCACCAATGCAAAATCTGAAACCGGCCCACACCTAACAAGTGGCACTAATAATACTTACTGGTGTCTTCTTATGTGGCAGAGGGGTCTTTGGGTCACTTCAGGACCCAGGTGTGACTTCTAGCTCTGTACCCCCTATTGTTACACCCCTGCTGGTCTCACTATGAGGTATAGAGTTTTTCAGATCTCTAATATAAACATGGCGACCTACTGCACTGCTCTGGGAGGCTCAGGTTTTCTGTGAACTTTGGGGGGGGGGGGTTTGTGAAGCTGTCCGACTGCAGCACGGCTTATTGGAAACCATGCCACATATGTCACATGCTATGAAAGGAAATCGCCACCATACTATTCAATTATTGCTTTTATAACTTTGTGCTACAGCCCTCCTATGTCTCATAACTGAGGTGACTGTACCATCTGTCACTTTTATTGGGGCATTGCCACTTATGAGGGAGCTGGGCTGTCACTGGTATGCATGGATGGGCTTCAAATATTTTAACAGATATGTACGTGGCTAACGCAGGCATCTTTGTGACACGCAAAGTGCACCACAGTAAATCATTCATATTACAATACTAAAAAAATGTAACAAAGTATTCCGAAAACCACAGGTACTATATATATATATATATATATATATATATATATATATATATATAAAATTTTGTACGTACTGGTCAATGTTGTAAAAATTATTCCAAGCCGCTGCATAGCATGTATAGGCCAAATCTCCGAAACTATATCTATAGTAATGCCATAGAGCCCAATTCAGAAATATCCAGATGAGAAGTCAAATACAGTGCTGAAATGAATAGTGTCACACTGATAGTGACCAAAGGAACAGTGCCATACAGTGCCGATAGGAATAGAGCCCATAGAAATATTGCCACACAGATGGTGCCAACAGGAATTGTGCTACACAGTGCCTAGGATTGCCACCTTTTCCATTCAAACATACTGTCCAGTTACTGGATGTATTCACACATGCTACGCAGGCAAGCAGTGTGTACATGTCCAGCTGCTGAATGTGAGCGTCTTTGACTTCTACGGCCTTGCCCGAAGCTTTCCCAATCTCAAACACTAGGTAACTTGACTGCACATGCACGTCTTATTATTCAAAAATACCATCACTTGCTGTTGCCAGTAAAAACATTTTACTTTTACAACCTCCCTGTATAAGTACTGGACGGGTTTTTTTAGCGACCAGGTGGCAACCCTAACAGTGGCCCAACTGTAGTGGCCGTTGCTTACCTGTCCTCGCTCTCACATTGTGTCTGGTGAACCACGCAGTAAATGGTAGATTAGCGTGATTCAGCCAAGAACAGATTAGGACCATGTCCAAGTCTTTCTGTTATGGTAGCAGCACTGTAGCTGTAAGATACACGATAGCTTTACTATAATATATTCCGGAGGCCATGGAAGGAAGGCCAAAAGGTTAAGTAAATTAGCTTTGGTTTTGTTGTTCGCGTTGGCGGTGGAACCCTTGGCGTGTGCAGTGAGACAACATGAACATATTCAGGGGTTGAGATATGGGGGGGTGGAGGAAAGAATTGCACTATACGCAGACGATATGCTGTTATTCATGGCAGACACCGAGCGCACACTACCGTTAGTGATGGCCCTAATTAAGCGGTTTGGGAAATATTCAGGACTACTCATTAATTGGTCAAAATCGGCTCTAATGCTCATGGACCCGGGGGTTATCCAGAATGGGGAAGAGGAGGTGGAGATACCTGTGGTCACGGAGTTTAAGTATTTGGGGGTTAGGGTGACGGCGAAAGCACAGGATTATATGTCCCTTAATGTAATGCCACTGTTAACAACGATAAAAGCCAAAGTAGAGGCGTGGAATAAGTTACCGCTATCGGCTCTGGGTAGGACGAATCTGATTAAAATGATCCTCATGCCCCAGGTGCTGTATGTCCTACATAACTCCCCGGTATGGATCCCCAAATATTGGTTCAGGAGATTGCATAACCTTTTTAGGGACCTAGTATGGAAGAAGGGGGTACCTAGGATTAAACTGGAGAAATTACAGCTGCCAAAGGAGGAGGGGGGCCTGGCTGTGCCCAATGCTTGGGTGTATTATTTAGCTGCCCAATGTCAACATTTTTGGGGGTGGGAGCAGGAAGAGACATGGGGGTCCAGTGCGCGCATCCTATCATATCTGGGGGGGGGGGAGAACCCGTTGGCAGGACTGGAAGCGCACAGCTATAAACAGATGGCGAGTACCAGACCCACTCTGCTGCTCATACACAAGGTGTGGTGGCAGTGCAAGCAATTGCTGGGGATAGGAGAGTGCACTAAATATACACCACTCTGGAGGAATGCTTATTTGGGGGAATTGGGTAAATTGGAAGGGATGCAGGGGTGGGAGCAGCGAGGCATAATACGATTGAGCCAGTTGTACGAGGGAGGCATACTTAAATCTTTTCAGCAAATGAGGGAGGAGTTTCAACTGGACTCCCGCATGTTCTATCAGTACCTGCAGATTCGGCACGCTGTGCAGACACAAGCGGTCAGCGTGGACCTGACGATGCATGCCGCGGGGGTGTTGGAGCATATTGCAAAAGCAGTTACATCAAAAGGATTAATTTCATTGGTTTATCGCAGGTTATTGGTGGAACATCTGGGGGATCCTATGGCACCAGTGAAAGCTGTATGGGAGAGGGATGTGGGTCCTATTACAACAGACCACTGGGAGGCGGTATTGGCAGCAACATGTACTTTGTCCATTAATGTAGCACAACGAAGATCGCAGTTGTTTCTGATACATAGGGTGTATAGGACCCCGTGGGTGCTGAAACAAATGGGATTAAGAGCGGATGCCAAGTGCCCTAGGTGCCCGGAGGAAAAAGCAGACATCCTTCATATGTTCTGGACATGCGGGAGGTTGGGGAGTCTGTGGACGGAAATATCGGAGCTAGTGGGGAGAGTGTTTGAGGTACAGATTCCATGGGATCCTGTGGTAATGCTGCTAGGGTATGTTGGAGATTTGGGGGGGGATAGGATGTCAGGGTTGGCAATTGCTAAAATACTGTATCAAGTTAGGAAAGGAATAGCAAAGCACTGGCTGGATGCGGAGCCACCATCAAAACAAGAAATCATAGGGGCACTTAACTCACAGGTTCTGATGGAATATAGGATATACTCCAAGAGGGGGTCCAAGGTCAAGTTTGAAAAACAATGGGCTAGGTGGATTGATCAATCTGGGTATGCTTCTGTGGAGCTAATGACACTAAGGCAACAAGTTCAGGTATAGGGCCACTGACGGGGGGGTGCATACGGAGAGCAGGTGTAAGATGGGGAAGGGAAAAGGGGAAGAGAAGGAGAGAGGATTGGAAAAGTGGTACTGAGAAGACCGGCTGGGGGGATACAAGGGGGAGTTGGGGGGAAGGGAATGTTTGGTTGGATGTAAATAATTGGGTCTGTTGAAATTTGCTTATACACTGTATGAGAACGTACAATGACCTGTAATAATGTGGAGTTTTTTTTTGAATAAAATTGAACTGATTAAAAAAAAAAAAAAAATTAGCTTTGGTTTTTTATCTACACAAAAGGTGTGTAAGGCTGGGTTCACACAACCTATTTTCAGGCATAAACGAGGCGTATTATGCCTCGATTTACGCCTGAAAATACGACTCCAATACGTCGGCAAACATCTGCCCATTCATTTGAATGGGTTTGCCGACGTACTGTGCCGACGACCTGTAATTTACGCGTCGTCGTTTGACAGCTGTCAAAAGACTACGCGTAAAATTACAGCCTCGTCAAAACAAGTGCAGGACACTTCTTGGGACGTTTTTGGAGCCGTTTTCTCATAGACTCTATTGAAAACAGCTCCAAAAACGGCCGAAAAAACGGCACGAAAACGTGAGTTGCTCAAAGAACGTCTGAAAATACGGAGCTGTTTTCAAGGGAAATACTTTGCTTTCATATTATTCTATTAGTTTTGAGTAATTTTCATTATAGTTCTTAATTTGGTTCTGTGTGAAGCAGCATCGTTCTCATTGGTATGGGTTTCCATAGGTGCCATTATAAGTTTTATAATATAGGATATTCATGGGATCTGCTGTGCGTCACTATTTAAAACTTGTCTTCAGATTCCTGTTGTAATTAAACAACATATTTAACCTCCCTGAACACAATGCAGTCTGCAAGATAGAGGTTAAAGTCCAGATTATATCCAGTACCCATAGACTTGATGGAGGACATTGTGGCATTAAATACAACTTTGAGACAGCTTAAGATCAATGTGACACATCTACTTAGCTCAGTTAAACGTGGTTCATTTTGTACAACCGGCAAGTATAGTGGGATTCATTGGTAAAGTAATTAATCGTGATTTTCTGACTTCTGAAGAAGTGAGCGCAACGTGATGTTCTTCTTTCAAGGACCAAGGAATAAGTTTAAAGTTTCCAAAGTCACCTCACAGTCAGATACAAAGCAGAATCAAAATTGTGCTATGGTAGAAGATGTGTTCTTTCCATTTTTATGTTGTTTATACATTTAAAAAGCAAACATATAATGCTGCATTGATGAAACCCTTCTTCTCACCCCCATAATCCCTGAGGCAACAACTTCTGTGTGTTTCTATATGATCGCATGATGGCATACAGACGTACAACAGGCTCATAGGATATCTCAAGATCTGTACAATGCAAACCCCAGATAGGCTTGTCTGTGTAAACCCTAAGAGATTAATATTTATTTCTGAGTGGAGTATTTAAATAAATTATATGTGATCACTTAACACAAAAACATTCCTATACAGTATACATTGGTCGACTGTAGGACAGTTGCTTCATAAAATTAGTTGTTGAGTGTATATAGGGTAGACATACTAAAAATAAATACATTATGTGACCAGTAAGCAGTTTTCTCATACAAAATATCTAATAAAAGTGTCTTTCGCAGGTTGTTGGTAACACCACATCTGGAACCTTTAGTTACTCCACCAACAAGAGCCTGGCTTTTGCCTACGTGCCTATACAGTTGAGTGCGGCTGGACAAAAACTGGATGTGGAACTTCTTGGTAGACGCTACCCTGCCACAGTAATACAAGAACCACTTGTGTATACTGAACCAACCAGGAATCGCATGCAGAACAAAGGAGACAATGCCAAACTGTAAAGACTAACAATGTTGTCATTGTGAAGACCTCACTGGAAAGCCAACTTCTTTTGCACCTGTAGATTCACAGGTCACCTCACCCTGATCCTAAAGGAAACCAGTCACATTGAAAATGTAGTCCATTCTGCAGGCAGCAGGTTGTATAGCAGGAGGAGCTGAGCAGATTGATATATAGTTTTGTAGGAAAAGACCAGGCATAACTTGTAATTTATATATCTAATTTCCTGCACCCCCTATGCTTATGGGTCCATGCTCATTCTGGCAAGGCTGTCAATCATTGAGTGAGACCGCCTACTGGACTCCTAAACCCAGAGGGAGCAGGGATTTAGATCTATAAATAAAGTTTTACTAAGTCTTTTCCCATAAAACTATATCTCATTCTGCTCAGCTCCTCCTGCTCTATAGCATGCTAACTGCAGATCAGATATACAATTATATAGCTATATGTGCTATGGATTACCCATATTGGCTTTTAGGGCTCATGCACAAGAGTATTACAGCTCTGTATGTCCTCCGTTATACAGAGCCGTAACATGTCACCCATAGATATCTGTGGAGCCTTACTGTACCTCTGTAAGACTCCGTTTTCATACAAAGGCTTAGTGGGTTTTTTTCTGTTGTATTGGGTATAAATCTGACTGCTCCATTGAATGCCATAATACAGAGCATTTCTTCTAGGGGAGAATAACCCTGTAATACAGCGCCACACAGAGCACCATACAGCTGTGTAATACGTAGCCGCAGGGACTCCATGTGCCACCGTACAGCCCCTTGCACAGGTCACTGCTATCTACATGAGGCTTAAGGCTATGTTCACACGGGGTATTTTGCCGAGTTTTTTGAATGCGGAAACCGCGTCGCAAAACTCGGCAAAAACGGCCCGAGAACGCCTCCCATTGATTTCAATGGGAGGCGTCGGCGTCTTTTTCCCGCGAGCAGTAAAACTGCCTCGCGGGAAAAAGAAGCGACATGCCCTATCTTCGGGCGCTTCCGCCTCTGACCTCCCATTGACTTCAATGGGAGGCACGAGAAAGCGTATTTCTCGCTGTTTTATGCCCGCGGCGCTCAATGGCCGCGGGCGAAAAACGGCGCGATAATTGCCGCGAAAATCGGCGTGCAGGGAGAGGAATATCTGCCTCAAAGTTCCAAACTGAATTTTGAGGCAGATATTCCTCCCCCAAAATACTCCGTGTGAACATAGCCTTAGGATGATCTTTGGATTTTTAGCCATTGGTTCCTAAGAATGAATGTAACAAAGCAAGCACAGTTTAATAAAATGTAAATACTGCTTACATTAAATAAATATAGGATCTCCAAAGGAAAATATTTAGAATTTTATTATTTTTACATTTAGGTATAGGTTAGGCCAGGGGTCTCAAGCACGCGGGCCTCATGCGGCCCCTGGGGCTGTCATCTGCGGCCCGCGGGACACAGAGCCGCTAGTATCGGCTCTGCTCCGAGACTCTGGAATTCCCTGACATCGCTGTCCACATATGAACAGCGATGTCTGGGGCTTCCCCAGAGCCGGAGTCCCGGACAGAGCGCTAGTACAGTCTCTGCTCCGGGACTCTGTGGAATTCCCTGACATCGCTGCCCATATATGGACAGTGTCAGCCAGGGTCTTCCCCAGAGCGGAGTCCCGGGCAGAGCGCTAGTATCGACTCTGCTCCTGGACACTGTGGAATTCCCTGACATCGCTGCCCATATATGGACAGTGTGTCAGGGTCTTCCCCAGAGCGTAGTCCCGGGCAGAGCGCTAGTATCGGCTCTGCTCCGGGACTCTGTGGAATTCCCTTACATCGCTGCCCATATATGGACAGTGTGTCAGGGTCTTCCCCAGAGAGGAGTCCCGGGCAGAGCGCTAGTAGAGGCTCTGCTCCGGAACTCTGTGGAATTCCCTGACATCGCTGCCCATATATGGACAGTGTGTCAGGGTCTTCCCCAGAGAGGAGTCCCGGGCAGAGCGCTAGTATAGGCTCTGCTCTGGGGAAGCCTCTGACATCGCTTTCCATACATTGACAATGATGTCAGGGGCTTCCCCAGAGCAAGAGTCCCAGTGATGTCAGGAGCACAGCTGGAGTCCCAGGAAGAGCCTAATAGCGCTCTGCCCGGGACTCCAGCTCTGTGGTTGCCCCTGACATCTCTGTCCATATATGGACACTGATGTCAGGAGCAGAGCTGGAATCCCAGGCTGCACTCACAACTCTACTATTATATCATGTACGTTACTCCAGTCACATCCAGAGCTGCACTCACAACTCTACTGTAACATCATGTACTATACTCCAGAGACATCCACAGCTACACTCCTAACTCTACTGCAAGATCAGTAGATGCAGATGCAAACATCTTGTCTTATACTCCAAACAAATCTAGAGCTCCAGTCACAACTCTACTATTATATAATGTGCTATACTCAAGTCACATCCAGAGCTGCAGTCACAACTCTACTGTAACATCATGTCTTATACTCCAGCCACATCCAGAGCTGCAGTCATAACTCTACTGTAACATCATGTCCTATACTCCAGTCACATCCAGTGCTGCAGTCACAACTGTACTGTAACATCAGGTCCCATACTCCAAACAAATCCAGAGCTGCAGTCACAAATCTACTGTAGTTCGAGTGCTAGAAGCGGCTCTGCTCCGGGACTCCAGCTCTGGGCAAGACCCTGACATCACTGTGGTAGCATCTGCGGAGGGCACTGTGGCCTTATCTAGGGGTGTGTTGCATTATCTACAGAGGGCACTGCGGCAGCATCGACCGAGGGCACTGCGGCAGCATCGACCGAGGGCACTGCGGCAGCATCGACCGAGGGCACTGTGGCACTATCTAAAAAGGGGCTGCCCAATCTTGACATGTGTGTCTGCCAAACGCTGCTAACAGAGCCTCCGGACTGCATTTAGCGACACTTAAACTGGAAAGCTGGATTGTTGAAATAAGCACATGGAGAAATATCTCCAATTTTAAACCTAGCGGTATTATTATAATGTAGTATTATAGTAATGTAGTATTATTATTATAGTAATATAGTGTTATTGTAGTTCAAATAACTAATTGATTAATAATAATTTTGTATTGTATCAAATTTGAAAGTAATGCGGCCCGTCAACTTCCCATTTTTTCTATATGCGGCCCACTTACCCGGCCGAGTTTGAGATCCCTGATCTAGAAGGATAGACCATCATTGCAAAATCCACAATGGATTGGAAAGACAGATTGAAATCAGTGCATCTTCTTTTTCCCTTCATTGTCCCTAAGGGGTTATGCCAAGATCGATATTTATTAGCTATCCACAGGGATCAATATTACTGAGTGAATCTCCCATCGCTCCTCACTGCACAAACACATTGAGGAGGAATTGGAATGGAGCAGCATGTGCTCGCCGCTTTATTTAAAGTCTATTGGACTGCCGAAGATAGCCAAATACTGTTTCCGTCAATACTATAGACTTTAAGTCCTCCATCACACACAGAAATTTTTGTTGAAATAAGCACGTGGAGAAATATCTCAAATTTTAAACCTAGCGCTATTATTATAATGTAGTATTATAGTAATGTAGTATTATTGTTATAGTAATATAGTGTTATTGTAGTTCAAATAACTAATTGATTAATAATTTTGTATTGTATCAAATTTGAAAGTAATGCGGCCCGTCAACTTCCCATTTTTTCTATATGCGGCCCACTTACCCGGCCGAGTTTGAGACCCCTGGGTTAAGCTATGTTCACACTACCGTTGTCTCCTGTTTAGGTCTCTTTCGCCAGAGAACGTGATGATCAAAAATCCAAACGGAAAGCATCTCTTCCGTTTGAATTACAATGAATTTCAATGGTAATTCTTCTGTTTCAGTTGGATTCTGTTTGCCTCCGTTCGCTAGGTTTACTTTTTTTTTTCTAGGAAGCATAAGTGCAGTCTGCAGCTCCTTTGCTTCCATGAAAAAAAAAAATCCTAGCGAACGGAGGCAAACTGAATTTAACTGAAGCAAAAGAATTACCATTGAAATCAATGGTAATGCATACGGGAGCGATGCTTTCCATTTGTATTTTCGGTCATCTCTTCCTCTGACGGAAGAGACCTAAACGGGAGACAACGGTAGTGTGAACATAGCATAACCTTTAATCAACTGCTTCCTGAACTCCGTAGAGCTCAATTAACATTGTGCCCATGCCATTACTTGTGGGTGTCTGCTGTATTATACAGCCTACATTCCATTAGAACTGCCAGAATTGGAGTTAAAAGCGTTTAACTCCTTAGATGCCGCTGTCAATAGCGCAAACACCAGCTGGTTTCACTCTGTCAGCCCATTGGAGCCCTGCATCATGATCATCGTGCCAATGGTTTACCATGGCAGCTGGGGACCTAATAAAAGCCCCTTTGGTCTGCCATTGCTACTGTAGCTATCTTTCAGGCCATACCAGAAACATGTGGACACTCCCTTTCAGATTTTATACACACAAGCATTTTCAGGATTGGTACTCGTTCTATGTAGTATATATCCTAAAAATGCTGGTAATGTTATGGATCTATGATTATCGGCTTTTTTATTTATATATATATATATATATTTATTTTTTTAATACAGCAGTATTTTTATGAAGAGTATACATAAAACATAATTAATACATGATCCATCTGATGCCTTATACTATACTGTATTCTACTAATAGAAGAACTTAAGTGGAGGACTATATAGCCAAATACAGTATATGGTAGTAAATATGGACTACAAAGTGTGAAAATATGGTGTGCAATAGTGTTTTTTGCTGAAAGCTGTATTGCTCCCCATATTGCACACCAATCGTGCACCTGAGCCCTTAGGTCTTGTTCACATAGGGCAGTTTGGTGCAGTATTTGGTGTGTTAATTTTTAGTCAAAACCAGGAATATATGCAAAACAGAAGAGCTGTTTGAGTGACATTTGGCTGGTGTGGTGTCTTACATATAAGGAAAAGAAAAGATAACGTAAGAAAAATGAAGATAAAACACATGGACCCACGTGACAACATCACAAAGATGATAGTATTGATGAATCTCCAGGCGAGGTTCCTCTGATGACTGACATCACAACTTTGTGTGATGCCCTATTCCCTAAATGAAGAGTACATCTTAGAGAAGATGGGCAGAGCATGAAAATGTTGTGGCCTGAATGTCACCAAGGCCCCCAATATCTCAATACAGTGGAAATCCTTGTAAGATACGTAGGGGAGGGGTGTTTTGGCATCTAAAGGTGCTATTACATGGCTCAATGTGGGCTGTGTAAACGAGCGCCGATCAACGAGACCGCTTGTTGATCGGCGCTCGTCTGCTCATTCCACAAGGAGCTAGCATGGGGACAAGCGCTAGTTACTACGATTGCTCGTCCACATACGTTTCTATCATGTCGGCAGCACGTCTCCCTGTTTACACAGGGAGATGTACTACCAACAACGATAATATTTTTGGCATTTACGTTCCCCTGTTTACACAGGGCAATTATCAGGAACAAGCGTTCTGTGAACACTCATTTGCCCGATAATTGGCCGGCGTAAAAGGGCCTTAGATCTTTGCATTGAGTTAGGCTACAGTAACCCGAACGTAGCCCACCTCGGACGTGAAAAGCTGCAGTTTTCCATGTCTGAGGTGGACCCGTGAGGGAGGCGTTGTCACGGATCCCCCACAGACTAGAGTCTATGGAATGATGCGTGACATGCGGTAAAATAGGACATGTCCTATTTTTCAAGGGATCGTTTACACGCTCCGTTTAAACAACAGTCGTGTGAACAGCCCCATTGAAATACATATGTCTGTGTGTCGGCCGTTGTTTTAAGAGATTCCGAGATTCATGTTCGTGTGAATGAGCCCTTACACTTGAATGTTAGGATGCAGATAATCTGCTAATGCTAAATTTACGAATAGAACAAAGAAGATCCTGATAAGGAAGTTACACATGTACTCTCTCCACCTTTTATTGCATCAAGTCTATCATTCTTGCTGACAAGAACTAATCCAGTGCAAGAAGCAAAAAAACAACAAAAAACGTACATAGTATAAAAGTTACTGTATAACCCAGGGGCGTAGCTAGGGGGGCAGGCGGGGCACGTGCCCCGGGCGCAGTTCAGAGGGGGGCGCCAGCGCCCCCTCCTCCTGCACTATAATTGTACCTGTGTCGCAAGGACACAGGTACAATTAGAAGCAATGAATGACCGGGCACGTTCCGTGCCCGGCCATTCAGCGCCTCTCCACGAATGAAGCGACTGGTACCTTTTGTACCAGTGACGCTTCGGTCGATGAAAGGCGCTGACTGACTGGCAGGGAAAGTCATCCTGCCCAGCCAATCAGCGCCTTTCATAGACGCCGCATTCAACCCCCTGGAGACCTGCGCAGAAGAGAGCAGGTCTCCATGGCTGCCGGACGGCGTGGGAGCGGGATTAAGGTGAGTTTTTTTATTTTATTTTTAAATTGTAATAGAAGTGTGTGGCTGTATCTACGGGGGGGGGGGGGGGGGTGTCTATCTACAGGGGGACTTTATATACAGGGGGACTATATATACAGGGGGACTATATCTACAGGGCTGGGCTATATACAGGGGGACTATATCTACAGGGGGGCTATATACAGGGGGACTATATCTACAGGGGGCTATATACTGGAGTGGGCTGTCTATAGAGCACCATATACAGGGGTGGGCTACATAGTATATAGCCCCCTGTAGATATAGCCCATCCCTGTATATGGTGCTCCATAGATAGCCCACCCCAGTATATAGCCCCCCTGTAGATATAGCCCCCTGTAGATATATTCCCCGTGTATAGCCCACCCATGTGTATAGCCCACCCATGTGTATAGCCCCCCTCTGTAGATATAGCCCCCTGTGTATAGCCCACCCCTGTAGATATAGCCCCCTGTGTATAGCCCAGCCCTGTGTATAGCCCAGCCCTGTAGAAATGGTCCCCCTGTAGATATGGTCCCCCTGTACATAGGCCACCCCTGTATATATAGTCCCCCTGTAGATATAGCCCACCCCTGTATATAGTCCACCCCTGTATATAGTCCCCCTGTAGATATAGCCCACCCCTGTATGTAGTGCTCCACAGATAGCCCACCCTTGTATATATTATATACAGGGGTGGGCTATCTGTGGAGCACTATATACAGGGGTGGACTATATGTACAAGGGGGGCTATATACAGGGGTGGGCTATCTGTGAAACACTATATACAGGGGTGGACTATATGTGGAGCACTATATACAGGTGTGGGCTATATCTACAGGGGGACTACATACATGATTGGGCTATCTGTAGAGCTCTATATACAGGGGTGGGCTATATCTACAGGGGGCTATAAACGGGTGGGCTATATCTACAGGGGGCTATATACAGGGGTGGGCTATCTGTAGAGCACTATAGGGGGAGTTATTTGTGGGACACTATATACAGGGGTGGGCTATATGGGGGCACTATCTACAGGGGTCACGGTGTGTGTGGGACACGGTGTATGGTGCTATTATAATTAGAGGTGCAGTGTATGGCGCTATTATATTTAGGTGTGGTATAATGATAACTTTATCTTTATTTATAGGTGCAGAAATGTTGGAAAAGTGAGAAGCTGAAGACATTTGAGCGGCAAACTGCAGAAATGGGCTGTGACCGGGAGAAGTTATCATAGAGGTCTGGACCAGATGGAGAGAAAGAACTAGAATCTGAGACGTCACCGGTGAGTCACTTAATGTAAATGTTTATTCTGCCTCTAATCAGCACTGTAGTCACTGTATGATCTGCAGCGAGATGATGGGTGATATGATTATGATAGGATTTATTTTTTGTGAAACTGCATCTCCCAGCATATCCTTATCACTGTTCGGGCCATGCTGGGAGCTGTAGTTTTACGCCGTACACACCTATACGGCAGGAGTTGCACTAAATTGAGCTGTATTTGTGCTGGTGTTGTATATATGTAGTGAGCTTGCTTCTGGGGCTGTATATATGTACCGAGCTTGGTTCTGGTGTTGTGTATAGGACCATATTGCTTGTGAAATGTACAAATAATTTTATGCTCGCGTTACATAAAAAGAAATGACACGTCGATTGGTAGAGAAAACAAACACGGCGAGGGGGAAGGAGATGTTGGGGAGGGGGGGCGCCAAACTGAATCTTTGCCCCGGGTGCTGGAGAACCTAGCTACGCCTCTGGTATAACCTTCTATTTCAGTCAATCACAAAGAATTATAGCCCTTTCTATCTTGGCCACATTTCTGTATTATTGGTGACTGCTTAAATGAACATAGAACAGTATTTTTATTCAGAAAAGGGAACACGTAAAACCACACAGATAACGTGTATCTTTACAAAAAGTCCAACCATTATCAGTACTGGTCATCAGAATTTCATAAGATCTGGTCACAAACAACCATTGCTTGTTTTTTGCGGGAGGAGTTGTCGTTTTCATTGGTACCATTTTGGAGTACATAGGACTTATTGATTAACTTTTATTGGTTTTTTTTAAGAAGGGGGATTAGCAAAAAAATAAATAAATCTCGATCTATTTTTTAGTCTTGTTTACGGCATCCATCATGCAGGATAAATAACATGGTAATTTTATAGTATGAGTCACTACGTTTGTGGAAAAACCAATTCCGTCTTTTTTTTTTTTTTTTTAATTCCATAGTAAAATATTTTCTATGTTTAGTATGCTTTTTTTTTTTCTACTTTCTATGTTACAGCTCCTGAGTCCCTGCCATTCCCGCGCTGTCCAATTACAGCACTGTGCAAGAAGTACATCCTGCCAACGCCGTAAATGTACATTGCAGTGTTAACAATTGGAAAAAGTGAAAAACAAAACAGCTCATTTTTTTTTTTTGGGTTAAACTTATTTTCTTAAATAATATTTGGAAGTCACCAAATATTGTAGAGGTATTTAGTGTCCCTACGACCTAACTACGTGTGCAATCTTTTTTCTTACAGCTGACACCTCGCACTAACGGACAGAAATAGAGACCGTTCTGATCCTTGCCGTTTAACCACTTGGATGCCACGGTCAATAGCGACTGCAGCATCTAAGCCGTTCGAGAGAGGGGGAAGGCTTCCCCTGATAGCCCATCGACCTGTAGTGAAACATTAACAAAATATATGTTTCATAACACTGTAATCAGGTTAACCCCTTCCCGCACCTTGGCGTAAATGCACGTCCAGGTGAGCAGTAACTTTGCACACCTGGGCGTGCAGTTACGTCCGCGCTTTAACAGTTAACCGCCGCGCGGCGCTACACCGCAGCGGCGGTTAACTGTGCAGGGCGTCTGCCCTGCTCTCCCCATTGCCGATCAGCGGCCTGTCGCCACTGAAATCGGCAATTAACCCCTTCGATGCGGTGGTCGATTGCGATTACCACATCGAAGAGGTTTACAGCGGATCGGCAGCCCCCCAAATGAATTTGCGGGGGCTGGCAATCCTTATCATGGCAACCAGAGGCCAGGCAATGACCTCCGGGTTGCCATGTACGGAAGCCTCGGAGGAGCAGCCTCCGGCCGGTCCTCCGTAGCTTCCTGTCAGTGTGACTGTTACGTCACAATGACAGTTAGAACACATTACACTACGTGTGTAGTGTAATGTGTTCCAGCAGCGATCAGAGCTAGTGGGACAAGTAAAAAATAAATAAAAATGTTTTTAAAAAGTGTAAAAATAAAAGTTAGAAGTGACATAAACAAAGAATGCTTTTTTTCCTATAATAAGTCTTTTATTATAGGAAAAAAATGAACAGATTAAAAAAAGTACACATATTTGGTATCACCGCGTTCGTAACGACCCCAACTATAAAACTGTAATATTATTTTTCCCGCACGGTGAACACCGCGAAAAAAAATAAACGAAAAACAGTGCCCAAATCACAATTTTTGGGTTATCAACCCTCCCAAAATATACAATAAAAAGTGATCAAAAAGTCGCATGTACGCCAAAATGGTACCAATACAAACTACAACCCGTCCCGCAAAAAACAAGCCCTTACACCGCTTTTTTGACTGAAAAATAAAAAAGTTATCGCTCTCAGAATATGGTGACACAAAAAATATTATTTTATAAATAAGTGATTTTATTGCACAAACGCTGCAAAAAAATAAAACCTATATACATCTGGTATCGCCATAATTGTATCGACCCGCAGAATAAAGTAAAATGGTCATTTATAGCCCAGGGTGAAGGCCATAAAAAAACGAATAAAAAACATTGTCAGAATGGATGGTTTTTGGTCACCTTGCTTGCCAAAAAATTGAATAAAACGTGATCAAAAAAATTTCTGGTACCCCAAAATGGTACCAATGAAAACTACAGATTGTCCCGCAACGAATAAACCCTCACACAGCTCCGGTGGAGAAAAAATAAAAAAGTTATGGCTCCCAGAATATGGCGATGCAAAATGTGCAGAGTATCCAAAAGCAGATAAGATCGGGTGCCATTTATCAGTGCGACACCGGCCACATATCTGTGGATTATTATTTATTTACCCCATTATTATACCCTCTTATTATACCCTGATGTACCCCGCACAGATAACATGTACCCTGATGTACTCCGCACAGATAACATGAACCCTGATGTACCCCGCACAGATAACATGAACCCTGATGTACCCCGCACAGATAACATATGCCCCCACATTATAAACTGAAACACCAGTAAAACCCCAAACAGAACAACTACCAAGCTACATCTGCGCCCCAAAAGCCAAATGGCGTCCCTCCCTTCTGAGCCCTGCAGCGTGCCTAAACACCAGTTTACGTCCACAGATATGGCATCGCCATACCTGGGAGAACCCGGTTAATATTTTATGAGGTATTTGTCTTCAGTGGCACAAACTGGGCATAACATGTAGTGCACTAAAATGGCATATGAGTGGAAAATTGTAATTTTCACTCCGCACCATGCGCTGCGCATTAACCCCTTCGCGCACCATAACATAGCATGTCTTAGTGTGGGGGGTGATGTATGGAGCGTCTCACGTGAAAAATAAAGAATTTAAAATTGCAAAATCGCTGTTTTCTTGGTCACCTTGGCTCTACCTAAAAATGTAATAAAAAGTGCTCAAAAAGTTGTATGTACGAAAAAATGGTACCAATAAAAACGACAGCTCGTCCCTCAATAAATAAGCCCTCATACCGCTCTATTGACTGAAAAATAAAAAAGTTGTGGCTCTTGGGACGCGTGGAGAAAAAAAAAAGGAAAATAAAAAAATTGATCAGTCCAGAAAGGGTTAATTACTTTCTAATGAAAAAACATTTATGACCACACGTGGGGTATTGCCGTACTCGGGAGAAATTGCTTTACAAATGTTGGGCAGCTTTTACCCCCTTTATCCTTTGTGAAATTTAAAAAATGCAACATTTTAGTGGAAGAAATGTTGATATTAATTTTCACGGCCTAATTCTAATAAATCCTGCAAAAGACTTGTGGGGTCTAAATGCCCACTATATCCCTAGATAGATTGTTTAAGTGGTTCTAATTTCCACTTTTGGGGGGTTTCCACTGTTTTGGTCCCTCGGGGGCTTTGCAAATGCGACATGACACCCAAAAACCATTTCAGCTAAATTTGAGCTCCAAAAGCCAAATAGCGCTCCTTCCCTTCTAAGCCTTGCTGTGGGTCCAGAAAGCAGTTTATTACCACATATGGCATATTTCCGTAATCGGGAGAAATTGTTTTACAAATGTTGGGGTGCTTTTTCTCCTTTATTCCTTGTAAAAATTAAAAATGGCTACCTTTTTTCAGAAAAAAAGTCGATTTTTACCTTTACAGAATAATTATAATGAATTCAGCAAAACAACCATGGGGTCAAAATGCTAACCTTACCCCTAGAAAAATTCCTTGATGAGTGTAGTTTCCAAAATGGGGTCACTTTCCGGGGGTTTCCACTATTTTGTTCCCTCCAGTGCATTTCAAACGCGACACGGCACTGAAAACTATTCCAGCAAAATCAGAATTTCAAAATCCAAATGGTGCTCCTTCCCTTCTAAGTACTGCTGTGGGTCCAAACAGCAGTTTATTACCACATATGGGGTATTGCTATAATCAGGAGAAATTGCTTTACATATGTTGGGGTGTTTTTTCTCTTTTATTCCTTGAAAAAATTAAAAATTTCTACGTTTTTTTCAGAAAAAAAGTAGATTTTCATCTTCACAAACTAATTCAAATAAATTTAGCAAAAAATCTGTGAGTTCAAAATGCTAACTATACCCCTAGATAAATTCCCTGAGGGGTGTAGTTTCCAAAATGAGGTCACTTTTGGGGGTCTTTATTGTTTTGGCCCCACAAGACCTCTTCAAACCTGACATGGTACCTAAAATATATGCTAAAAAAAAGGAGGCCCCAAAATCCACTAGGTGCTCCTTTGCTTCTGAGGCTTGTATTTCAGTAAATTAGCGCACTAGGGCCACATGTGGGGTATTTCTAAAAACTGCAGAATCTGGGCAATAAATAATAAGTTACATTTCTCGGGTAAAACCTTCTGTGGTATAGAATTTTTTTTATTACATATGAATTTTGTAAAAAAAAAATGAAATTTGTAACTTTCACCTCTACTTTGCTTTAATTCCTGTGAAACGACTAAAGGGTTAATACACTTTCTGAATGCTGTTTTGAATACTTTGAGGGGTGCAGTTTTCAAAATGGGGTGATTTATGGGGACTTTCTAATATATAAGGCCCTCAAAGCCACTTCAGAACTGAATTGGTCCTTGTAAAAATCGCCTTTTGAAATTTTCTTGAAAATATGAGAAATTGCTGCTAAAGTTGTAACGTCCTAGAAAAATAAAAGAATGTTCAAAAAACGATGCAAACATAAAGTAGACATATGGGTGATGTTAACTAGTAACTATTTTGTGTGGTATTACTATCTGTTTTACAAGCAGATACATTTAAATTTCGAAAAATGCTAATTTTTGAACATTTTCTCCAAATCTTGGTGTTTTTTACAAATAAATATTGAATTTATCAACCAAATTTTTTCACTAACATAAAGTACAATATGTCACGAGAAAACAGTCTCAGAATCGCTTGGATAGGTAAAAGCATTCCGGAGTTATTACCACATAAAGTGACACGTCAGATTTGAAAAATCGGCTTCGTCCTGAAGGCCAAAACAGGCTCAGTCCTGAAGGGGTTAAGCCTCAGAAAAAAGTTATGTTGTAGTTTTTACCACACGATGAAAGTAGTAAAAACAAAACCCAAAAAACAATGGAGGAACAATTCCATTCCACAAAGGATATTTTTTTTTTCAGTTTCCCAGTACATTATATGGTACTTTAAACAGTGCCAATAGAAACTAAAACTTCTCCTGCAAAAAATAAGCCATCACACCACTTCATTGGCGTAAAAATAAAAAAAGTTATGGCTGTTAGAACGCGGGGATAGAAAAATAAAAACAAAAAATGGCTTAGTCCTGAAGGGGTTAAAGCTATTTAGGATAATTTATGAATGACACAAAAACAAAGAACAGATACTTTTCAGCATTTTCCACATATAATAATCTCAAATATAAAACTTTAACAAATGTGTACCCAAAAATCTCCCAAACAACCTAAAACTTGCCCCACAAAAAAAACAAGGCTCCATAAAGCCATGTCCTAAAGGGGTTAAGAATCATATTATAGAAGGTTATCACTTTTTGTTCCTAAATAAAATCCATGGTTACAAAAGATTAAAAACTGCCTGTGCTATTTGATATTATCTGAGCTTTCCTGCGCTGCTTGTTCTTACCAAGGTCCTTTTGACCGATGATAATAATCTGGTGGAGGCAGAGCTTTAGCTTGAAGAGCACAGGACACTCCTTTTCTTATTTATAAAACTTATGTACCCCAAACCATCTACAGGTATATCCTCATGCACACGAACGTAAAAACGGCCGTAAATAGACTTCTATTGGCCACAGGTACCTTCCCGTTTGCTGATGGGAAGGTGCCCGTGTCGTTGAAAAATATGGAACATGTTCTATTTCAGGCCCTAATTACGGCACGGGCAGGCCCATAGAAGTCTAAGGGGCTCCCGTAATTATGAGTGGCTGCATGTGTGCACCCGTAATTACGGGAGCGTTGCTAGGCGACGTCAGGGGATAGTCTCTGTCCAGGGTGCTGAAAGAGTTAACTGATCGTCAGTAATGCTTTCAGCACCCGGGATAGTGACTTCCGCTGGCGTTAATAGTATTAAAAGTTAACTTACCTGCTTCTTCCTCCAGTCCGGCCTCCCGGGATGATGTTTCATCCCATGGACTGCCGCATCATCCAGGGAGGTTGGACTGGATGTCAAATGAGGGACGCGTCACCAAGACAACGGCCGGCGTACGTATGAACTTCTCTCTATCCAGCACTGATGGAGAGAAGGGGCTGCCGATTAGTGCAGAGAAAACGGGTCCGTAAATACTGGTGACAACGGACCCGTATTTACGGGCACGGGTCCGTAAATACTGGTGTAATACGGGTCGAATACGTGTGACAAAGGGGGCCGCAATACAGCATGGGGCCGTACTGCGTGACCGCAATGCTGATGGTGGTCACCAGAGGTTGGACCCCCACCAATCATAAGGTTGTACGATATCCTAGTGATATACCATTACATTATTAACCCTGCAATACAAAAAAAAAAACAACAACACTGATTCATTATCGGAACACTTGGAGATACACAATGCAGCAAGGCAGCCCATAGGTGAGTGACTACCATGCCTAATGGGAAATCTGACTCTGGCTGTAGTAGTGTAATGATAATATACCAAGAATTTCCAGTGGAGCTCCGGTTTGGAGCCACTTCATTTATTTAACAGATATAAGGAAATTTATGAAGGGCACAAGGCATATGAAAGTCACGATAATTCTTGCATGACCATTATTTATTTTTACATTCTTCTTAAATACCCATAGCCATCAATACTACTAGTGGCAAGTACTGGATGTTATGGCCCATTATGCTATGTGCGGTGGCGGAAGCAATTGGCTGCGTACATAGCATAGCGGCCGTGCTGCCGAACTGCAGCTCTGCTCCTATTCACTTGTATAGGAGCAGAGCTGCAGTACGGCAGCTCGCCGCTATTCAGTGGCCGGAGCCATCTGCTTCCGGCATGTACGTCCGATGCTCGGAGGCAGCCGGAGCGGCTTAACGGTGCGGGATCCAAGTGTCGGACCCCCACAGATCACGTACGGATGACCTATCCGGTGGATAGGTCATCAGTTGCCCAGTAGTGGACGAGAATTGTGCCAAGATCAACATTTATCACCTATCCACAGGGTAGGTGATAAATGTCTGATCGCTGGTGACCCCACCAATCACTAGACAGGGGTCCAAAGCCATCCGTTGCTTCTCACTGCACAACAGCAGTGATAGGGAATTTGAATGAACTGACGGTCAAGAATGCGCCCCGCCGCTCCATTTAGGCTGGATTCAAGCACAGCGTGTTGCTGCTTTTTTATTGGCATTTAGACTATAGTATAATATCAAATGCCCTACATACAACTGCGTTTTGGTTTGTGGCGTTTTTGAGGGAGTTTTGTGGTCAGTGGTGTTTTTTTCAAAATGCAGCATGCTCTGGGAATGCTGGTTTTTCAGGCGTTTTTCCCATAGGCTTCTCTATAGGTCTTCAAAAACCGCCATAAAATACACATGTACAAAATGAAACAAAATGAAAATCGCCACAAAAAACACTAATAAAAGCGTCTTAAACACGTTACATTTTAATAACGCTAGCGTTTTTAGATGCAGTTTAATACGGCAGAAAAAATTTCTGTGTGTGATGGAGGACTTAAAGTCTATAGTATTGACGGAAACAGTATTTGGCTATCTTCGGCAGTCCAATAGACTTTAAATAAAGCGGCGAGCACATGCTGCTCCATTCCAATTCCTCCTCAATGTGTTTGTGCAGTGAGGAGCGATGGGAGATTCACTCAGTAATATTGATCCCTGTGGATAGCTAATAAATATCGATCTTGGCATAACCCCTTAGGGACAATGAAGGGAAAAAAAAGATGCACTTATTTCAATCTGTCTTTCCAATCCATTGTGGATTTTGCAATGATGGTCTATCCTTCTAGATCAGGGATCTCAAACTCGGCCGGGTAAGTGGGCCGCATATAGAAAAAATGGGAAGTTGACGGGCCGCATTACTTTCAAATTTGATACAATACAAAATTATTATTAATCAATTAGTTATTTGAACTACAATAACACTATATTACTATAATAATAATACTACATTACTATAATACTACATTATAATAATACCGCTAGGTTTAAAATTGGAGATATTTCTCCACGTGCTTATTTCAACAATCCAGCTTTCCAGTTTAAGTGTCGCTAAATGCAGTCCGGAGGCTCAGTTAGCAGCGTTTGGCAGACACACATGTCAAGATTGGGCAGCCCGTTTTTAGATAGTGCCACAGTGCCCTCGGTGGATGCTGCCGCAGTGCCCTCGGTGGATGCTGCCGCAGTGCCCTGGGTGGATGCTGCCACAGGGCCCTCAGTAGATGCTGCCACAGTGCCCTCTGTAGATAATGCAACACACCCCTAGATAAGGCCACAGTGCCCTCCGCAGATGCTACCACAGTGATGTCAGGGTCTTGCCCAGAGCTGGAGTCCCGGAGCAGAGCCGCTTCTAGCACTCGAACTACAGTAGATTTGTGACTGCAGCTCTGGATTTGTTTGGAGTATGGGACCTGATGTTACAGTACAGTTGTGACTGCAGCACTGGATGTGACTGGAGTATAGGACATGATTTTACAGTAGAGTTATGACTGCAGCTCTGGATGTGGCTGGAGTATAAGGGTATGTTCACACGGCCTATTTACGGACGTAATTCGGGCGTTTTTGCCCCGAATTACGTCTGAAAATAGCGCCTCAATAGCGCTGACAAACATCTGCCCATTGAAAGCAATGGGCAGACGTTTGTCTGTTCACACGAGGCGTATATTTACGCGCCGCTGTCAAATGACGGCGCGTAAATAGACGCCCGCGTAGAAGAAGTGACCTGTCACTTCTTTGGCCGTATTTGGAGCCGCTATTCATTGACTCCAATGAATAGCAGCGCTAATTACGGCCGTAATTGACGCGGCGTTCAAGCGCCTGCACATGCCGGTACGGCTGAATTTACGGGGATGTTTTCAGGCTGAAACATCCCCGTAATTTCAGCCGTTACGGACCCCCGCAGTGTGAACATACCCTAAGACATAATGTTACAGTAGAGTTGTGACTGCAGCTCTGGATGTGACTGGAGTATAGCACTGTAAAGGATCTGCCAGGCACAACTTCTGTGTATACTCCCATAGGTAATCAGTCTGCACCTGAGTCTGTGTCTCTGAGACTGACTCCATCTTCCACCACTCAGGATGGCAGGCTTAGGAGTGGGAGAGCCTATCCTGGCCAGACGGAGCTAGCTCCCGCCCTCTGTCTATTTATACCTGCCTTTCCTGTTCCTCCTTTGCTTGTGATTCTTCTCGTGTGGTTTCCTGGCCCAGCTACAGCTTCTGACTATTTGATTCTGCTCCATACTGACCCTGGCTTACTGACTACTCTCCTGCTCTGCGTTTGGTACCTCGTGCACTCCTGGTTTTGACTCGGCTCGTTCACCATTCTTGTTGCTCACGGTGTTGCCGTGGGCAACTGCCCGTTTCCCTTTGCTTTGTGTTCCCTTGTCTGTTTGTCTCGTGCACTTACTGAGTGTAGGGACCGCCGCCAAGTTGGACCCCGTCGCCTAGGCAAGTAGGCAGGGACAGAGTGGCGGGTAGATTAGGGCTTACTTGTCCGTTTCCCTACCCCCGTCATTACATAATCACAAGCCCATATACCTAGTCTACCCTGCTCCCTGACACTACTATGGACCCCCTTGAGACCCTGACCCAGCAAATGCAGGGTCTCTCCCTACAGGTCCAGGCCCTGGCTCAGAGGGTCAACCAGCCTGACGCTACCATGGTAGTGCCCCTCACCTCTTGAACCCCACCTCAAGTTGCCTGACCGGTTCTCAGGGGACCGGAGGACTTTTCTCTCCTTTCGGGAGAGTTGTAGGCTCTACTTCCGCTTAAAGCCTCATTCCTCAGGTTCTGAGAGCCAGCGGGTGGGTATAATTATGTCCCGGCTCCTGGAAGGGCCCCAAGACTGGGCCTTCTCCTTGGCTCCTGACGCCCCTGAACTTTCCTCCGTTGATCGTTTCTTTTCTGCTCTCGGACTCATTTATGACGAGACTGACAGGACTGCCTTTGCCGAGAGTCAGCTGGTGACCTTACGTCAGGGTAAGAGACCTGTTGAGGAGTATTGTTCTGACTTTAGGAAGTGGTGCGTAGCTTCTCGGTGGAATGACCCTGCCTTAAGGTGCCAGTTTAGGTTGGGTCTGACGAACGCCCTGAAAGACCTGCTAGTTAGCTATCCCTCTTCTGACTCCCTAGACCAGGTTATGGCTTTAGCGGTACGACTTGACCGACGTCTCAGGGAACGACAGCTTGAACGTTTTTGTGTTTTCCCCTCTGACTCCCCCATGATGCCTCCCGAGGTCCCGTTGCTTCGCTCTTCCACGGAAGACTCGGAGGTACCTATGCAACTCGGGCCTCCGTGTCCCCCCGACAACGTAGAGAGTTCCGCAGGAAGAAGGATGGTGGTCTTAGGCCATGCATTGACTACCGTAACTTGAATAAGGTCACTGTAAGGAACCAGTATCCCCTTCCTTTGATTCCTGATCTCTTCAATCAGGTTCAGGGGACCCAATGGTTCTCTAGGTTTGATCTACGGGGGCGTATAACCTTATCCGCATCAAAGAGGGGGATGAGTGGAAGACTGCGTTTAACACGCCCGAAGGTCATTTCGAATACCTCGTCATGCCCTTTGGGTTGTGTAATGCTCTTGCGGTCTTCCAGAATTTCATAAAGAGAGATTACCTGGGGGTATTTCTTGTAGTGTACCTTGATGACATACTGGTGTTTTCCAAGGACTGGTCCGCCCACATTGAGCATGTCAGGAAAGTGCTCCAGGTCCTTCGGGAAAACAAACTGTTTGCGAAAACCGAAAAATGTGTGTTTGGGGTACAGGAGATACCATTTTTGGGTCAAATCCTCACTCATGAATTCCGCTTGGACCCCGCCAATTTCCAGGCTGTGGCGGAATGGGTCCAACCTGCCTCCCTGAAGGCATTAGTGTTTTTTGGGGTTCGCTAATTATTACAGGAGATTTATTGCTAACTTCTCGGTCATCGCTAAGCCTCTTACGGACCTCACTCGCAAAGGTGCTGATCTCCTCCACTGGCCTCCTGAGGCTGTCCAGGATTTTGAGGTCCTTAAGAAGTGCTTTATCTCGGCCCCTGTGCTGGTTCAGCCCAACCAAATGGAGCCATTTATCATGGAAGTTGATGCATCCGAGGTGGGAGTGGGGGCTGTCTTGTCCCAGGGTACCAGTTCCCTCACCCATCTCCGCCCCTGTGCCTACTTCTCCAGGAAGTTTTCGCCCCCTGAGAGTAACTATGATATTGGCAACCGCAAACTCTTAGCCATTAAATGGGCATTTGAAGAGTGGCGCCACTTCCTGGAGGGGGCTAGGCACCAGGTAACGGTCCTTACCGACCACAAGAATCTGGTTTTCCTAGAATCTGCCCGGAGGCTAAACCCGAGACAAGCCCGATGGGCGCTATTTTTTACCAGATTCAACTTTTTGGTTACCTATAGGGCTGGGTCTAAAAATATTAAGG
This sequence comes from Rhinoderma darwinii, assembly GCF_050947455.1. NCBI lineage: Eukaryota > Metazoa > Chordata > Amphibia > Anura > Rhinodermatidae > Rhinoderma > Rhinoderma darwinii. Next base: position 562,917,079 of record NC_134687.1, on the reverse strand, counting down.
CCGATGCACTGTCGCGTAGCTTCATGGCCAGCCCTCCTTCGGAGGAAGATCCTGCTTGTATTTTGCCTCCTGGTATAATCATTTCTTCCATTGATTCTGATTTAGTCTCTGATATTGCAGCTGATCAAGGTTCAGCTCCCGGGAACCTTCCTGATGACAAGCTGTTTGTTCCCCTGCAATACCGGCTAAGGGTACTTAGGGAAAATCATGACTCCGCACTATCTGGTCATCCAAGCATCCTGGGTATCAAACACCTCATTGCCAGAAACTATTGGTGGCCTGGGTTGCCTAAAGACGTTAAGGCCTACGTCGCCGCTTGTGAGGTTTGTGCTAGGTCCAAGACTCCCAGGTCCCGACCAGCGGGCTTACTACGTTCTTTGCCCATTCCCCAGAGACCTTGGACCCATATCTCCATGGATTTTATCACCGATTTGCCTCCACCCCAAGGCAAGTCGGTGGTGTGGGTGGTAGTAGACCGCTTCAGTAAGATGTGCCACTTTGTGCCCCTCAAGAAACTACCCAACGCCAAGACGTTAGCTACCTTGTTTGTCAAACACATCCTGCGTCTCCATGGGGTCCCTGTCATTATTGTTTCGGACAGAGGGGTACAATTTGTTTCATTGTTTTGGAGAGCCTTCTGTAAAAAGTTGGAGATTGATCTGTCCTTCTCCTCTGCCTTCCATCCTGAAACTAATGGCCAAACGGAGAGGACTAATCAATCTCTAGAACAATATTTAAGGTGTTTCATCTCTGACTGTCAATATGATTGGGTCTCATTCATTCCCCTCACCGAATTTTCCCTTAATAAACGGGTCAGTAACTCGTCAGGGATCTCCCCCCTTTTTCTGCAATTTTGGGTTTAATCCACGGTTCTCCTCCGTTTCACCTGGTAGTTCCAACAATCCCGAGGTAGAGGTCGTTCATCGGGAACTGTGCACAGTCTGGGCCCAGGTTCAGAAGAACCTAGAGGCGTCCCAGAGCGTACAAAAAACTCAGGCTGATAGAAGACGTTCTGCTAACCCCTTGTTTATGGTCGGGGATCTGGTGTGGTTATTGTCTAGGAACTTGCGCCTTAAGGTCCCGTCCAAGAAGTTTGCTCCCCGGTTTATAGGGCCGTATAAGGTCATTGAAGTCCTCAATCCTGTCTCCTTCCGACTGGAGTTGCCCCCATCTTTTCGAATACACGACGTGTTTCATGCCTCCCTCCTTAAACGCTGCTCCCCGTCCTTGGCTCCCTCGAGGAAACCTCCTGTCCCCGTTCTCACCCCTGAGGGGGTGGAATTCGAGGTGGCCAAGATTGTGGACAGCAAGATGGTCCAAGGCTCCCTCCAGTACCTGGTCCATTGGAGAGGATACGGGCCTGAGGAGAGGACTTGGGTACCCGCCCGGGATGTTCACGCTGGGGTATTGGTCAGGAAGTTCCACCTTCGTTTCCCCAATAAACCAGGTCCACCTAGAAAGGGTCCGGTGTAAAGGATCTGCCAGGCACAGCTTCTGTGTATACGCCCATAGGTAATCAGTCTGCACTTGCTTCTATGAGGATGGCAGGCTTAGGAGTGGGAGAGCTTATCACAGCCTGGCCAGATGGAGCTAGCTTCCGCCCTCTGTCTATTTATACCTGCCTTTCCTGTTCCTCCTTGCTTGTGATTCTTCTCGTGTGGTTTCCTGGCCCTGCTGCAGCTTCTGAACTATTTGACCCTGCTTCATTCTGACCCTGGCTTACTGACTACTCTCCTGCTCTGTGTTTGGTACCTCGTACACTCCTGGTTTGACTCGGCTTGTTCACTACTCTCCTGCTCAGCGTTTGGTACCTCGTACACTCCTGGTTTGACTCGGCTCGTTCACCACTCTTGTTGCTCACGGTGTTGCCGTGGGCAACTGCCCCATTTCCCTTAGCTTTGTGTACCCTTGTCTGTTTGTCTGTCGTGCACATACTGAGCATAGGGATCGTCGCCCAGTTGTACCCCGCCGCCTAGGGCGGGTCGTTGCAAGTAGGCAGGGACTGAGTGGCGGGTAGATTAGGGCTCACTTGTCTGTTTCCCTACCCCCATCATTACAGATAGGCTATCAGTTTATAGTTGTTGGGTTCAACTACCGGGCCCACCACTGATCCTGCAGACCCTTCATTCTCAGGATCGATGGTGGTCCCGGCCATTGGACCACCACTGATCATAAAGTGATAGAATATGGAACGATATGGTATCACTTTATAAGATGGGAAAACCCTTTTAAGTTTAGGTGGTCCTTGCTGGCCATAATATCATCTGTATTAATGGCACAGATATAGCTATGGCTTTGTTTATTCAATGTTCTGCACGGAGTGTCTTATTTTGTGAATGTGCATTAGGATATATTGTTACCTATGTTTTTTTGAGAAGGTCGAAAAATACTTTCAAATGTGCACGCTCAGATCTTCTACCCATACTATAAAATGTTTGCTACTGACAAAGGAGATCATTGACCTGTACCTTGAAATGTATAGGGCTTAAATATTAGATCACTGACCAGTATTTTAAAAGGTAACAGAAAACTAATTGAATCATAAATGCAGGCAAGCTGTTTTATATTACCAGAAATAGCTATATGTCATAACAAATCCTTTGCGGAGACATACTTGGCTGCCGTACAATCCATATCATGTGCACCTCATGATACAGGGTCTATTTGGTGCCTTCACACGGCCTATGATATGCAGCCCTATATCTAATCTTTCTCCTTACTGGTGCTTGTAGTCTCAATGTCTAAACATTCTCACTCTAGACAACAGAACGAGTGTTGGATCTGATAAATTTCACTGTGAAGTTGCCCTCGGTTTCTAAAGTGTAGATATATATGTATATGTATTGTAAGGGAATTAGGTAGCGGGACAGTCGTCTCCTGGGGTAGACGGGCACTCGGTATCAAACACGCCAGTAAATTTCAGTCCGCACAGCAAAGATGTGGTACTACTGGCCTCAGCCAGTTTTATTTACAGGTTGTACATGCAATTGAAAAGAAAACAAATAAAAGAAAACTCTATGCCTGTCAGGCACTAACTATACAGTCAGGTATCCTAACTAACACAGTGCAGGCCTAATGCCTGGCACCATAAACCATGCAGACCATACAACCTGTTATGAATGCAGTCGGTTTTCTCTCACAAGCTCCTCTCCCCAGGCTCAGAGAGAGTGTGACTGAACTGCAGCCTTTTTTAAAGGGCTATCACACCTGACCCCTGATTAATAGCTAGACAGCCCAAGACCAGGACTGTGTGGATGGAGTGGGGACCCACCCATCTCTCCCCACTCCAACAACCAGGCCCTTTTCCAGGTTTTAGATAAACCTATTGCAGAGGGAGAACCACATTCTCTGCTGAATTATTCCCTGGTTGTTTTCAGATAGCAGAAGACAGAAATCTTGGGGAAATATAGACCCCATCCACAACCTGTTCACATGGTCTGTCACAGTATATATATATAGATCATGAAATGTAAATATCCTAAAGAGCTATAGTATAATAGTTAATCTAACTCAATGGGTTTACATTGCACATTGACATAACTAATATTACTGTACAAGTAAAGCTGGCATTGAACTTTATCATGACTGTACATTCCCTAAGTACGATTGCTAATGTCAATAGTCAGACTCATGTATAAAAATTTATAAAACCCATTACGAGGGGTTAATTAACAGGCGTTTTTTTTTTGCCACATCTCCTGACCTTTTCCTCCTTCTTCCACCATGACTTTGGGTACGTCTTCCTCTATATCCTTCTGGTTGTCTACTTAGCCTTGTGTTTGGTTAGTTTTGCATTCCGCTGTATCCAGGTTTTGCTATATATAGTCATTACTAGTCGTAGTCTACTTATCTTACCTATAGTTATGCATTGTAGCATTTAGCAATTGTGCGTGTTGCATTGTAGCATTTTCTATGCATTAGTGGTGAGGTAGTGTATGGGACACTATTTTTGAGATGGGTTGTTCTGTTAACCCTTGGGTATATTAACATCTATACCTTACTGATTTTGCTCTCCGCATATGACCGCTTTTATCCAGGTTCTATATATTCATTGTTGTGATACCATATATTGTTGTTATTTATCATTAACCCTTTCACGCCGCAGCCCTTTTTCAGATTTTCATTTTCGTTTTTCCCTCCCCACCTTCCAAAGGCCATAACGCCTTTATTTTTCCGTCGATATAGTACTATGAGGGCTTTATTTTTGCGGGACAAGTTGTAGTTTTTCGTAGTACCATTTATTTTGCCATATAATGTACTAGGAAAGGGGCAAAAAATTATTTGTGGTGTAGAAAATGAAAAAAAAAAAAATTCCGCCATGGTTTTTTGCGCGCCATTTTTACAGAATTCACTGTACAATTAAAACAACATGTTAATTTTATTCTATGGGTCAATACGATTACGGCGATACCAAATATGTGTAGTTTTTTCTATATTTTACTACTTTTACAAGTAAAAACCTAAGTGTAAAAAAGAAAATTTATTTTGTTTCGCCAAATTCCGAGAGCCTTAACTTCTTTATTTTTCCATCGATTAAGTTGTATAAGGGCTTATTTTTTTGCGGGATAAGCTGTAGTTTTTAATAATACCATTTTGGTGTAAATGTGACGGTTTGATCACTTTTTATTTCATTTTTTGTGGGAGATTAGGTGACCAAAAAATAGAGATTCTGGCGTTTACAATTTATTTTTTTACGCCGTTCACCGTGCGGGTTAAATAATGATATATTGTGATAGTTCAGACTTTTACGGACGTGGCGATACCAATTATGTTTATTTATTTAATTTTTTACTATGCTCTAGGGGGAAAATGGTTTTTTTTTTAACTTTTAATTTTAATATTTTTTTTACACAAAAAAAACAACTTTATTTAACTCATTTTTGCATTTTTTATTAGTCCCCCTAGGGGACTTCAACCAGCGATCGTTAGATCGCTTGCACGATATACGGCAATACTAATGTATTGCAGTATATCGTGATTCTGACAGTCTCATATGAAGCCCTGCCGGAGGCAGAGCTTCATAGGAGTACCAAGATGGCGGACCTGGGGGACTTCGTCAGACCCCCAGGCAGCCGTGTGAACCAATGGCTCCTCCCGATCTTGCCGCGGGGGGGGGGGCCGTTGAGACGTTACAGGGGGTCGCCCCCCTGTTTTTAGTAATTTAAATGCTGCAATCTCTATTGAACGCGGCATTTAACGGGTTAAACAAGTGGGATCGCGCTAAAGCGCGATCCCGCTCGTAACCCGGAAGTGTCGGCTGTAACACACAGCCAACACACTCGCTCTATAGAGCGGACTCAGCCCGTGAGCCCGCTCCATATTCCCCCACCCGGCGTGCGCCGTATATATACGGCGGATGTCGGGAAGGGGTTAATTAAAGATTTCTATTTTTACATTACTTGGTAGTTCTATATATTTCTTTGGGTGCTATGTTCCCTGTGCGTCTGTGCTTATAGGTTGTCTACTTGTTTTGTAGGGAACCCCTCTTTCTTTTTTGTTGGGGTTCTTTGTAGGTTAATATAAAAATGTGTGAAACCATTACGAGGGGTTAATTAACATTGGACAGATTGATAAGAGTGTATTCACACGTGCAGGTTTAGTACTTTTTTGCTGTTTTTGAAGCCAAAACAAGGAATGTGTGAAGAAAGAAATAGAGCAGCACTCACCTAATCTGATGTTTTCATATGTTTAACCCCTTAATGACCAGCCTATTTTAAACCTTAATGACCAAGGTATTTTTTACGTTTTTCCATCATCTCATTCCAAGAGCTATAACGTTTTTATTTTTGCGTCGACCTAGCTGTATAAGGTCTTGTTTTTTGCGGGACAAGTTGTATTTTTTAATAGCACCATTTTGAGGTACATATTTATTGATTAACTTTTATTAACTTTTTTTTGTGAGGGGATAGAAAAAACACAGAAATTTCGCCACTCTTTTTCGCATCCTAAATCTACGCCGTTTACTGTGTGGTATAAATAACACAAATACTTTATTCAGCGGGTTGTTACAATTGCAACGATACCAAATTTGTATAGATTTTGTATGTTTTACTACTTTTACACAGTAAAAACGCTTTTTTTTCAAAATTATTTGTTTTTGTGTCTCCATATTTGAAGAGCCATAACTTTTTTTTATTGTTCGGCCGATGCAGTTGTATGAGGGCTTTTTTTTTTTGCGGGAAGACTTGTAGTTTTTATTGGTACCATTTCGGAGTAGATGCGACTTTTTGATCACTTTTTAATCACATTTTTTTAAAGTCAAGATTCCCAGAAAACAGCAATTTTTCCATAGTTTATTACATTTTTTACGGCGTTCACCGTGCGGGTTAAATAATGTAATAGCTTTATAGTCGGGGTCGTTATGGAAGCGGCGATACCAAATATTCGTAACTTTTTTACTTTATTTTGGGTTTTCAATATTAAAGCAGTTTGTAAGAGGAAAAAGTGGGTTTTTCATTTTTTTTCACATTTTTTTTTTATTAACTGTATTAAACTTTTTTTTTTACTTTTTTACTAGTCCCACTAGGGGACTTTAATATGCGATCATCCTATCGCTGTTATAATACACTGCATTACTTTTGTATTGCAGTGTATTACTGCCTGTCCGTTAAAAACGGACCGGCATCTGCTAGGTCATGCCTCTGGCATAGCCTAGCAGGCATTCATTACAGGCAGACCTGGGGGCCTTTATTAGGCCCCCGGCAGCCATCGGAGACACAGACACTCGGTGATCTTAGCACCGGGTGTCGGTGGGATGAGAGAGAGCTCCCTCCCCCTCTCCAAAACCACTCAGATGTGGCGCCCGATATTGAGCACCGCATCTGAGGGGTTAAACGGGTGAGATTGATACTAATATCGATCTCACACGTTCGAGCAGAGATGCCCCCAGCCCTCAGCTACCTCTGGCAGCTGAGAGCATGGAGATTTAACGGCTCCCTGCTCTGTTTACTTATTCTGATGCAGCGCCATAAAAAGGCTTATGCATCAGAATAAAGCCCATTAGTGGCCGCCGTGAAAAGGTGTATAGTCGGTCACTAACTGGTTAATAGCTCAAAATGAAGTGGGGCGGGGGAGAGACGGAGTAGTACACAGATTCACAGGCTCATAAAAGGAGAGAAAGTATGGAGGACAGATAATACTTCACCTCTAATTTGAATCCACGGATTTTAGCTGTAAAAACCGCATAGAAAGAAAACTAAACCTGCATGTGTGAATACGGTTACGGCTGTGTTATTAATTTTATCCCTATCAAATGCACCGTAATATGATTTTATATTAATAATATAATGTACACTTTGATTTAAAGTGTAATTGTACTTTCATCAAACTTTTGATATGTCATATAGACATATCAAAAGTTTGGATCGGTGGGGTCCGGGTGCTGAAACCCTCACCGTTTAGTCACATTGTGAACTTTGAGGGTATGTGCACACACAAAATAAAAATAAAAAGTCTCAAAATACAGAACTGTTTTCAAGGGAAAACAGCTCCTGATTAGAGATGAGCGAACTTATGAAAAGTTCGGTTTGGCTGGTTCGCCGAATTTCATGAAAAAGTTCGATTCGGACCGAACCTGTAATTCAAGAAAGCCCCTAAAAATCGTGTATAACACTGTTTAGAAGCCCTGTATAACACTCTTAGGTCACCCATGAGTGTATCCAAGTACTTTTGAGCTGTCTTTAAGGCAAAGTTAGTGTCAAAGTTACGCCAACATGTATGGCTATAGGAAAATGGATGGGACACGGTGATAACTAACAGAAACCACTGCACTTGTGCATGTTGTATGCTTAATGCATTGTTAAAAAAGGTACAAAAATGAACCATTTTTGGCGGCAGATGCCTGCCAGGGTTCATACATATAAGGTGGTAAAAGAAGAAGCAATAGATTTTGACGAGCCCTCCAAAAATTTACCCTTTTTATTGGCAGATGCCTGCCGGGGTTCATCCATACATGGATGTAAAAGCAACAAGCAATGGCTTTTCACAAGCCCTCCAAAAATGTACCGTTTTTATTGGCAGATACCTGCCGAGGTTCATCCATACATGGATGTAATGTAAAAGCAACAGCTTTTCACAAGCCCTCCAGGCCTGCTTGTAGCAGACGGCAGTGGAGGTGTATTGGTGGTAGTAGAGTTAGCCAACGGACAGCAAGGGTAGTAGTAGCATTAGCAGTAGCAGTAGTAGTAGTAGTAGCAGCACATTAAAACAGACTGGACAGTCACAGACAAAGCCCTGTGGTGGGGCAGGCCTGCTTGTAGCAGATGGCACTGGGGGTGGATTGGTGGTAGAAGTAGTAGCAGCACCAACAGCGGCACATTAAAAAAAGAGTGGACAGGACAGAATCCCGTAGTAGCAGGCGGCAGCGGCAGCAGCAATGTCAGATCTAATCAGTGGCATCAGGCACAGGGGTTTTAAAATCCTCATCGATCCACGCTTGATTCATTTTCAGAAACGTGAGATTTTCCAAGCTGTTGGCGGACAATCTTGTTCGCTTAGGGGTGACGAAGCCCCCTGCCGCGCTGAATACCCTCTCTGACGCTACACTGGAGGGTGGACAAGACAGTACACCCATGGCAAACTGGGCCAGTTCTTGCCAATGATCCAATCTGTTGACCCAGAAGTCCATGGGGTCTGGGATCAGGATTTCTGATGGAGAAAGGGCACAGTCCAGGTACGAGTGAACCTGGTTGTTAAGGTGCTGGTGATGGTGAACATCCCTTTGGTGACTATGATGTGTGTCAGGTCGGGGTATTGGATGTAAAAATGTTGTCATCATATTTTCCAAACTGAATTGGCTGCTGCTGCTGCCGCCGCCTATTGCAGAGGCAGCTCTGCCAGAGGCGGTGGAACGATGAGACAGTGGGGAGCGGAGAGTGGCCCCCCGGTCAGACATGCTTGCAGCAGGTGTTTGCCGTTTGAAAGCCGTGACAAGCTGGCTGCATAGCTTCTCTCGATAATAAGCCAATTTTGCCTCCCTCTCGGAAGGCGCAAAAAACTCCCCCATTCTGGCTTTATACCGAGGGTCTAAAAGTGTGGCTATCCAATACTCATCTCTTTGCTTCATGCTAACAATACGACAGTCAGCGCGCAAGTAACGAAGCATACAGCTCGCCATCCTAGCCAGCGTTTCAGAGAGCCCGGTTGGTTCCATCTCCGCTCCATACTGCCATGGCTGTCCATCATCAAGGTTGTCGTCAGACTCGTCATCATCATCACTGTCATGTTGTGCGGCTGCCTCGTCCCCTATCCCTTCCTGTGATTCCATCTCCAAATCCAGCCCCTCTTCAGGTCCTGTTTCCTCATCCTCCTCCTCCTCCTCCTCAACATCCATAGCCAGATGTGATCCTTCCTCCATCCTTTGCTGAATCATCGCTGTGAGCGTTTGCTCCAGAATAAATATCAGCGGCATAACATCGTTCATTCCGCTAGCGTCACGGCTCACAAATCGTGTGCCCTCTTCAAAGGGCCTCAAAACGCGACATGCGTCTCTAACCAGCTGCCAGTGCCTGAGCTCGAAATTACACTGGCTCCAAACGCTGCCCGTCTGCTGCATCAGGAAATCATTCACGGCTTTCCGCTGTTCGTACAGACGGTCCAACATGTGCAGGGTGGAATTCCAGCATGTTGGAACGTCGCAAATCAGGCTGTGTTCTGGGAGATTGTTTTGACGCTGCAAGTCCAGGAGGGCGTGCTTAAATGCATACAAACGTCTAAAGCGAACGCAAACGCTCCTGGACATGGCCAGCACACCCTTCAAACCAACATATGACTTTAAGAAGCGTGTTATGACCAGATTGATCACATGTGCCATGCAAGGAGCGTGTGTCAGGTGACCTAGATGCAGTGCAGCCACAACGTTCTTCCCGTTATCAGAGACAACATTGCCCAGTGTGAGTTTCAGAGGAGACAGCCAGCTTGCGATTTCCTCCTTGATGCACAGCAGCAGCTCCTGCCCTGTGTGGCTTTTCTCGCCCAGGCTCAGCAGGTGTAAGACAGCATTGTAGCGCTTCACCTTGCACCTATGAAAAGAGGAGGGAGGAGGAGTGGAAGATACGCTGTGTCCAGTCGGGGACCGGAAGACCTCCATTGAGGAGGGCAAGGAGGAGGAGGAGGAGGAGGAGGAGTAGGAGGATGGTAGGCGCCTGGTGTCCGGAGTTGAACCAGAAAGATACAAACGTGGAGGTGGTAATGCCTGGCATTGCTGAAGTGGTGCATCGGACTGCAAAATATTGACCCAGTGGGCCGTGAAAGACATGTACTGTCCCTGCCCATAGTTGCTGCTCCACGTGTCGACGGTGGCATGTACCCTGCTGCACACGGATAATTGCAAGGACTGGCCCACCTTTTCCTCCACGTGCTTGTGCAAGGCAGGGACAGCTGTTTTGGAGAAGTAATGGCGGCTAGGCTGAGCGCACGCCATCAATTGCTTGAAGCCGGCAGAGTCGACCAGGTGGTACGGCAGCGACTGCACCACCAACAACTTAGCCAGGTGTGCATTAAGCCGCACGACAAGTGGATGACTGGGTATATATTGTTGCTTATTGGACAACGATTCCGTAATGGATAACTGACGGGACGTAGGAGGAGCACTAGATGACAGTGATGATGATGACAACGAGATGGTGGATAAGGCCTGGCTACTACTTAGATGACAGGGACTTGGAGCAGCAGCGGCAGAGAGGTCTTCATTAGATGTACATGATGATGGTGGGGCATGTCGATTGTCCCACATGGCCTTGTGATGCCGCTCCATGTGTTTACGTAGAGCGATAGTTCCTACATTGCTGCCCTGCCCACATCTTACTTTCTGCTTGCAGATACGGCACTGTGCCATGTTTTCGTCCACCGGGAAGGTACAGAAAAATTGCCACACGGCAGAGTACCGTAAAGAGGTAGTACCACGTCCACCACCACCACCCGAGCCTGCCCCTTGTCTGGCAGGCTTTTTCTGGAGCCTACACCAGTAGCAGCAGTGTCGCCGTCACCGGCTCCTGAGCTGACCCTACCGCTGCAACGTTTTGCAGATTTACTTCTGCCTCTACCTCGGCTTGGCTGTTTATCACTGCCAGTGACGCCACTACTACCCTCCTCTGACGCCGTCGTCACCTGGTCCCCACGTCCAGTCTAAAACAACATCATCATCATAGCCCTCCTCATCATCCCCGCCACTTCTGTCACTGTGTTGTGAATGTGATGTGACATCATGGCGGGCTCCATGCCCCCCCTCATTACTGCGTCTGCCACCACGGCTACCACCAACACCCCCACTACCACAGCTATGCGTCTCGGACACCGCTTCCACCTCCACCGCCGCAACACACTCCTTTGGCTGACTCACGGAAAACAAATCATCATCACTATGTTGTTCAGTGTCTTCCTTCGCACCCGAGGAGATGTCTCTTAGGACTCTCAGGAAAGATGGCTTCCCGCTAGGAAGGGGGAGTGAAGACATAGATGATGGAATGGAAACACTAGAAATACCCATATTACTACTGTCACTGTGCCAAGGAACTGTAGAGGATCTGGAATCCAACGAAACCTGGCTTGAAGCCAGATCGTCTGCGTCTTCCTGCTGAGATGACCGCGAGCCAGCCAACCAGTCCACAATGGCCGTATTGTCTAAAATAACCCGCCCACCGGAGGAGATGGACAAGTCTGGCTTGCTGATACTGCTACTACTACCAGCAGGCACATGGCTGCTGCTACTAGTAGAACTGGGCACATGTCTTGTGCCACAAATGCTGGTACTGGGTCTGGCACCAACAGATCCAACATTTGGACTGGAAGAGGACATGGCATGGGTGTTTTTTCCTCTACCCCGTCCTTTCACAACCTTTTTTTTACCAGATATTTCACTGCTGGAGTGCAGCAAGTTGAATCAAAACCCCTTCCCCTACTAGAGGAAGGAGGCCCTTATAAAATATTATTTGGACTGGCTGAAAATGAGTGACTGTGAATAGGTGGCAGTCAGTGTATGCTGTGACTTGTATAATAGCACCAAAGGCACCGGCTGTACTTAATTAGCACGTTGAATTAAACCCTTAGACAGAAATGAGGCCCTTTTAAATTGTTATTCGGACTGGCGGAAAATCAGTGACTCATAAGGTGCCAGTCAGTTGGGGAATGCTGGGCGTTGTAGTACTACAAAGGCTGCCTGTATTGCAAGTTGGATGTTAACCCATGCAACGGGGATGAGCCCCTTCTAAAAGCTTATTCACACACTGGCTTGGCAAATGGCAATGAATGAGAATTTCCATCAGCCACTGTGCACTCAGGGAATGCTAGCAGTTGTAGTACTACAGCTGCCTGCCTGTATTGCAAGTTGGATGCTAACCCATGCAACGGGGATGAGCCCCTTCTAAAAGCTTATTCACACACTGGCTTGGCAATGAATGAGAATTTCTATCAGCCACTGTGCACTCAGGGAATGCTGGCCGTTGTAGTACTACAGCTGCCTGCCTGGATTGCAAGTTGGATGTTAACCCATGCAACGGGGATGAGCCCCTTATAAAAGCTTATTCACACACTGGCTTGGCAAATGGCAATGAAGAATGGCAAATGGCAAATGGAGAATTTGTATTGCAATTTGGATGTTGAGAGTAGAGTAGACTCAGGCTGTAGTGGATGAGCCCCTTCGATTGCTGGATTCCTGGCTTTTAGATTCCTAAAGCTTTCCCTTACTGCACAGAGATGCTATCCCTACAGCTCCTGTCTCTAAAATGGCCGCTGAGCTCCGTGTATAGACTTTTATTGCAGGCTTGAGCCCGCCCCTATGCTGCCTCCCGATTGGCTGGGAAAGCCGTTTGCAAGGCATTATGGGGTAGCCTGATGTCAGGTGATATTTTGAAATCCTCCATTTTAGATCTAACATGAGGCAGGCGTCAAAATGTAGCCGGGTTCGGTCAAAACGGGTTCGGTTGTCCCGATTCGCTCATCTCTACTCCTGATGTTCAGACGTTTTTTTTTCATAAACTAGATTTTTTATTAGAAACTTTAACATATACACAAGAAAACAAGCTAAAGAAACAGCTCAGAGTACATACATATCATTATTATCAGAATTACTCATAGGTAAGACATTAGTATGCTCCGTCATATTTCCCACATACAGTATCAAAGAAATTCAAATAGCATATGATAAGTAAGAACTAGACCCAGTAACGTCACATCTTAAAATTAGAACCAGGGACTCTGTGTAAAGTGTGTGACAACTCTCCAGGTCTCAAGAAAGGAAGGAAGGAAGGAAGAGAGGAAGGAGAAGGGAGGAAGGGCCAAGAAAAGGGGTAGAAGCCCAGAGATAAAGGACCTGAACCACAGGAAAGACTCCCAGTGTCCTATCCCAGGTGGGGACAAAAGAGAGGATGGACTGGGGAAGAAAAATAGGCTTTCCCTTAACAGACGGAATCCATTATAGTACCAGGCTGCGCATGACGGACCCAAACTATGGGAGGGTTCCGCCCAGCCAGTTAGCAAAGTGTGGACCAGATTTGAAGGACGACCATGCACTCCACAGAGAAAGAACTCTACCAAAGTGATCACTGTCTTCTGCAACCAGAGATTCCATTCGACATAAAGAATCCATCTCCACCACCCATTCGCCAACAGAAGGCGGCACAGTAGACTTCCACTGTCTAGGAATAACTGTTCGTGCCGAAGTCAAGAAATGCCATAGTAGGCCTTTCTTAATACTCGGCAAAGGGCCAGGAATTAGGGATAGCAAAGCTATCTGAGGAGTGGGCACCAGCAGAGTACCCTCCACTATTGCGTAGATTTCAAAAATCGCTTTCCAGAAGGTCTGCAATGCTGGACACGACCACCAAATGTGCAACATCGTTCCGGTCTCATTCCCACACCGCCAACACAAATCTGACACCTCAGGGTACATTTTGTTTAGAATCTGTTGGCATCGGTACCATCTAGTCAGTATCTTAAAATTATTTTCCTGTGCATGGCAAGCCACAGGCATTTTGTGAGACAGAAAGAATACTCGGTCCCAATCTGCCAATGACATGGTTACTCCAAGTTCTCGCTCCCAGGCGCTAACGTATGCAAGAGGCTGGTCACCACAGGCCTCCAGGAGTAAGGTGTATAGAGTAGATATCACCCGAGCCGGAGGCTCTGTTTGAAGCAACAGCGACTCAAAGGCAGTTTCAATGGGGATATGCATCCCGTCCGGCAGAGCCGAATGCAAGAAGGTAGACAATTGGGCATGTTCCATCCAAGAAAGCGTCCTCCCCGGGCAAGTCCCACGCAACTCCGACAAGGAAGGAAGCCGTCCCCGATCAGTCATTACCTGACAAAGTCTCGTGTCATCAGAAGAGGACCAACTCAGGAACTGATTCGTATTGACAGCTGGTGGAAATTCCGGGTTATCAAACAGCCGGCTAAGAAGCCCGGGTCTATGAGAAAGGCCTTTTGTAACCAACAGTCTGTCCCACAGAGTGAGATAGTGCTGGGTAAGTAGCGGAAGGGTCACAAGGGCCGGCCTATGATCCGGAAGAATCCACGGCAACGATCTAAGGGAGAGAGCGACTATAGACTGCTCAATCCCCACCCACTGTTTATTGGATCCATTATGAAACCAGTCCACTACCCTTGCGAGTACCGCGGCCTGATGATATATGGACAAATCCGGGAGTCCAGCTCCCCCCTTCAGTTTCGGACGGGACAGTGACCTCAGGTTGAGGCGCGGCCTCAAAGTCCCCCACACAAAATTCTGACTGGCCTTCTCCAAAGTCTTAAAAAACGCTCCAGGAATCAGTACTGGAATGGCCTGAAACAGATATAAAAACCGAGGGAGGATATCCATTTTGATAGCATTTATGCGGCCAAACCATGAGAGTTGTGCTCGATCATATGATTGTAAGTTTTTGAGAGTGATTTGAAGTAAAGGTAGTTGAGAGTATAAAGATCCACTAGGTCCCTAGGAATCTGAACCCCCAAATATTTAATAGACCTCAACTGCCATTTAAAGGAGAGGGATGTCTTTAAAAGCTCCAGCACCTCAGAAGATAGAGAAATATTGAGTGCTTCAGTTTTTGTATAGTTTACCTTAAAGTTGCTGACCTGGCCAAATGTTTAGAATTCTCTAATGAGCACCGGTAAGGAAATCACGGGGTTCGTCACAAAGAGCAAAAGGTCATCAGCATATAAAGCCAGTTTATGACAATCCCCGCCTATTCCTATCCCTGAGATATCAGGGGAATTCCGGATAGCCACCGCTAGATGCTCCATCGTGATGACATAAAGTAAGGGAGACAGGGGGCATCCCTGTCTAGTGCCGTTGGTAATAGAGAATGGTGTTGAAAGTACCCCATTGGCCCTAACTCGTGCAGTAGGTGTCTGGTATAGGGACAGTATCTTGTCTAGAATGATGGGGCAAAGCCCTATCTGGGTTAATACCGATTTCAAGAACCCCCAATGTACCCGATCGAAAGCTTTTTCTGCATCGACCGATACTAAAAAGGTGGGTAAGGACTTTTTCAGGACATAGGATATTAAGAGGGTAGTTTTATTGGTATTGTCCCTCGCCTCTCTAGGACGGACAAATCCTGTCTGATCTCTGTGGATACTCCACGGTAGGAGCGGGGCTAGTCTATTTGCAATGGCCTTAGAGTAATGTTTAACATCCACATTTATCAGGGAGATTGGACGGTAATTAGGACATACAGAGGGATCCTTCCCCGGTTTGGGAATCACAGTAATGGTGGCCGCTAACGTTTGCGGAGTGAATGGCATGGTGGTGGTAACGGCGTTATACACCTTGGTCATATAGGGAAGAAGCTTAGTTACAAAGGTCTTGTAAAAGGACGCCAGGAATCCATCCGGTCCCGGGCTTTTACCTGATGGTGCCGATTTTATGATCGTATGTATTTCAGATTCCGAGAAGGCCTCACCCATCGAGGCAGTCTCCGTCTCATCCAGAGTCGGCAAAGCCGTGCGTGCGACATAGGAATCAATCTTCCGTTGGAGGTCACTTGGAGACATATCTATTAAAGGCCCCTTGAGGTTGTACAGGGACTGATAGTATTCCCGAAATGAGTTGACAATGTCCTCTGGATTATGTTTACGCTCGCCCTGTGTCGTCTTGATCACTGGGATAAAGGAGTGAGGAGCCCGTGGGTGTAGTGACCTAGCTAACGCCCTACCGCATTTATTGGAGTGTTCGTAAGCGAAACACCGCGCCCTATCTCAGAAAGACGCATGTGCCTGGTCTAGTAAATCTCTCAGAGAGTTTCGAGCTTCTAGCAGCTCTGCCAAAGTCTGAGGACATTGGGACTGTTTATGAGTGGTCTCTAGAGTCTGTATGCGAGACAAGAGCTTTTCTATCTTGAAAGGCCTTTCCCTTTTCAGTCTTGAACCTTGCTGTATGAATATACCTCTCAATACACTTTTCAACGCCTCCCACTGAACCGGTAGAGGGGTGGGATCTACTGCATGATGATCCAAAAACTCAGAGATGGAGCTATTAATGGCCGTTTGGCAAACCGAATCCCTCAAGAGATGAGGGTTCAACCGCCAATGCCATTCCCGCCGTCTAGTGTCTGGGAGGGTAAGAGACAGGAAGACAGGCGCATGATCAGCCCAAATCATAGCTCCGATCTGAGACTTCAGGGACCAGGAAAGTAAATGATGGCTAATAAGAAACAAATCTATCCTGCTATACATGTCATGTACTGGAGAGTAGAAGGTGTAGTCCCGTGTTTGGGGGTTGAGAATCCGCCAGACATCTACCATTTGCATGGCAAACAGCTTAGACTTGAGGGCAGACAATTGAGAAGCGGAAATGGAGGATCGGCCGAGGAGGAGTCCATAACCCTATCCATTGTAAAGTTGAAATCTCCTGCAGTTACCAGGAGACCCTCTGCGAATTTAGAGAGTTCCGTAAAATAACTCCTGCATACGCGCACCTGGTCGTGATTAGGGAGATACACATTAGCTCAGAGATTCGAAGTTTCAGAAACACAAAGCGCCCCTGGGTGTCATATTGGGTAGCAACAACAGAGACCGGAAGAGATTTATGTATAGCGATACTCACTCCTCTGGATTTCGCATCAAGGTTGGTACTATGGAACCACTGCGTATAGTATCAGTGTTTCAGAGTAGGCACATGGTCGATCCTAAAATGAGTCTCCTGCAAAAGTAAAATCTGAACACGTTGTTTATGCATATGATATAGGATCTGAGCACGTTTTTGTGAAGTATTAAATCCCCGAACATTCAATGAGCAACATTTTAAGGATTCCATCTGGGAAAGAGAAGGGAGAGGGGGAAGAGGGAACAGAATAAAGAAAGAATCAGTGAACTAATGGATTCACCACAGTCAGTGATCCAGCCCCAAAACGACTCTGTTTAGTGGAAAGAAATCAATGCAAAGTGTTCAACAGAACACGCCCTAGGTGTGGGTTTGACTGGACTATGGAAGAAGGAAGCTCCCAACCAACCCCCATATGCCCGATACATTGTATAAACACCCACTTAAACTATCACATCTTAAAAACAGAAATGTTCAGAATCAACACGCACCAACTACCTCCCTGGAGAAGAACCGCCCCCTAGCGAAGATGCCATGTAAAGTGTCTAAAGGATCCCATAGCCTACAGGAATATTTCAGCAGCTAGTCCGACTGAACTGCCAGTTATGCCAGATTAGGGTCACACCCAGGGGGGGGGGGCTAGCACCTAAACCAGCGTGGCGGATATAGATAGGGGAACTACTGGTATACCATAACCCCTGTCGTCCTCTTCTCACCATATCCAAACAATTCACAGAAATGATGTGAGGCGGTCTATATAAGCCCATAGGGCCAATTTATAGGAGGAGGTTTGTGCCCGTGAACCCTACATAGGAGCGCACCCCAATCGGTCAAAGTTGTTTTCCTCCTCTCGTCTAGGCTAGGAATATCTACCCGACCCCTAGCTTAAGACTCTCCCCGACACTACCATCAAATCCCCAACGAAGGGCAGCCGCACTAAAAGGGGAAGCCTCCCGCCTCGTGCTAGAGTTGGCTAATGAGAATAACATAAATCCACAGCATATACCCCTTCCCCATTAACAACTCGGTATTGGAGAAGCAAAATGTCCCAACATCTTAATCCAGCAATCTTGACCTAGTTACAGCCAAACTCAGGGTAGCAGACATCTATGGTTCAGCATAGGCAGTCAGGTGAGGCAGGTGTGTCCGGCAATAAAACTGACAGGGAGGCCAAATCCAGGGGCCCTGGGAACAGAGTTCGACACAAGCGACCACTCATGTCATGACCGCTGAAGACATCAGTAAGGCACTACGGAGGCAGAGATACAGCGAGAGTCCCAACACAGGAGCAACATCAAGATTCCTGAGAAGCATGGGCTGGAGCCACCGGGCCCTGCAATCTTCTGCGTCTCGCTGGGGTCGAGAAATGATCCATCCTAGAATTACGTCTTGGCATACGCTGCGGCATCGGTGGGAAGAACGGCCAATCTGAGATGGAGATCTGTGGTAGATCTAGGGCAGCGAGAAATTCAGGGATATCCTCTGGAGAATAGACAGAATAGGTGGAGGATCCACGGCGAACTTGCAGTTGAAAGGGGTACCCCCATGAATACGGGATATCTTTTTCCCCAAGTGCGACAAGTAGGGGTCGCAAGGCTCTCCTTTTTGCCAGAGTGGAACGAGAAAGATCAGCCAGTAATTGCACCGGAGCTTCATCAAAGTCCAGTGTAACCCTGTTACGAGCTTGCCTCATTATAGATTTCTTAAGTTGAAAAAAGTGGATTCTACACACCACATCCCGCGGCCTGGCCAAATCTGTGCTTTTTGGACCCAGGGTACGGTGAGCTCTGTCAATCTCCACTGGGGAGTCCGCAGGTCTATCCAGCAACATGTTAAATATGCCCTGTAACGTGTGAACGAGGTCCTGGGGTCCCGTAGCCTCTGGGATACCCCTGACCCTTATGTTGTTCCTCCTGTTTCTATTCTCTGCATCGTCAGTCATATCAAACAGCATTTGTATATGTGCAGAGTGTTGATCTAATAAAATTTGCTGGGAGGCATGTTGCTGCTGGAGCTCCTGTGTTTTAACTTCAATGGCTTCCACAGATTCATTAATATGGGCAATGTCCTACTTCAAGGAGCGGATCTCAGTTTTGCAAACTGCTTCAAGGCGGGAGATATAACCTTCCATGTCTCTTTTAGTGGGTATGACCACCATTTGTGCCGTAAGTGCCTGTAGCTCCGGGCCCATAATATGTGCTGATGCCGGGGCAAAGGATGACTCACCCCTCAGAGGCTCCGACGAGCTATCCTGCGCCTGGGCTGGAGGCGTTTTCTTCCCTTGAGGCGGCGTCTCTGAGGCGCCGGTACGGTCCGCCATATTGGATAGACGGGCCTGAGATGCTGGCAGTCCAGGCTCCGAGAAATAGTGAGGTATGCCGCTTCTCGTCCTTGTCTGGTCGCTTCTTGTGGATGTCGGGGGGTTGGTGCGTGATCCCCTTCGCATTAGTGCGAAGTGTGTCGCAAATAGACGCTATTAATCAGGCTTGGGAGCGGTCAGAGAACAGGAGCTCTCACACCACGCGTCTCACCAGCGCCATGTCCAGGCCACGCCCCGTTCAGAAGTTTTTTAAATTGAAGTCGCGTTTTTTGCGGCGTATTTAACGGCCGTTTTTTCTATAGTCCATGAAAAACGGCTCCAAAAACGGCTGAAGAAATTACATGCACTTCTTTTTCGCTGCCTTTTTTTACGCTCTGTGTGAACATACCCTAAATCTGCAGCCATTTCCTGTTCTCCTCCTATAATACAATTCCCATGATGCATAGCGCTGGCATCTCAGCCAGCTGGGGACCCTCTCACGTTACATAATGAGGGTAAAGCAATACGATGTAAACAAAGCTCACTCCACAGTCACTAGAAAGTGAATAAGCCCCTGAGGGGTCAGTGCAGAGTTTACTGGAGGCACGGTCAGTGGAGGAGGGGACATGGAAGCATCTGCTAAGGCTGGGTTCACACGACCTATTTTCAGGCGTAAACGAGGCGTTTTACGCCTCGAATTACGCCTGAAAACACGGCTCAAATATGTCGGCAAACATCTGCCCATTCATTTCAATGGGTTTGCCGACGTACTGTGCCGACGACCTGTAATTTTACGCGTCGCTGTCAAAAGACGGCACGTAAAATAACAGCGTCGTCAAAGACGTTCAGGACACTTCTTGGGACGTAATTTGAGCCGTTTTTCATTGACTTCAATGAAGAACAGCTCCAAATTACGGCCATAATTGACGCCTCGCAAAACGAGAGTACGAGCAATTACATCTGAAATGCAGGAGCGGTTTTCTCCTGAAAACAGCTCCGTAATTTCAGCCGTAATTGACGTTATCGTGTGCACATACCCTTAGTCTCCACAAACTTCTGTGCCTAGCGGACACATGCTACCAGCTTTCCTATAACTTTTAAAAACAGTCTATGAGCCAATGAGAAAGCTCCTTACTTGCCAATGGTAGGCAAATGTGAGTAAGGGACTCACGCTTTGACAAGCAGTAGATTGGTACGTTTGGGTGTGCTGCGGCAGAGAGTACAGCGCACCCTCTGCAGTCAGTTTGGGACGGTTGCGAACGTTGTGGCACACTAACAATATTAATGTCACTGGTGTCTTGTGAGGAGCCTAGTGGAAATATATACTAAGTAGCAAGCTAAACAGCATATAATAGTTATTTATTGACAAGCAGCAGCAACTTTGGTAAATTTAAAGGATTTTTACTTCACATGTCACATGTCTATACTACACAGCATAGCTGGAGGCCTGGATATAGAGACCGGTGGGGGAGTGTTTTTTTAAAAATATAAACTGCTTTTTTTTTATCTTACAGTGGTCTGCACCTGAAAATTTGGGGTTTTATTCTTGATTTTCACTTCTCCATAGGACTCAATGTGAAAAATCTGTGCCCAATCCGCCTTAGAAATTGACATGCTGCAGATTTAAAAATCTGCACCGCAGGCCAATTCTTGCACAGAAAATGTATGCAGCATGTGGATGAGATTTGTAATTTTATCCACTTTGCTAGTGCTGTAATCCACAGCGGATTTTCCGCCCGCAAATACGGACGGAAAATCTGCAGTAATTCCGTCACATGTGAACAAGACCTCTCACTTATCTTTAGTGTAGGATACATATAATCTAGATTTCTAAATTATCCAGACTCCCTTTCATGCATTGAAGCATTGTTATAAATTATAGTAATGCCCAACATAAATAGTGAGATTTTAACATCATGTTTGTGTATGTATTTGAATCACCGCAAATAATATAATCCTCCTTGGCTGAAAATAGTCCTCAAAAATGTTAAGAGGAGTATTGTTACTCTGCTGGAAAATACTTGGAGCGAACTGTGCACGAGTGTAGTGAGGTAGTGTACTAGAAACGATTAAGGAAGCGCAAATCAACATATAAGTAACATACAAATTTCATTAAACTCCTTTAATAATCTTCTAATCTGGTAAATAAATCATCACATTTTCACAGTCATTACAAATATTTTAATATTAACAAAATAAATCTTTTGAGGTCTACAATAAAGCTGTACAGCAAAGACAGGGAGACTATATCAGACTTCCATCTTGGTTTACTGTAAACTGGAGTCTGCAGAACATTAGGACTCCGTAATCAGGTAGATAATGTATGTAAACAATTGATTGTCAACAGGACAAACCCGTAATAAAGCTAAAGTGTTGCCCCCGCCATCCTAGGACCATGATCAGCTGCACTACTATTTGCTACCACCAGCTCCCTTCCCAATGCGACTGAGCCCCTGGCCAGCGACTCAATGATACTACCCGCCGCTTCCACTGATGTCACCGGTCCCTGATCACATTGTTACTGCTGCTGTGACTATGTTGTTCAGTGCTGGACTTTCCACCCACCCACCTCAGCTGCATTGTAGTCTTCCTCTATGCCGTGTACACCACTGATTTACATTCTCTACAAGGTGATCATTTCTTACTATATAGGAGATCTTTAAGGAATTAACCATTTTTATTATTAATTTATTTAATTTGACACTAAACACTTCTCATAACTGCTTGTAATATCAGATATTGGATCATTTGCTACAAACAGATGCAGAAGTCAAATAGAGTTATCAAAAGGACTACTTGCCATCAATGAGTAAGGTGAAAGGTAGAAAGGATTTTGGTACAGTTATTTTTAGGATTTCGACATGAAGACATTTATTGCAAAACAATTTTTTCCGTAAAACATGTCCGTTATACGTTATCCCATGAAAGAAAATGAAATATAAAACTGTATTTGAGCATTTCTCATTTTATCATAGGTGCATCTCCTCTTCATACAAAACATTATTCCCAAGGGCCCCACACACCGGAAGCTTCAGGGTTACATCTGGGATCATCATCTGGGTAATAGATGGGAACAGAATGATTGCTGTAGTACTCCAGACGGGAAAGAAGCTTCTTCACTACTTCAGGATATTTGTCTGACAAATCCTGCTTCTCTTCAGGATCATGGACGATATCAAATAACCACAGATTCTTTCTTGAAGACTCACATGCTGGGAAATTGTCAATGTCTGAAACATTTGGTGGAGGAAACCAGCGATCACAACCTGCAAAAAAAGTACAAGAAGCAGACTTAGATCAAAACGTCTCATTCTAGAAGGGTGTGCCTCCGTACTGGCAGAGTTGGGTGCTCCCGGCCCTTCCACGCAGTGGAAAATTACCTCAACTGTCCTGTGCCGCCAGAAGTGATATGGAAGAAACATGGTCTTCAAAGTCAATTCTTGCTTTAGAGAACGTATTTCACCAGTGATCAGTGTTCCCTCCACATCACAGGCAGGCAGAGGGACAAATATACCAGCTCTCTAGTGCAAAATCCATGAAAACAGCAGTCCAGATCTCATCTTCTTGGATCCCAGATAACATCAGCTAGCAGGAACAAGGAAATTGTGCTTAACTACACTAATTCTTGAATGTATGTTAATGTATTAAGTTATAAGAATCCATAGCGACAATGGTAGAGGAGACAAACCTTAAAATGTCCATGAAACATGGTAAAAGACTGTGAGGGATCAATACTATGTATATTGTTTGAAAAATATTATCCTCACACATATGTATATACATTTCAGTTCTTTGTGTAATATACTGATATATATAACAAGTTCTTTGTTCATGTCGGACACACCTATGGAAGACACCGCCCCCTGGAATGCAAAGAGGAGTGTGCAGAAGAATGTACAGGAAAAGTTACAGCTGGAGAGCGAATAGAATTTAAGCAAGTCCCACATCTATAGGGAGGGGCATGTGTCTTCTCTGTGTGTGTTTCTTTGTTCTGAATAAAGTTCAGTTCCTCCTGGCTGACATTGAAGCTGTACCTCAGACATTTGTGTGGTGTACTTCTCTCCAGGCATGCCTTCAGCTTTAAATTTACAGAGGTGGTTATTCGGTGTGAAATACGGACCTGACATTTGGTGCCGAAGCCCGGGATCTCACTCGAGGAAAAATCAAAATCCGGACAGTCGACAATCACAGGGTGAAACAGAGGACTCAAAGTTGCCCACTGAAGGAATTTGATCACCTCCGCAATAACACGGTAAGCGAATTGATTTTATAAATCTTCGTCTTATCTGTGTTAGTGGGCAGTCTTGTGGCGATCTGTAGAACCCTTTTGTTGATTTCCTGGATTATCTCAGGCGACAGAGGTGATATTTTCCGCTGTGAGGTAAAAAAACCTGTGAGACCTTAGTCGCGCCCGACTAACCATCCTCTGGGTAATTAGGGACTAAATAAAGATTATATAAGCGATCGGAGAGTTATCGACTGTGAAATTTTAATATTTCCAGCGTAGCCGGAGAATCGAAATAAAGATTATATAAGCGATCGGAGAGTTATCGACTGTGAAATTTTAATATTTCCAGCGTAGCCGGAGAATCGAAATAAAGATTATATAAGCGACCGGAGAGTTATCGACTGTGAAATTTTAATATTTCCAGCGTAGCCGGAGAGTCTAAAATACAATTATATTTCGGCGGACCGGGGGCTGTAGACTGAGGAATTTTAATATTTCCTGCGAGGCCTGGGAGTCGTTGACCGAAAATTATTATATAAATTACGTGTATAATATAGACTGTTAGGCATATGATTTAATGAAGCGAAGAGAAGAGGAAGTTAGGAATAAGAAAGGTATTGTATGTATTAGAAAACAGGACCAGCCGACGCCCGGTAATGGCTTCCGTACCTCATGTTGAGTGTGTCGTCATTGTTGGTGGGAAACCACCCCCCCTTCACAGCTGCGCACTGTGTTTCGAATGGGAGAGGCTGCCCCCCCCCTGCCCCTGATGTGGCCACGCCCGGCCCAACCAAATCAGTATGAAATAATCACCTTGTTAATTTTGTCATTTGTAGTGTTTTTTCTATTTACAGAAGTTCCAGTCTAGTTCACTGATGAAACAATACGTCATCATAATATAGAGATGGTGGCCGACAGATTGTATTGTTAAAGATTATGTGGTTGATGTTTTGAACGTAGATAATTCTTATACAATGGTGTGATGAATGATTGCAGATACGTATGTTGTTTTGCCGGCATTGAAAGTGTTAAGATTGTGAGACTAGAAGTTGTGAGAAATGAGTGTGTGACCCCCCTCCCCTGAAGTGTGCTGTGTTTGGGAGGAGGAGGGGGGCTGACTGGGTGCAGTCTGCAGGGCTGCTGAGACAAAGGATTTCAATATGCACTGTTTTTATTTATATATATATATATATATATATATATATATATATATATATATATATATTATATACATATACATACATATATATATACACATACAAGAAGAAAATTCAGCAGCACTCCAATGATCAAGGTGAAAAAAAGGTGACATTTATTGTGCCAACATGGCAATGCAACGTTTCCGTCCCACCTTGGGACCTTTCTCAAGCATAGTGATACATACAGGTTCAGTGATTTATATAGTGTGTATCCAATCAGTGTCGTCAATCTCATTAAAATAATGAGGTTGATATATACATCTTAAAACAACGTGATACAAACAAAGAAAGAGTATCGAAGTGACATAAGTCGATACATATAGTGAAAACAATACGTTGATGTTAAAAACAACATAAAACATACATTACTCATGCAAGAAAATACAAAATTCCATAAATCGCAATATTCACCAGCTGGGTGAAATACGGAGACTGCACGACCACTTAACCAATCAGAACGCAGGTATTGTTGTTAGACGTATAACACTTGTCATTCGCAGCCCGTATCTGTCCGGCTCCACTGCGCATGCGTCGGATCAGTCCGGACCGGATATGACGTCTCGCTATAGTAACTAGGATACCGATCGTTAGTAAACAGAGTCCTCTCAGCATTCAGTTTGGTCGATCAGTAGGTGCTGTGTAAAGACAAGATGAGCAATATTCTTATTTGATTTATATTTCTTACCTGTATTATACGCAATGGTCTTTTCGGAGGATCGATATGTTTAACTCTTGAAGCGATATGTCATTTCCGGGTTATACTGATCGACCAAACTGAATGGTGAGAGGACTCTGTTTACTAACGATCGGTATCCTAGTTACTATAGCGAGACGTCATATCCGGTCCGGACTGATCCGACGCATGCGCAGTGGAGCCGGACAGATACGGGCTGTGAATGACAAGTGTTATACGTCTAACAACAATACCTGCGTTCTGATTGGTTAAGTGGTCGTGCAGTCTCCGTATTTCACCCAGCTGGTGAATATTGCGATTTATGGAATTTTGTATTTTCTTGCATGAGTAATGTATGTTTTATGTTGTTTTTAACATCAACGTATTGTTTTCACTATATGTATCGACTTATGTCACTTCGATACTCTTTCTTTGTTTGTATCACGTTGTTTTAAGATGTATATATCAACCTCATTATTTTAATGAGATTGACGACACTGATTGGATACACACTATATAAATCACTGAACCTGTATGTATCACTATGCTTGAAAAAGGTCCCAAGGTGGGACGGAAAAGTTGCATTGCCATGTTGGCACAATAAATTTCACCTTTTTTTCACCTTGATCATTGGAGTGCTGCTGAATTTTCTTCTTGGATATGCGTATGGTCTTTGGATCGGGACTATCAGCTGGCACCCTTCATTACTGGAACCTGCACATTGAATTAGAGTGCTGCCGTTTTTCTACTAGTGTATATATATATATCAGTAATGTGTACAAACCTAAATAAATTTCTTCTCTTTTGCGCATGCGCTGTTGTTTATAAAAGTTACGATATTTATGTGTTCTGATGTGATCAGATTTCATGTGTTTTGATGTTAATTCAGATGTATTAAACTTTAGATACTGTGAGACACTGTGTTTTGAAAATGTATGTGCCCCCACCGTTCCCTATTTATATATACAGTTTATTGGTTTGCAGTAATTAATGTTATCAGAGATAATATTTTTTTTTTTGTTTTTTTGTTTTATTGAATAACTAACTACAATTGTTTTGTTTTTGATTTCACACATGAGTTATGTCATTGTAAAGATAAAATGTATTTTCGTCAGGAAAAAGTCATTTTTGTTTCAGGCTGTTGCACATTACAGGGGGTTAAATTAGTGTTATGTTGAGATGTAGTTTTGAACTCTGCTACATTACTTTCGCAGAGTCCACAAAGGGGGGAAGGGTGAAGGAACTGATCAGGTACAATTTTGGTTTGATCAGGTACAATTTTGGTTTGTTTTGAGTTAATTAATTTGGTTTCAGAAGATCTAAAAATGTGTAAGAGACCCCAATGAGTAATCCAGATTAAATGTGTATGAGAGTAACCTACATTTTGAGGTTTGTGTAGATGGTTGTGTAAGAGACCATCCCCCTCCAGCAAATTTACACAGGAGGCAGAGGTGACGTCACGCACACGAGTCTTTATGGATTTAGATGAGGGAGAAGGCAAACAAAAATTGTCTGGACATTGTTAATTTGATGTAAAGTTTTTAGGAATGTTTTCTTTTTTCTTTGTTTTTGTATTAATCAAGTATTTGCAGAACCTGATAAAAGTGAGATTCTCAAAGTGCTCGTGATTATCAGATGAGTGTGGAGAAGTGTATAACATTTGGTTTTATTTTAGAGAATGAAGACGCCACCCCTTTGAGATGTTCTATCTATATGTGACATGGGTTTTTAATGTAAATTTGTAATAAAGAGATATTTTATTGTATAATATGTACAAGACAGGATACGAGGCACCAGGTAAATTACCCAGAAACCAATCTCACCTTCTTGTTCATCTCAAGGAGCGGAGCTGGAGGTGCTCGCTTAGGCTTGTAACCTGGCAGAAGGTAAGACGGCCGACATTTACACTGACTCTAGGTACGCTTTTGGCATCGCCCACAATTATGGGCCCATTGGTAGTAGGAACTTTATTGGATCATCGGGTAAGCCAATTGAGAGAGCGAGAGAAGACAGACCTGACAACAAGAGTATGTGCGGCCAGGTGTCAGTAAATTGGCTTGTCCCTGAATACAATAATGCCACCGCTAGGTTTGTAGCAGCCGGCATGATGTGCGCACGGCATGACATAGGTAAAACAGCAAAGGTACCTGTGAAAAGTGAAGCCTGGCCAGATTACCCGTCCCAGCGACTGCAGAACATACAACTACCCGAGGTAGAAGTGTATGACAAAGTGCTCATGTGTGTAGACCTGTTCTCAGGGGGGGGCCTGAAGCCCGGCCTGTATTTTTCCCACTGAAGACCTTGTGTGTAAGTGACGGGGGGAACAATGTTATCCCAAGTATTGAACTGGTGTTTGTACAATGATAAGATGTCAGCAGTTCTCTAGACATTGTCCCAAGGTTAGTTTGTTTAATAACTGTATTTAAAGGGAATGTGTTGCCAGCAAATCATGTTTTTTTTTTTTTAGTTAAACAATTAGTGTATAGGTGATTAAACATTGTTCTAATTTTTTTTTTTTTTTCACGAGTCAGGAAATATTATAAATTGGATTCAATTGGATTCTAATTTATAATATTTCCCATTGCTGGTCACTAGATGGAGCCATTCCCAAAATTGCAGCATTGCATGTGGTAAAGCAACCACATTGCTTTATGCTGCAAAATTGGGTAAAAAGCCCTCGCTCTAGTGAGCTCTCAGCATCCCCCCCTCCTTTATCCTGGCTAGTGCCGGGAGAAACGAGGGGTTTGAACGGTCTAACCTCCTACACTGTGTGTCGCCATTTTTTGAGCTAACACACAGTGTAGAAGGTTAACATACACTAGTAAAACACACTGAAACATAAACATACATAGAAATCCCTTACCTGCTCCAGTCGCCGCCGCTCCCTCCGGTCCATCCGCTCCGTCTGCTGCCGCTGTTCCATGTGCACAAGTCCGGAAGCCGCGACCGGAAGTAGTAATCTTACTGTCCAGCTGCGACTTCCGGTCCACAGGAAAATGGCGCCGGACGGCGCGCATTTCAAATTGAACTGTGTGGGAGCGGCGCATGCGCCGTTCCCACACAGCGGCGTACAATGTTAGTGGATGGAACGGGCCCCGTTCGCAGTCCCTACGGGACTGGAGCTGCCATATTCCATGTCTGTATGTGTCGTTAATCGACACATACAGAAATGGAAAAAAAAATGGCAGCCCCCATAGGGAAGAAAAAGTGTAAAAATAAGAAAAAGTAACACACAAACACACAAATTAATCCAAACGTTTTTAATAAAGCACTAACATCTTTAACATATTAAAAAAAAAATTGTGGTGACACTGTTCCTTTAAGAAGGGTTGTGGGAATATTAAATACTGAGGTTAAGTTTTATGTAAAGTTCTGGACCAGCCTTAGCATTGGACTATTAGAGTCATGCGTCAGATAAAAGGTACAGAAGTGGAATATTCCCATTAGAAAACATTTTTATTTGTTTATTTTTTATTTTTGTTGTGAAAGGGAAATTTTAGAGCAGAGAATTCTGTGCAGTGTATATGTGTATGTATGGATATGTATATAAAGAAGAATCAATTTGTAAGTTTTAGTTACTGACCAGTGTGAACGTTTGATGTAAAGATGCTATTTGTTAATGTTTTTCTTCAAATTAATTATTTGATTAAGATCAATTAATGTTTATACAATGAAAAAGCTTGTTCTCCACAGGAAGAGTCCAACTGGGAGCGGAAGGCGTGAGAACCAGATTCTGACAGAATGTGGATGGATAAAGGAAGGTAAACCGGTACCACCCAAGGCACTCTTGATGGCTTTTGCATTGATGGTGTATGACCTCACATATGCCCCAAGACTGCAAGGATCGATTTGGTAAGATCTAATTGGTATGTCCCAGGTTTTACAGCTGTCGCGCTAAATTCTGTTAGAGCTGTTTGATTTGCCTACAGAACAGTCCTGGCAGACCGGTGCCAACCTTATCATACCCGCCTCCCACGAACAGAACCGACCTTGAGAGGCCTTCCCATGCAATACAAATTAGAGTAAGAAAAATTGGTTTGAGACACTTGTCAGATAAACATGTGGAATCTGTGTATCTTTCTGTGAGGTGGAGATGTTCCAGGCAATCAGCTGAGATCAAGGTACAAATCCTGCTGAAAGGGTATCACCAAGTGCAAATGAAATGTACCCAATAAGTTACACATCTTCTAGGTGCCCTGTCCATTGTAACAGAGAAGTTTTTCCTTATATAAAGGTGTTTGATGTCATTTAGGGGCCTGACATTATTGTATGTACTTGGAACAACGTTTATAGTGTATGCGGATGATGTTATCACCAGATTAGTATTTATTTTAACAATTGACAAGAGTTGGGGGTCCCCAGCAAGTGCCAGTAAATATGAACTAAAAGACTTTTAACACGATGAACTCCATCACTGAGATGCGGCAGGCACAGCCTGAGCCACTACAACGCGTTTATCATGAACTGACGGCAGTGTCACAATTCTAAGCAGCCGCCCAGACAAGTAACTTGCCAGAGGAAGAGTACAGATGCGGAGGGTTTGATAGTCACAGTACAACTCCACTAATCCGCCTACGTGGGATCTCACCCCAGGCTCACAACATGAGGTGCTATGTACAGCCTGATGACGTAAACCAAAGGAGACGGTGAGAAGGACAGATGAGAAGGACCAAACCAAGTCCTGATGACGTCAGTAAAGATCAAAGTAAAGACCAAAGACCTGAGTGAATCCGTCAGCAGGATCAAGTGTTTTGATAAGTAAGTGGCTAGGAGGGGGTAATAATAACTCCCCCACTGGACACCAACGTAGTCTGACTCCACAATTGTGTGGGTTATCCTGAGGGTGACAGTCAGTGAAGAGCAGAAGACAGGAGAAGAAGACGACGATGGTGTACAGGACTGGCAATTAACTGATGGGACCCGAAACCTGAGGGTGATAGCATTATGATTATTAGTTGAGGCCCTATTGTTTATAATGTCTGAGGTTTATAATTATAATGTATGTGTGTAAATATGCCACGGTGCTGCAAATTACAATCTGAGGAGTTTTATGTGGAGGTGTGAGGTGAAGGTCACTGTGCTGCCCATGACCTGTCATATCTGCAGGGGTAAAGTCCCATTAGGACAGTAAGTGACAGTGCGACAATTACTGTTAATAAAAATGGATTAATTATATATATATATATTACAACCAGCAGCGGTTTGTAGATTATATCAAGACAGGCATCCTGTATCCAGAGGTGAATAGGGAAAGTTAGGACCACTCCGACACCTTGTAAGTCCAGGTACAAAGGGGGGTTACTCATCAGGAGTAGCTCGTCTCAAGCTACCCGCCTGGTTCGAGTAGTCAGTGGTAGGTTGCTAGGCAAGACTCAGGGATAGAGTAATAATATTTTTAGGGGGGACTGTGAGGGATCAATACTATGTATATTGTTTGAAAAATATTATCCTCACACATATGTATATACATTTCAGTTCTTTGTGTAATACACTGATATATATAACAAGTTCTTTGTTCATGTCGGACACACCTATGGAAGACACCGCCCCCTGGAATGCAAAGAGGAGTGTGCAGAAGAATGTACAGGAAAAGTTACAGCTGGAGAGCGAATAGAATTTAAGCAAGTCCCACATCTATAGGGAGGGGCATGTGTCTTCTCTGTGTGTGTTTCTTTGTTCTGAATAAAGTTCAGTTCCTCCTGGCTGACATTGAAGCTGTACCTCAGACATTTGTGTGGTGTACTTCTCTCCAGGCATGCCTTCAGCTTTAAATTTACAGAGGTGGTTATTCGGTGTGAAATACGGACCTGACAAGACCAAATGGAATTACTGCCTACTGAGTGTTCCTACATAACTGAATTGCTCTTGGCAATTGAAAAGGGCCTGTCACCTCTCCTGACATGACTATTTTAGTAAATACTTGTATTCCCTATGAAATAATTCTGGAGCACCTCTTCTTAGAATGCTGTGATGTGCAGCTCCTCTGCTATTCCTCCTAGAGGGTAGGAACACACACAGTGTAAACACTGCGGATTTTCCGCAAAGGATTAATTGCGTAAAATCCAAAGTGTATTACAGTAGCAGCAGTGTGGGTGAGATTTCAACAAATGTTGTTCCCACACTGAGGTAGATTTCCGCGAAAAAAAAAAACACACATAAATTGACCTGCGGTGCGGTTACTTCAACGGCAGCATGTCAAATAATTCTGCGGATACGAAAGTCTTCTGTTGTGGGTTTACCCATTGAATTCAATAGGGTGCTTAAACACGCAACAAAGCAGTGTGTGTTGCGATATAGCCGGCGGACACATAGCGATGCGCCGCAAAAATCTAAAGCAAGGTGTCAGTGTGTGCGATCATTTACGCATAGGAATGTACGGCCGAAATAACGCACTACAATGTGGACGGCATTCCCTGTGGTTTTCAGGGTGGATACGCTTCGCAGCGTGACGCAGTGAATCCGCACTGAATACGGGGTGTGTATTCCTACCAAGAAAGTTATGAATAAATTGACAATTGGGTGTTACCATTCTCCTTGTCAAAGGGGTGTGTTCCTACACAATCTCACTCTGCCAGCACTGAGTGGACATGGTCAGTCTGTGTAGTGACACCCCCCCAACTGGTAACACCCAGTTGACAATTTATTCATCAATTTTCTAGGAGGAATAACAGAGGAACGGCACAATGTAGAGTTTGAAGAAAAGATGCTACAGAATTGTTATTTTATGGGGAATACAATTATTTACGAATATGTTGTGGAATACATTGCTTCAGCACCATGGAATGTAAATCTACATAAATAATGAACAGCAATCTGGGAACATGTTTTCTGCTACAAGGATTTGAAACCTCTCGTTTCATGACACATTTCATCATGTTTATATCATGGCATCAGAAAAAGTTTAGTAAAATAAATACTATGGACCTCCTAAAAGAAATCATACAAGTCTAAATGCTGAAGCTGAACAGTTCTACATACAGTAGTTGAAATTCTAGTAGTCAGATTTAAATTTACATCAGTATTTGTGGAAAATGCCGTGTGTGAACATCACTAGGGGATTCACATAAATCAATCATCTATGCAGGCATTTGTGGCTCCATGGTTACAGACTATAAAACAAACCGTGTGTAGTCGGATCCTGCATGAATACTCCCTTTTAGCTACTCCCTACTACTTGCTAACTGTAACGTCCGTGGTCGCTGACCACGAACTCCTTCCATCCAGTCGACGCCCTTCTCTCCAGAAATGTCTGCACATACGGCCCTCCTGTTCCACAGTGACCACCAGGGTGCGCACGCAAGCTCAGTCCAGACTTAAGAAGCCAAAGCGCATGCATGTGGGAGATTGAGCCGATTGCTTCCAGAGCACCCTGGGCTATAAGAAGGTCCCAGCCCCATCCTGCCATGCCTGAGCATTGTTGTCGTATCCTAAGTTTGTCTTGCAAATGGTCCCCTAGTGTTTCCTGCTCCCAGTGTTCCCTGTTCCTGTAACCTGTATCCTGATTTAGTGCTGTGCTGAGCTGTTGCCGTACTCGGCTGTATACCACGCCTGTCCTGCTACTCCACACCTGACGTCTACCTGCTGCCTAGTCCCAGCCAAGCCTGCCTTGCTACTGTCCTAGCTGCCACAGGTACCCTATATGAACTATAGACTGACCTGCGCCCTGTTTGCCAGCTGCCATACCGCCAAGGCGGTACGGCTCAGTGGGTCCACGAACCCTACGTGACACTAACGCACATTCAGTATGTTAGCAAGAAGTAGGGGATTGATTTAAAGGGCTTTTCCCATAATCAATATTTATCACCTATCCACAGGATAGGTGATAAATATCTGATCGGTGGGGTTATGACCGGTGGGATCCCCACCAATCACGAGAACGGGCTTACCTTGCTGTTCCTAGGAGCCCCATGTGAATGGAGCAGTACTACGCATGCTTGGCCACCGCTCCATCAATTCATATGAAGCTGCTAAAAGGCCACACTGCAATTTGCCCAAAATACATTTCAACCACTAGAGTAGGAGGATTGTATATAAAATTATTCTTTCATGCTTTCTGAGTTCCTTGATACAATGAAATTGTCTCAGCGTAGGAAATGTCAGCTCCGTGGTGCAATGGTTATAAAGATGAGATGTACCTGGATTCCCTGTAAGCAGTTTCCATTTCCCTTGTCGGATTGCCGCATGAACTGATACATTGAACAATGAATCTTCCCATTTAGAAATAACGGAGCTGGACAAGGGTTCTCTTGTCTCATTATTTATGGAGCCTGTGAAAGAAAAAAAAAAAAAAGTGTTACACAACCATTCACCATTTCATCCGGTAACCCTAATTTGGCTGACAGCTATCTTCCCTGATCCTCCATAAACATCTTCATTTCAATGAGGAGAGGCACATATAACCTCTGGAAGTGGCTTATGTCCAGCAGATACAAAGGATTGAGCCTTCTTTTCCCCAACATCAGGTGTCAGAGAGATGGCCCGGAGGCCCACATTTACATTAGATCATCGGCCGGTCCTCCAAAATCAGTGGGGTTGGCTGACTATTATCTAAAGTTTATGGTCCGTTTTACAGAAACCACTAAGCCAGATGTGGTTGATCTGAATCCCAAGTTATTGACTACATACATTACTGTACTTTAGATGCTATATAAATAATGGGAAATAATAAAAGGTTTCCCAGACAAAATATTGCCTTCTATTTTCATACGTGATGGACGTTTGTAGTGGTTTTGCCTTTAAAACAAGACAAATACTACAGATCAATAACACGCAATAAGGAAACACAGTACAGATAAGGAGCAGACATCATTTCAGAGGTCGTGATCTACAATGACAATGTAGAAAGCTCTAGAGGGAAGGAAGGAAGTCATCAGGAGGGATGACACAGTACATTAGGAAAATAAGAAGAGTCATAAAAAGGTAGATAACAGTAATAGAAGAGATAACGTTACTGGACATTACATTGTCTTCTAATCTAAAATCAGGAAGAAGTTGTACTGGGGACTGGTGACCAAAGACATTGATATGCACAATACACAAATATCCTGAAAGGATTAAAAATTACTGAGGCTCATGTAATAATCTGTTCAGAGATGACGATCTAAATGTATGGCATATTATTATTACGGCGTCATCCCCCACAAATACAACGGCCGTTTTTGGCAGGTGCAGCGAGTGCCAATCAATGAGAGATCTTTGATCGGCGCTCATTTGCTCCTGTCACACAGAGCTATGGATGGGGACGAGCGGTTGTTACTCCGATCTCTCGTCCCCATACATTATCATGTTGGCATCGCGTCTCCCTGTTTACACAGAGAGATGTGCTGCAGACAACGATAATATTTTACTTTTTTAAAACGATACGATCAGCAGATGAACGAGCGTTTGTTCGTTCATCTGCTGATCGCTGCCCTGTTTAGACAGGGTAATTATCGGCATCGAGCGTTATATGAACACTTGTTTGCCCGATAATCGCCCAGTGTAAAACTCACTTTATAGACATGGCTAGACTGTTACAATATGGAAAATGTGTGTAGGAACCATGTGGCTAGCACTATTGCGGCGGTATGCAGCTGCCACGGTTAAGAAGATGTGGCTGGCACTGTTAAAAGGCCTATGTGGAAAAGCATGAGGCTGGTTCTTTGTGGCGGCACACAGTTGGCACTGTGGAGAATGACATGTGGCTAGCACTGATAAGGCTAGTATTTTTGTGGTGGCATATAGCTGGCAGTGCTGAGAGAGATAAGTGTCTAACATTGTTAAGAGGGGATATATAGCTGGCGCTGTTGAGAGAAGCATTTGGCTAGCACATTTATGGTAGCATGTGGGTGATACTGTTGAGGGGAATGTAGCTGGCATTTTTAGACTTCTTCCAGTCTCCTTTTAGGAGACTTAAAGGCCATGTAAAACATTAAAGGCTTTTTAAAAAAAAATTAAACCATGTATCATATAATTTTAAACAGATGTGATCGATAACAGCTGGATCCTGAACCCGCTATCACTGAAGCCATTAGTTCTGCAGACTTGACGGATTTGAACGCAAGATACAGTGTCTATGTATCCAGGATACATAGAAGCTGTATTTTAAAAATGAAAACATTTTTTAGATTAAAAAAAACTGCAAAGTTGTTTAAAATAATATGATACATGGTTTTATTTGTATTTTTTTTTTAAAGTGATTAAAAATACTTACATAGCCTTTAACTAACTGTGCATCTATGTATGTCTATATGTGCATGCCAGTGCCCATAAAACCCTGCATAGATCCCAGACTTTATTTCTTCTTCCAGCCTCCTTTTATTTACATTATAGGCTCTGCAAGAAGTTCTCTCATTCAATTGATACACAAAGTATATTAGAAAATAGCATCATTTTTCACGAATAGGCAATTGCATATTCCAGTAAGGCCCCATGCACACGACCGTAAAAAACCTCAGTTTTTGCGGACCGCAAAAATGGACCCATTCACTTTCATTGAACACGGACACCTTTCCGTAACGCTACGGATAGGTGTCCGTACCGTAGAAACGTTTAGAAAATTATGGAACATGTCCGTCCTTTTGCATTTTGCGGGCCGTGCGCCCATATTTTGTATGGGAGCTCAGCCCGAAAATGCGGGTGGCAGTCGTCGGCCGGCCGTGCCCGCAATCGCGGACAGTGATCGCAGGCACGGTCGTGTGCATGGGGCCTAACTACTCCAGCCTCCTTGTGCAAAAAAGAAATAGGCAGCTGAACTCAACTGGTAGGAAAACTGTAGTAACAACTCCCAGGAAACCTTTACCATTGTCCAGGTCACACTGGGAGATATAGTTTCACACGGGCTTTCAAAAATTTGCTATGGGGCCTAGCATTTTCTACTTACGATGGTCTCTATTTATATAGGTACTGTATTCAATGCTCACCTCTAGGATATTCACCTCTGAGGAAAACAGGGGACCCCTAATAGCCATTTGGCAATCCTATTCAGCCAAAAAGAGATGGAAACGTGGCCAGACATGCATGTGGCTCTCTCCATTGAATTCTAAGGGAGTCCCTGCCTCAGCTGTCTCCATTACTCCCGTAGAGTTCATTGTGGAGTGCCAAGTGCATGTATAGTCAGCGCTCTTATAAAAAGGCTGTGGTAGGAAGTCAGGTGGGATCTGGGTCACAGAGGTGGTATGGGAGCCCACACTAAACTTTGTGCCCAGGGTCCTCTGCCAACTTTAATTTAGCCCTGTTTATGGCCCTGCTTTTAAAATGTCCTGATAAGCACTATAAATTCAGAGTCCCTATAATACAATTACTGCTTTTCAGGATCTAAACAGAATGTCTGTCTGAGATCCTGATCCATTTTTATGGCGCAAGTTGAAAGTCTTTGGTTTCCTTCAATGAACATGTTATTTGAAGACCACAAGAATCAGATATCTCAATGAGAAGTGTTTTGGGTGCATTGCTTGCCTCTGCTCTGTGGCCAGATTGATGGTCTTTATAAATCAGCTGGGATGTGGGTATATATTTATACTTAAAGGGCAAATCATGGCCTGAAGAAATGTCCAAATAGTTAACATGCGACTGCTCTAGGACCTCCTTTTCTGAAATTAGTTACAAGCTTGAAATGTGAAATATAACCTTGTAATTCATCTTCAAGTGTATTACTTATTTTTGAAAGCACAATGATATAATGATGATCTGCACAATTGATCATTTTTAGAGGTTGAATGACAAGTAACATAGGATTATGTTCTCCTCCGCCACCTCTCATTGGGATCTATTCCGTATAGCTGCAGTAAGAATGATATACAGTTGCATGAAAAAGCAAGTGAACCCTATAGAATTATCTGGATTTCTGCACTAATTACTAATAAAATGTGGTCTGATTGTTTTCTAAGTCACATGTATAGACAAATACAATCTAACTAAATTAATACCACACAAATAGTTGGACTGTTTATGTATTTTATTGAGCACATTAACAACGCAGGGAGATAAAATAAGTGAACCACTGTGTTAATGACTTCTCCAAGAGACAATTAGCAAAAGATGTTTCAATTACAGGTGTTATCCCCCCCAAACAACTTATCAATTAGGTGATTAAGTTTGATCGCTGGGAACGCCACCTCTACTCGGCTATCTCCGGCAGTCCCATAGAAAATAAATGGAGCTATTACCCAGGGACTTGGCACCCCCGTTCTTGTGATCAGTGAAGAGTTCCAGGGGTGGGGCCCCCCAGCAATCAAACACTTAGAACCTATCCTGTGGATAGGTGATACAATCTCATCTCCACAATGTAAGTGTGAGTTACACGGGTGATTTGTCCATTAAATAAAGGCACACAAAGCCTGGTTACTGACAAATCTGTTCTCAGGGAAGATTGGTTAGTGTTAACTATGCTTCGAGGCAAAAAACTTTCAGAAGACGTGTTATAGAGATGCATGAAGACGTAAAAAGGCTACAAAAGCATTGCTAAAGATCTGGGTGTACATCAACCCACGTTAGACATTTTGTCTAGAAATTGAGAAAATACAGGACTATTGATACTTTCCCTAGGAGTGGGCGTACAATAAAATTACTCCATGAGCACAATGGATAATCCTGAAAAGGGTTAGAAAGAACCCAAGGGCAACAGCAAAAGACCTACTGGAGACTCTAGAAACGGCAAAAACCTATGTTCATGTATCCACTATTAGAAAAACATTGAACCAGTATGGCGTTCATGGAAGGACACCACGAAGGAAGCCCCTGCAGACGAAAAAAACAAGAAAGAATTTGAATATTTCTAGAATTAGGCAGAAGTTTATGTACTGTATTCTAAAGAAGAGAACTGAAGATAAGTGTCATGCTTTTATCTATACTTCTTGGCTTTCTAGCTGGCGGGCTGTAAGCAGAATATATTTTTAAGTCACAGATCACAAGGGGTTTATGATCAGATTCTAATGCAAACAAAGTTAGCAATGCTGGAAGCTGGTCATTTAGGCGGCAGGTTTTCATCTGACTTAAGGTACTCTTACATGGCCAGACGCGGGCCGTGTAAATGAGCGCTGATCAACGAGACAGCTTTACAAGTTTTGGGGTGCTTTTTATTCTTTATTCCTTGTAAAAAAAAAAAAAAGAATTATATTTTTTCAGAAAAAAAAAAAAGTAGATTTTCATTTTCACAAACTCCAATAAATATAGCAAAAGACCTGTCGGGTCAAGATGCTAACTATACCCCTAGATAAATTCCATGAGGTGTATAGTTTCCAAAACCACTTTTGGGGAGTTTCCACTGTTTTGGCACCACAAGACCTCTTCAAACCTGACATGCGGTTTCCACGGTCCGTGCATGGCCCAGGAGCCTGGACCGCAGAAAGAACGGACATGTCTTATTACAGCCATGTTCCACGGTCCAGGCTCATAGGAAATAATGCACGCGGCCATGTGCATGGCCCGCGATTTGCGGGGCGGCTCGCAGGTGTCACTCCGCGGCCGGCCAACACGAAAATCACGGCCGTGCACATGGCTACGGTCGTGTGCATGAGGCCTTACAGAATTTTTTTTTGTTACAAATTACATTTGTAAATAACACCTCTACTTTGCTTTAATTCCTGTGAAATGCCTAAAAGGTTAAGAAACTTTCTGAATGACGTTTTAAATACTTTGAGGGGTGGTTTTTAAAATGGGGTTATTTATGGGGTCTATCTAGTACATAAGGCCATCAAAGCCACTTCAGAACTGAACTGGTCCTTACAAAATAGCCTTTTGAAATCTTCTTGAAAATGTGAGAAATTGCTGCTAAAGTTCTAAGCCTTGTAACGTCCTAGAAAAATCTAATCATGTTCAAAAAACAATGCAAATATAAAAGTAGACATATGGAGGATGTTAATTAGCAACAATTTTGTGTGGTATTACGATCTGTTTTACAAGTAGATACATTAAAAATTAGAATTATAATTTTTGCAAATTTTCTTTAAATGTTGGTGTTTTTCACAAATAAGCTATGAATTTAGTGACCAATTTTTTCTACTAACATAAAGTACAATATGTCATGAGACAACAATCTCAGAATCGCTTGGATAGGCAAAAGCATTGCAGAGTTATTACCATATAAAATGACGTCAGATTTGAAAAAATGGGGCTGGTCCTCAAGGGCCAAAATGACCTTGGTCCTGAAAGGGTTAATTATTATGAATAGACCATTTAGAACATTAGAGAAGGGTGGTTGCTAATATTTTTGTTCACAAATTTTTAAAAAAAAGGAGAGTTTAGGCTAATAACACTGGGCAATTATTGTCACCGTTAGCTTGTTTCTAAACCATCGTTGAGATAATTGACCAGTGCGAATGAACGAGAAGATCAACGATTTTACTTTGGTGACTCGTGTCACCATAAATATTATTGCTGTAAATGCTACTCATAGCAACATTGACAATTGACATTGATGCCTAGCGCACAGATCTCGTAACGCTCCTTTCCCGGTCGGGCTGGAAAGTCTTCTTCCCCTGGCAGAGAGAATCTCCAGATGGAAATGTCCATGATGTCTTTGACAACAATACTGCATACAAAACTGAACACCACGTATTTAAAAAGACGAGTGTGAATGTAAAAGATTCAGCTGTATGCAGTGCAAGTGATGAATTTCACTAGGGTCAATATAAGTGATAGAGCGCAATTACATCTGAGAAGTGTTACTCTATTATTAACCCATTAGTGACCGCCCCATAGTGTTTTTACGGCGGCCACTAACGGGCTTTATTCCAATGCATAGGCATTTTTATGGCGCTGCATCGGAATAGATAAATAAATAGAGCAGGGTGCCGTTAAATCTCCCTGCTCACAGCTACCAATTTTTTTTAAATTGTGAAAAGAACTGGACTGATATTATATATTAGCATCCTTCACCATGTGCTATTTACTGTACTTTGATATATTACAGTCCCTAGTTAGACGGTGCCTAGCTGTTGTGTGTACATGAGGAATAACACTATTTCTGCCTAATATAGGAGTTGTATATGGTATTTTTGGGCAATTTTCTCCTCTGCAGGCTCTTTCTCGAATTCTCAGTTTTCCCTGAGCTATGGGTGTTGAGCCTAAGTGAGATGAATGTCTTCTATGCACTGCTCATAGAAAAGGAGAATCCTGCTTTCCTATCTATTTATCACATATACAGAAGCTTAAGCAACATGGACATTATACAGCATAATGAGAAGTGTAGCTGTGAATCCAGCACTGGGAGCCGCTGCAGCATGTCTATATCTCTCTCACTCTGCTCCTGCTCTTCCTCCTCCTCCCCTTTCCATAGACTTCTATGGGTGCTGTAACCTGATCCCTCCTCTTGAAATGACAGAAAAGGCAGTGAATTCTGAGTGAAAAGTTAGGAGGGGGAAGGTGAAGCCTGATAAGTGGAGAAAGAGGCATTTTTCTCTGATAAGATATTTAAAAGTTTCCTTTATTCGCTTGTACTTCAGGACCACTACCAGTTTCTTTATGATGATCATGCAGCAACTTTGCCTTCTCTTCTGGGTGTCTGATGGCTGTAAGTTATTTTTTTTACAGCCATCATAATACCATCGTAAAATTCTGTGGTCATTAAAAGGAAATTTCTTTTTTTTTTAAATCTCCTATATGTGTTTTCCAGGAGGCATCTATTTTGCTTACATTATTTTGCAATATTTGGCGGAGAGACAGCTTGCTGCAGTTGGAAACTTCATGCAGTGGGAGACCAGTGCCCCCTCAGCTAGTCCCCAGGCCAGAATCGAGAGAGTTTAGACGTCCGTTTTATCTACCCGATTTCTGGCCTATTTTTTGTCTCCCTTGACTTCTAGGTTTTTAGTGCTCCTTTAAGGTTACATTTTGTTTTCACTCCATAGTCATTTCAGGATAATTTGAGAACTTATCTACAGTCAGAGTTATCTCCTTTTAACTATCTACATCTCAACTCTGGTTATGAATTATTGAACAAACGGGAAATATTTTTTTCCTTTTCCGCAATCTAACTAAAGAGATATTTTGTCACCTTTTGAAACTTTATGGTTATAATGAATTTTATGCAGAGCCCAGTGACTGTCTGCAACTTTATTGAAATAAATAAAAAGTGAAGAATAGAACTGACCTTTATCTTTTAAGAGGTAATTGGATCCTGCATTTGAGCGATTGATGAGGCTTTGGCCATTATTCTGGGCTCAGTGAAATGATTCGGATTATAAATATATATAAAAAACAGACTATTTTACCCCAAGTAATTATGCAGTAAAACTTTGTGCCTCTGTGGATTTACGTTCTAACAGAAATTATTACAGGAGAAATTTTACTGGAGGTACAAACATAGTATATAACTTCCCTTATGAATGCTGTCAGCTGCTTTATAACAACATGTGTCTCTGTCATCGAGACTGGGTGGGTCCAGAATGCGGTCGTTTATGGCTAAAGGTCTCATTTGGTGGTCAAACTAAACTAGCAGTATGTAGCTGTAATTGCTCTCTGAAGTTGTAGACTATAAAGAAAGTTACGCAGACTGCTGTTAGCCTGACACACACATATCATCAACCTGTATGTACATGGCGTACATTTGTGTACGCTTATTGTGTTCCACATTGTCGCTCATAAGATAGTGGCTTGTGATATAAGTGGAGTTATAAAACCGGAGTTAAAAGGTCCTGTAAGTACTCATCTTTTACTTTTACAATTGTTCACTGTTTTTTTGTAAATGGGATAATGGACAGCAAGATTGGAGGTTTTCTTCAGTGCACAGTTTGCCATATGTATGCACGACTGGAGCCGGAGTTCAAGGGTGAATACCTCTGTGGCAGATGTGAGCATGTTGGTCACCTGGAAGCTTGCATTAGAGATCTGTAGGAGCAGAATGCAACACTAAGGACGATAGACAATCTTGAGCAGAGCATGCTGCTGATGGAACAAGCAGTTAGTGGGGTAGATCTAGAGCAGGGGTCTCAAGCACGCGGCCGGCCCCTGGGGCTGTCATCTGCGGCCCGCGGGACACAGAGCCGCTAGTATCGGCTCTGCTTCGAGACTCTGGAATTCCCTGACATCGCTGTCCACATATGAACAGCGATGTCTGGGGCTTCCCCAAAGCCGGACTCCCGAGCAGAGCGCTGGTGTCGGCTCTGCTCCGGGACTCTGTGGAATTCGCTGACATCGCTGCCCATATATGGACAGTGTGTCAGGGTCTTGCCCATTGCGGAGCAGAGCGCTGGTGTCGGCTCTGCTCCTGGACTCTGTGGAATTCCCTGACATCGCTGTCCACATATGAACAGCGATGTCTGGGGCTTCCCCAGAGCCGGAGTCCCGGGCAGAGCGCTAGTACAGGCTCTGCTCCGGGACTCTGTGGAATTCCCTGACATCGCTGCCCATATGTGGACAGTGTGTCAGGGTCTTCCCCATAGCGGAGTCCCGGGCAGAGCGCTAGTATAGGCTCTGCTCTGGGATGCTGCGGAATTCCCTGACATCGCTGCCCATATATGGACAGTGTGTCAGGGTCTTCCCCAGTGCGGAGTCCCGGGCAGAGCGCTATTATCGGCTCTGCTCCGGGACTCTGGGGAAGCCTCTGACATCGCTGTCCATACATCGACAATGATGTCAGGGGCTTCCCCAGAGCAGGAGTCCCAGTGATGTCAGGAGCACAGCTGGAGTCCCAGGAAGAGCCTACTAGCGCTCTGCCTGGGACTC
This sequence comes from Rhinoderma darwinii, assembly GCF_050947455.1. Taxonomy (NCBI): domain Eukaryota; kingdom Metazoa; phylum Chordata; class Amphibia; order Anura; family Rhinodermatidae; genus Rhinoderma; species Rhinoderma darwinii. The sequence continues at coordinate 562,874,005 of NC_134687.1, read as the reverse complement.
CAGCTCTGGGCAAGCCCCTGACATCACTGGGGCAGCCTCTACAGAGGGCACTGGGGCAGCCTCTACAGAGGGCACTGCGGCAGTCTCTACAGAGGGCACTGCGGCAGCCTCTACACAGGGCACTGCGGCAGCCTCTACACAGGGCACTGCGGCAGCCTCTACACAGGGCACTGCGGCAGCCTCTACACAGGGCACTGTGGCGTTATCTACAAGTGGGGGTGGGACAGTATCTGAAGAGGACACTGGCATTATCTAGGGGTGTGTTGCATTATCTACAGAGGGCACTGTGGCCTTATCTACAGAGGGCACTGTGGCCTTATCTAGGGGTGTGTTGCATTATCCACAGAGGGCACTGTGGCAGCATCCACAGAGGGCACTGCGGCAGCATCTAAAAAGGGGCTGCCCAATCTTGACATGTGTGCTAACTGAGCCGCCGGACTGCATTTAGTGACACTTAAACTGGAAAGCTGGATTGTTGAAATAAGCACGTGGAGAAATATCTCAAATTTTAAACCTAGCGGTATTATTAAAGTAATATAGTTTATAGTAGTTCAAATAACTAATTGATTAAAAATAATTTTGTATTGTATCAAATTTGAAAGTAATGCGGCCCATCAACTTCCCATTTTTTCTATATGCGGCCCACTTACCTGGCCGAGTTTGAGACCCCTGATCTAGAGGGTGAAGACATGGGTCAAAAAGATCAGGCAAGTAGTTGGGTTACTGTAGTTCGGGGCAGTAGAAAGGGGTCCAAGAAAAGGAAGGCCAATTCGGTTTCTGATATTCCAAGCAAAATTGCCAATTTGGGTGATGATGCGAGGGTGTCAGTCTCAGAAATGGCAGCCCTAGTGGATACTGATCTGCCTAACAGCCAGGGAAACAGCCCAGCTAGTAGTCGGCGGGATGGTAATGCAGGTAAGGCAAGACAATTGGTAGTTGTAGGGGATTCTATAATCGGGAAGACGGATAAAATAATTTGTCGCCAAGAACGCCTCAACCAAATAGTTTGCCATCTCCCTGGTGCCAGGGTTCAGCATGTGGTGGATCGGGTGGGCAAATTTCTGGCAGGGGCTGGTGATGATCCAGCTGTCGTGGTCCATGTGGGAACCAACGGCAGAATACATGGTAGGTGGAGGAGACTAAAGAATAATTTTAAAGAACTAGGCTACAAGCTGAAGGGAAGGACCTCCAAAGTAGGATTCTCAGGAATACTGCCTGTGCCATGCGCATCACAGGAAAGACAGCGGGAACTCAGGGAGTTAAAGGAATAGTGTCACCAAGAATTTTTTTTTTATATCAGTTTTATGTTAGGGTTTTATTAAAAACGTTTATATTTATTTGTGTGTTTCTTTTTTCTATTTTTACACTTTTTCTTCCCTGTGGGGGCTGCCATTTTTTTTTCCCATTTCTGCATGTGTCGATTAACGACACATACAGACATGGAATACGGCAGCTACAGTCCCATAGGGAATGCGAACGGGGCCCGTTCCATCCACTATGGTGTACGCCGTCTGTGTAGGAACGGCGCATGCGCCGCTCCCACACAGTCCAAGTTGAAATTCGCGCCGTCCGGCGCCATTTTCCTGTGGACCGTAAGTCGCGGCCGGACAGTAAGATTACTACTTCCGGTCGCGGCTTCCGGACTTGTGCACTTGGAGCAGCGGCAGCAGACGGAGCGGACGGCGACTGGAGCAAGTAAGTGATTTCTATGTATGTTCGTGTTTCAGTGTGTGTTTACTAGTGTATGTTAACTTACTACACTGTGTGTTAGCTCAAAAAATGGCGACACACAGTGTAGGAGGTTAGACCGTTCAATCCCCTCGTTTCTCCCGACACTAGCCAGGATAAAGGAGGGGGGGATTCTGAGAGCTCACTAGAGCGAGGGATTTTTTCCCAATTTTGCAGCATAAAGCAATGTGGTTGCTTTACCACATGCAATGCTGCAATTTTGGGAATTGCTCCATCTAGTGACCAGCAATGGGAAATATTATAAATTAGAATCCAATTTATAATATTTCCTGACTCGTGAAAAAAATAAATAAAATTAGAACAATGTTTAATCACCCACACACTAATTGTTTAACAACACATTCCCTTTAAATGCATGGCTGAAGTCTTGGTGTAGAGGAGAAGGCTTTGGGTTCCTAGAGCGCTGGGCTGACTTTTCATTGGGGTACAAACTGTATTCTGCAGATTTGCACCCGAATGGAAGGGGGTCCGCTGTGCTGGGGAGAGAATTCTAGCTGGGGTGGCGGAGTATTTAAACTAGGGCTGAGGAGGAAGGTCAATGTAGAAAATAAAGGGGTAGTTAGGTTAGAGAGAGGTCAGACTATATCGGTGGGGGGGAGGAGGAGGAGAGAAATAGACTGTGGGGAGAGGACTAGGCAACAAGATAAGGAGATCCTTTCATTACAAAACAGCAATGAAAATAAAAATGCCCAAATAATCACATTTCTGATACTGTAAGTGAAACATTTAAAGAGTCTCGGTCACCACATTATAAGTGGCCTATATTGTACATGATCTGATCGGCGCTGTGATGTAGATTACAGCAGTGTTTTTTATTTAGAAAAACAATAATTTTTGACGGAGTTATGACCTATATTAGCTTTATGCAAATGAGTTTCTCAACGTACAACTGGGCGTGTTTTACTATATGGCCAAGTGGGCATTGTACAGAGAAGTGTATGACGCTGACCAATCAGAGTCATACACTTCTCTCCATTCATTTATACAGCACATAGCGATATAGCTATATCGCTATGTGCAGCCACAAAACACACTATAACGTTACTGCAGTGTCATGACAATGAATATACATCACCTCCAGCCAGGACGTGATGTGTATTCAGAATCCTGACCACTTCTGTAGCGTCTGTGTGAGACTACAGCACAGCACAGCGAGATCTCGCTGTGAATGTCAGTTTACAGGATAATCTCGCAAGACTACGCCTGATATGCAGTAAATCACAGACAAGTGCAGAGAAGTGGTCAGGATTCTGAATACACATCACGTCCTGGCTGGAGGTAATGTATAATCATTGTCAGGACACTGCAGTAACGTTACAGTGTGTTTATGTGGCTGCACATAGAGATATAGCTATATCGCTATGTCCTGTGTAAATGAATGGGGAGAACTGTATGACGCTGATTGGTCACTGATTGGTCAGCGTCATACACTCCTCTGTACCACGCCCACTTGGCCATATCGTAAAACACACCGTTGTCCATTGAGAAAGTTATTAGCATAAAGCTAATATAGGTCATAACTGTCAAAAATGATTGTTTTTCTAAATAAAAACACTGCTGTAATCTACATTACAGCACCGATCACATCATGTACAATATAGGCCACTTATAATGTGGTGACAGAGACTCTTTAAAGGCAAGTTAAAGCGTATGTTCACAAATGGGAGAAGTCTAGCAAGCAAAATGGGGGAGCTGGAGGCCTTGGTACTGGAGGAACATATAGATATAGTTGGTGTTGCTGAAACATGGCTAGACTCTTCTCATGACTGGCCTGTAAATCTACAGGGTTTTACACTGTTTCGGAAAGACAGGACAAACAGGAAAGGCGGTGGTGTATGTCTGTATGTGAGAGGGGTGATATGAAGGCGAGTGTGAATGAGACAGAGGGTGAAGACTGTGAGGAGGTTGAAACCTTGTGGGTGCAATTACAAAGGGAGGTAAACACTGAAAAAATTACTTTTGGTGTAATCTATAGACCCCCCCAATATAACTGAGGAGATGGAAGTTCAGCTATATAAACAGATGGAGCAGGCTGCACAGGCGGGTACTGTAGTGATAATGGGAGATTTTAATTACCGGGATATTAATTGGTGTCATTGTTCGGCTTCAATTGCAAAGGGGAGACATTTCCTCAACCTGTTGCAGGAAAATTTTATGGGCCAGTTTGTGGAAGACCCGACTAGAGGTGAAGCTCTGTTGGATCTAGTCATTTCTAATAATGCAGAGCTTGTTGGGAATGTCAATGTTCGTGAAAACCTCAGTAACAGTGATCACAATATAGTTATATTTTACCTATACTGTAAAAAAGAAACACAGGCTGGGAGGGCAAAAACCATTTAATTTTAAGAAAGCCAATTTCCCCAGGATGAGGGCTGCAATTCAGGAAATAGACTGGAAAGAACTAATGTCAAATAATGGTACAAATGACAAATGGGAGATTTTAAAATCTACTCTGGGTAATTATAGTGCAAAATGTATTCCTATAGGTAACAAGTATAAACTACTAAAATGAAACCCCACATGACTTACACCTTCTGTAAAAAGGGCAATGACTAAAAAAGGGCATTTGAAAAATACAAATCTGAGGGTACAGCTGTAGCCTTTGTAAATTATAAAAAGCTTAATAAAATCAGCAAAAATACAAAATGAAAGGCAGGTGGACGAGGATAGTAAAACAAATCCCAAAAAATTCTTCAAGTATATAAATGCAAAAACGCCAAGGTCTGAACATGCAGGACCCCTTGATAGTGTTAATGGGGAGTTGGTCACAGGGGATCAAGAGAAGGCTGAGTTACTAAATGGGTTCTTCAGCTCTGTATATACAACTGAAGAAAGAGCAGCTGATGTAGCCAGTGCCAGTGCTGTTAATATATCAGTTGATATACTGAATTGGATGAATGTAGAGATGTTCCAAGCTAAATTAAACAAAATAAATGTACACAAGGCCCCGGGACCAAATGGGTTACACCCTAGAGTTCTTCAAGAGCTTAGTTCAGTTATTTCTGTCCCCCTCTTCATAATATTTAGAGATTCTCTAGTGACTGGTATAGTGCCAAGGGACTGGCGCAGGGCAAATATGGTGCCTATTTTCAAAAAGGACTCTAGGTCTTCCCGGGGTAATTATAGACCAGTAAGCGTAACATCCCTCTGCTGACAAGCTTTATGGAGATGCAGATTTCATTTTCCAGCAGGACTTGGTACCTGCCACACTGCCAAAAGTACCAATACCTGGTTTAATAACCACAGTATCACTGCGCTTGATTGGCCAGCAAACTCACCCAACCTAAACCCCATAGAGAAGCTATGAGGTATTGTCCAGAGGAAGATGAGACACCAGACCCAAAAATGCAGACGAGCTGAAGGCCGATATCAAAGCAACCTGGGCTTCCATACCACCTCAGCAGTGCCACAGGCTGATCGCCTTCATGCCACGCCGCATTGATGCAGTAATTCATGCAAAAGGAGCCCCGACCAAGTATTGAATGCATATACTGTACATACTTTTCAGTACGTTTACATTTTGGTATTAAAAATCATTTTTTAATTTGGGCTCACATTAAAAGAAAAAAAAATGCTGGAAATAGATCACTCTGTGTGTAATGAATCTATATAATATATGAGTTTCACTTTTTGAATTGAATTACTGAAATAAGTTTATTAATATATATATTTATTTTTTAATTACCATATGAAATTCCAGTCTTGACATGGGACTATGTGCCTATATTCTTGTGTTAGATAATGGACAGGACAGGAATATTCAGTTTGCTTGTAAATGTTGTAGTGATATTACTACATTAGGTCAGTGATCCTTGATTACCAAGAGAACATTAACCACTTGGCGCCGCAGCCATTTTGCATTTTTGTTTTTTTCCTCCCCTGCATTTTCAAAAGCCATAACTTTTTAACTTTTCCATCAACATAACCGTATAAAAGGGAGTGTTTTTTTGTGAGAGGAGCTGTAGTTTCAAATGCAATGTACCATATAATGTACTGGGAAATTAACAAAAAATTATTCGTAGGGTAATGGGAAAAAAAAACAGCGATTCCGCCTTTTGATTTTACAATGTTCACCGTGCGGTAAAAATGACGTGACTTTATTTAGCGGGTCGTTACGATTATGGCGATAGCAAATTTATTTAATTTATTTTATATATATTACCACTTTTACAAAGTAAAACCTATTTTCTAAAAATTTTTGGGCTCACCATTTTCTTGAGAACCATAGTTTTTTTTATTTTTCCGTTGGAGTTGTGTGAGGGGTTGTTTTTTGTGGGGCGAGCTGTATCTTCTATTGGTAGCAATTGGGTACATGTGACTTTTTGATCAGTTTTTTTAGTCTATTTTATTGGGAGGCAATAAAATTAGCCCACTTCAAACTTCACCCTCCCAACTATGACGTACACGTCAAATGTCGGCAAGGGATTAAATACTTGATCCCAGACCCCCCCCCCCCCAGATCAGAGCAGATTACTATGTGCCCCAGCAGCACGATACCCTGTGTTCAGCTTATTGTGAACCATTCTAACAAAAAGGGATTGTCCGAAGGGGATAAGGAATTGCCAAACATAATGGCTTGAGTCAAATACCTTTAAAGTGGTCTTAAATATGCCTCACGTTTTATTTGCCAACATAACTTAGTTTAGATTTTAAACTAGCAGTCTGGAAAGATCTTCAAGTTTAAACTTGGTGACATTTTCCCATTAACAGCTCTATTTGAGACTTGGGTAATATCCACATTTTTTTTCAAGTTTTCAACAGAATTCATTTTTCCTAAAGCAATCTATTGGGAATGACTCCAACATAGAGCTTTGATTGTATGTATGGATTGATGTCAACATCTTTTAACATACAAGACTCAGCAGGAGGCAGGTCAATTGTAAACACTGGGAGAAAGGAAATCCCTGGACAGGGAATTGTGGCCATAACAAAACTGGCAGCTATAAGCCAAACCAAGGAATTCACTTTGTGTGTGTAGACAAGTCCAACGTAAATAGGAGCTCAAGATATTAACGTATGGAAAGAAAATTAAAAACACCAGGAAAAATTACACACACGGGTAGAAGGGTGATTTTTTTTCTGCCATCATCGCCATGTAAAAATCTTAGCAGCCAGTGTATAGTCTTGAACCTTCTCAAAGAATCTCATTATCTAGATCCTGTATGGGGATGTTTATCCTTCTATGTGATGTTTATTAGGAACAATGAGAAATGATGTTATGCTTGTTGGACTATCCCACAGGAAGCAGAGAATCCTCATATCGAGCTCACAAGTTTATTTAACAGTTGGTAAAAATAGTGATTTCATCGCAGCATTTTCCATTATGCTTTGGGTATTTTAGATGTGTGTAATGATAAACAGCCACACAGATGTAAATGCCACTGTGGATGACCCTCAAGTTTTCTACGTTAAAAAGGCAAGAAATGTGATATCGCAATATGATTCACATGGACTTATTCAACAATAGAAATCATGATTTCGGAGTTGATTTCCAGCCTAGCCCTACAGCAAAGACTATATCTTTGTCTAATTTTTTACGTTATTGTTCCCTATGATCGAGCATTTTCACACAAGCAACAGGTATTCCAAATCTCAGGGATGAATGAAGAAAAATGTAGCTGTTGTATGCAGTTTACATGGCCAATAGATTGGCACATGAAGGCCAATCATCTTATAGTAAAGGGATTATCCCACCTTAACAAACTTATCACCTATACACAGGATAGGTGAAAAGTGTTTGATTGCTAGGACCCACACCCATCAAGAGAACGGGGGTCCCTAGTCCCGTTTGAACCGAGCTGTGGGAACGCATACGCGCTACCGCTTCGTTCATTCTCTATGGGACTGCCGGAGACAGCCAAGCGATGTACTTCGCTAGATACAGAAATCCCTTAGAGAATCAATGTAGCAGCAGCGCTCACGTGTGACCACCACTCCGTTCAAACAGGGGACTCGGGACCTCCATGCTCTTGATCGGTGGAGGTCCCAGGTAGCTGCAGCAGTAGCTTTTACTCTAAAGGCAACAGCTGCCACTAGAATACAACTTGTTTTAAAGTCAAAATGCGGATCTAGCAACAATGTAGCCTGAGCTAGAAATGTTTAAAGTGGCAGCTGCATATACTGTACTTGCAGCTCTCACTTTAGCCTGTGTGGAGGAGAGGGGGGACAGCAGGGAAATTCTGGCAGCACACAGGGTGCGGGGAGAATCTGTGATCGTTTTCCTGCCCCTGTACGGCATCAGATGACCGCACTTGAGGAGTAACAGACTGTTGTTCACATTATCCCCTTTCCTTATCAATTTACAGGGAATACTTGCTCTCTGGTTGCTACACATAGGGGTCTTTGCGAACCCGGCCAGTTAACCCCTCAGATTTTGCTGTCAATGCTTAATTTAGATTTGGTTGATATTAGGGTAATTCTGTGTGTTAGCCGCACACAGGAGCGGTCAGCCGAGGCGTCTGTCGAGCTCACCGACGGAGTCAGCTTACAGAGGAGCTTTGTAGCTTCTTTGTATAGAGCATACATAGACGTGCAACGCAAAAACTAATAATTTTTAATAAACTGCGATTTGAAAAAATAATAAAAATCACAATACACACACACCTGAGTTATGCACCAACTATATTGACTTTAAAAAAAAAAAGTTACATTTTCAGGAGGGTTTTTCCAATTTTAATGTGACTGTGTGAGGATTAAATAAGGTCAAAGGGTGAGCAGTAGCAGAATTTCTAGGGCAATATATTAGCTGATAGTGAATCTTAGCAAGATCTATGGTTATGTCATCTGTTCCTGAAATTATCCAGCCCTCAAACCTTAACCCTATACATTCTTCATTGAAGCCAGAATTGTTTTCTCCTTTTTTGAAGTTCTGAAGAATGAAAGAAATAGGTTACTTACATGGGAAGTTATCCTCAAAGAGAGGGTCTATGTTATGCAGCAGCTCAACTCTGGGGGATGGGCTTCCTTCACTAAAAACAGAAAAGTAAAACATTATTCTCTTTTTAACATCTGCTAATTGCATTTTCTATTTTAAAGCTTCCTTTGTTATAAATTTAGGAAATAACTGGCTTGACAGTAAACCATTAGGCACTTTTTTATTTTTAAACTCAGCTGAAGAAAATGACACGTAGCAGTGCATAGAAACCATAATAATTATACAAACCATCATATAATAATAGTAATAATAATATTTGTATAGCGCAATAGCGGATCCCCATAGGTCCATATAGGGCAGCAGCCAGGGGCACAATGGCCAACCAAAGAATAAAACGACATTGCAGTTTTGTCAAGTTTTTTTGCTGTGAATCACAGCAAAAAACACGTGACAAAACTGCTTTGTAGATGGAGCAGAGAGCCCCTGTGACAAGGCCTTACATAGGACTCCATTGTTTCCGTGTTCTTTGGACGGGGAGACAATTGACAGCTGATGAGGCAAGGTAACTATCGGTTCCCTTCCTTCCCATTCTGTGTTTTTTTGTGTGATGCAGGCGGCAGAATGATGTCATTGCACCACCTGCGTTGCTCCGCTGGATGAAGCCTGGTCAGAAGAGACTAGGTCTGCATTTCTTGAGAAGAGGACGGTGTCGGAATTAGGACAGCCCAGTGTGGCGCTCCATTTACAGGGGAAGGTATGGCGCTATCTACTGGGGGAGGTGTAGCACCATCTACAGTGGGGTACTATGGCACTATCTATAGGGGGGTGTGGAACTATATACAGGGGGGTACTGTGGCACTATCTACTGGGGATGTCTGGCAATTCCTACAGGGAGCACTGTAGCACTAACTACAGGAGGCACTATCCACACTGGGCATTATGTGTGGCACTTTCAACAGTGAATTGTGATTTACTTTACAGTGCTTGAGACAATTGTATTCTGGTGCACAGTGCCCAGTAATATTATATTCAGGGGTGCAGTGTATGGTAGGATTATATTCAGAAGAGCAGTATATGGTATTATACTCAGGGACGCAATGTATGTTGCATATGTGGCACCATGAGATGTCTTTCTTCCTTTAGAGATGCGGAAATGTTGGAAAAGTGAGGAGCTGAAGACATCGGAGTGGCGAATTCTGCAGAAATGGGTTGTGGCCGGGGGAAGTCGTCATGAGGTCTGGACCGGATGGAGAAGTAAAGAGAAAAAGAACGACTAGAATCTGAGAAGCAAGCTGTGAGTCACTGGACTGAGAGAGAATCAGTCACCTTTCCTGACATGTTTGTTATAAGAAATTCTTGTATTCCACAAAAAGTCTTGGTGTAGTCCAGGACTAATAGACAAATGGGTGTTACCATTCCCCTTGTCAGGAGGATGTGTCCCTAAACAGTGTGATGCAGTCAGCGATGGGTGAAGACTGTCAGTATGTTGGGACACAGTCCTTTGACAAGGGGAATTGTAACACCTATTTTTCAATGCTAGCACACGGCGCGGTAGGGCGGTGGAGAAGGGGGGCCCAAGTTTGGGAAACAGCCCAGGGTGTATGGTCTACTTAATCCGCCACTGATATAGCGCCAACACATTACTCACGCTTTACAAATAGCGAAGTAAAATTTCAAATAATTAAAACAAATGAACAAACGAGCCAAAAAGGGAGAGAGGTTCCTGCCCAAAGAGCTTACAATCTAAATGATGAATTGTGGCTAATATTAATTACGTGAGCTTCATAGATTAAATTTCAACATCTAAATGATCTGAAATGATAATAAATGAGCAGCAGTGTACATTTAGGAGTTCAGCGCTGAGTAATATGTTGGTGCTATATAAGCAATGGGAACTAAATGGATAACTACACATATTTACAACCTGTAGACTAAAGAGAGAGTGAACTTAGGGCATCTTCAGATATGCAATGGACAAACACATGGAGTTACACAATATTCTATCTTTCTCATTGCCATCTATATAATTTTTGTAAATTTTTCCTTAATATTTTAAAACTCAGTATGAGTGCCAAAAGTCAGGGGAGCGACTAAAAGAGTGAGCAATGATCGGAGTGCCAAATTGCTACTTTCTTTATTACATGCAGCAGTCCTGCTGATTTTATTTAAATCCTGGTTTTATATGGAACAGTCAGGGAAAAAGATTCACTGGTAATTACTCTTTATGTCACATGCTTGTACAGGGACAGCTAAATCAGTTCTACATTGTGAGGAGTCGGACTCCTAATAGTGGTACACCTAAAAATAGGAAAAACGCATGGAAACCTCCCATCTTTACCTGCTTTTCCATATATAGAAGCGACCTTTTAGCTATTTTATATATAAACAAATTTAATTTGTCATGTCTTTAGTGCTATAGTATATATACACACACACTGAATAACCACTTTATTAGAGACACCCATATAATAGGGCAGTGGACCTTCTTTGGCCTTCAGAACCACAGAAATTTGTGGTGGCATAGATTCCACTAGGTGTTGAAATTGTTCTGCAGGGATATTAGGCCAAGCGGACAGGATAGCTTCTCGCAGTTTCCGCTAAAGTGTCCTGCTGCCATAGGATAAATAGCTGCCATGGTGGAATGAAAACGGTCGGCCACAATACTTCGGTAAGCCCAACTGTTTAAGCATCCATCCACAAATTTATGAGTACCCAAGGAATGCCAGGAGACATTCGTCACAGCATTATTCCACCTCCACCAGCCTGAACGGTTCTGTTCACACCTAACAGGAAGGGTTCATCAATTCATGCTGCTTGCGCCAAATTCTAACCCTCCCACCTGCATGTTGCCACAGAAATATGGATTCATCTGAGCAGGCTATGTTTTTCCACTGCTCAGTGATCCAATTTTTGTGTTCTTTGGCCCACTGGTGTCTTTTGCCTTTGTGCCTCGTGCACACTTCAGACACGGTTTTTACGGCCGTTTTTGACGGATCCGTGTGTCCGTTTTATCGGCCGTGTGCACTCCCGTGTGCACTCCGTGTTTCCGTTTCCGTGCGCCGAGCAGGGTACTGTCCAGGGTGCTGAAAGAGTTAATGGGCTGCACTTATCGGCGGTAACTCTTTCAGCCCCCTTGACAGTACCATGCTCGGCGCTTGGAAAATACAATTTTAATGTAATAAAAAAAATAAAACATAATAATTTAATACTTACTTTCCTCCTGTCCGGCCTCCAGCGATGACGTTTCATCCATGTCGCCGCTGCAGCCAATCACAGTCTGTAGTGGCGGTCACGCACGTCAGGATGACGTCAGAAGGCCGGCCTCCAGGGATGACGCTTCATCCCACGTGACCGCCTCTGCAGCCAATCACAGGCTGCCGCGGCCTCTGCAGCCAATCACAGGCTGCCGCGTCATTCTGGAAGGTCGGACTGGAGGAAGAAGAGGGACTCGTCACCAAGACAACGACCGTTTATTTTATTTTTAATCAGCAGCCTCTTTTCTCTATCAGTGATTGACAAGTGGCTGCCGATTAGTGTAATATTTCTGTTATGTTTTACTGCCCGCCCGGCGGTTGCTAGGCAACGGCTTCGTCACACACAGACGGCACACGGATGCCTTCCGTGTGCTTTCAGTTTTTTTTGACGGCCCCATTGACTTGCATGGGCCTCACGGTCACGGAATCCCGGACCAAAGTAGGACATGCTCTACTTTGGATCGGAACGGAGCAACGGACCGTCAAAAAAACTGAAGTGTGCATGGCCCCATTCAAATGAATGGGTCAGGGTGCTAGCCGTCAGAAAAATGGCTAGCACCCTAAAGGAAAAAACTGAAGAGGGCATGGGGCCTAAGATAGCAACGGCACTCAAACTGGTTATGGGCTGTTATAGAGCATCTGTGCTAACGAACGATGAGATGTGCATTCGGACACGTTAGTTAGAGCACCATCACAGTGTTTGTCAGAACGATTCTTGACATCCTCCTCTGACCCTTCTCGTTGACGAGTTGTTTACGTCCACAGGATCTCGTTTCGCTGGAGGTTTTCCTTTAGAACACCATTCTCGGTATACTCCCGACAAAATTACATGAGAGAACCCCACAAAGTTGTCAGTTTTTGAAATACGGGCCCCGGCTAGTCTAGCACCGATGACCATGCCTCATATACACACACACACACACACACACACACACACGTTTATCTTGACTGAACGCATAAAATACACAGTGGAAGAAACTTTAAACGTGACTTTTTCAATGCCTTTTGTTGTGTGATATCACGTTGCAGCAAGTTATCAGAATCAAGATATATTACTGGTGAATGTATTCATTGATTTTCCATGACAGCTTTTACTTTGCTTTTAGTTTTTCTTAACCACTTCCGGACCGCCCATCATTGACTATAAACGTCTGGGCGGTCCTTAATTAACTCTGCAGGGCCATTCCAGAACATCCCGCAAAGATATCCTGTTTGCCGGTCTGAAGCAACATTTAGCTTCGTGATACAGCTGTCTCTAGACAGCTGACATCATGGAGCTCTGCCCAGAGACTCTGAGGTCATGTGATCATTGTGACAACTGTCTCAATGAACACTATACTTTCCCCATCGTCGCGGCACCCCCGCCCCGACTGGCAGCGATACCCCTCCACCTCGCGGCACCCCCGTCCCCTCCCGACACCCACCTCCCTCTAACTTCAGGCTGTCAGGAGAGGGAGAAAAGTGTATAATAAAGAAATAAATATATAACTATCTATCATCTATATACAGTATCTATCGATCATCTATCTATTTCATATCTATCCATCTATCTCTATATACAGTATCTATCCATCTATGTAATATCTATCTATCATCCATCTATCAATCTAATATCTATCCATCTCTATATACAGTATATATCTATCCATCTCTATATACAGTATATATCTATCCATCTCTATATACAGTATCTCACATCCATCTCTATATACAGTATCTATCTATCTCATATCTATATTTCTGTCATATCTATCTATCTTCTAATTGTCATATCTATCCAATTGTCATATCTATCTATCTATCTATCCAATTGTCATATCTATCTATCTATCTATCTAATTGTCATATCTATCTTATTGTCATATCTATCTTATTGTTATATCTATCTTATTGTCATATCTATCCAATTGTCATATCTATCCAATTGTCATATCTATCCAATTGTCATATCTATCCAATTGTCATATTAATCCAATTGTCATATCTATCCAATTGTCATAGCTATCTAATTGTCATAGCTATCTAATTGTCATAGCTATCTAATTGTCATAGCGATCTCTCTCTCTATCTATCGATCAGTTAGATAGATATATATTAGATAGGTAGATAGATAATATATATAGAAGATAGATAGATATGAGATAGAGATATTACATAGATAGATATTACATAGATAGATATTAGATACAGGGCCGGCTTCAGGTTTATGTGGGCCCTTGGGCGACAGACTTAGTAGGCCCCTTTGCGGGGGAACTCAGGGCGGCAGTAAAATGGCAGAAAACGTCACTTTGTGCCCCCATATAGACGTTAGGCCCTGTTTATGCCCCCATATAGAAGTTAGGCCCGCAGTTTGTACCCCCATAAATTTAGTGCCATCTGTAGCTAGTGCCACACTGCCCTCCTTCCAGGTAGTGCCACACAGCCCCCCTCCCAGGTAGTGCCACTCCCATAAATTTAGTGCCACACAGCCACCCTCCCTGGTAGTGCCACACCGTCACCCTCCCTGTAGGTAGTGCATTTGGGGTTCCCTCTAAGAGTGGAATCCCCAGCCAGAGCATTGCTGACGCTCTGACTGGGGACTCCGCTTCAGGAGAAGCCCCTGACATCACTGTCCATATATGGACAGTGTTCTCAGGGGCAACCCCAGAGCCATAGTCCTGGGCAGAGCACTACTAGCACTCTGCCAGGGACTCCTGCTATGCTCCTGACATCACTATCCATATATGGATAGTAATGTCTGGAGCAGAGCTAAATTCCCTGGCAGAGCGCTAGAAAAGGCTCTGCTCCAGTACTCTGGGGAATCCCAAGCAGAGCCAAAGTCCTGGGCAGAGCGCTACTAGAACTCTGCCTGGGACACTGCTCTGCTCCTGACAACACTGTCCATATATGGACAGTGATGTCAGAGGCTTCCCCGATAGACAGAGTCCCGGAGCAGAGCCGCTTCTAGCGCTCTGCCTGGGATGCCTTTTGTTCTCCTGACAGGATTGTCCATATATGGACAGTGAAGTCAGGAGGAGAGAAGTGTCCCAGGCAGAGCGCAAGAAGCAGCTCTTCTAAGGGACTCCGTCTCTGAGGAAGCCACTGACGGTCAGGGGCTTCCCCAGACATGGAGTCCCGGAGCAGAGCCACTAGCGCTCTGCCTGGGACTCCTCTCCTCCGGACATCCCTGTCCATATATAGACAGTGATGCCGCGACGACGGCAGCGTCAGCACCCGGCAGACGAGTGCCCCCCCCCAAGGGTAGTGGGCCCCGGCACTTGCCCGGGTTCGCCGGGTGCGGACGCCGGCCCTGCATAGAAAGATAGATAGAAATATATGAGATAGATAGATATTACATATATAGATACACACAATCTAATATCTATCTATCTGATCGATACATACACACAGATAGATATGACATTGGTTGACAGATATGAGATAGATACATAGACAGACGATAGATAGATACCTAGATATATAGATGAGGGAGATATGAGATAGATAGATCTAAATTGCGATTTATTTATTTTTTGTGTTATACGATTAAAGATTATTATTATTTCTATCTACCTATTTATCTATACCTTTCATATCATATGAATATATGTATTGTACATTTTTAGGCTGGGGCTACGCGGCGACTTTGACCGCGACACTGGTCGCATACACAAAGATCGCTATGGAACCAGCTTTGGAAAATTTGCTCTCCAAAAGCCAGTTTGCGCACCATTCATTGTAAGCTCCGCCTTGCGCCCAGTGTGTAAGACATACACACATATTTGGTATCGTTAAAGACGGCAGAAGTTGCCAAATATGTATATAGGTGTTGTTACCCAGTGACATGCACCAGATGTAAAAAAAAAAAAAAAAAACACACCTAAAATTACAAATGCTCATTTTTTCCTTTTTACATTTTTTAAAAAGTAAAATATATATATTATTTTTTTATATAATATGGAAGCCCGATATGTTCTGATAATAACAAGACCAAATACATGTAGATTGGAAGAGTTATTGAAGAACAATTTGCTTTTAAAGAGGCTCTGTCACCACATTATAAGTGCCCTATCTCCTACATAAGGAGATCGGCGCTATAATGTAGATTACAGCAGTGCTTTTTATGAAAAAAAAATGATCTATTTTCACCACGTTATTAGCGATTTTAGCTTTATGCTAATGAGTTTCTCAATGGACAACTGGGCGTGTTTTACTATTGACCAAGTGGGCGTTGTACAGAGGAGTGTATGACGCTGACCAATCAATCAGCGTCATACACTTCTCTCCATTCATTTAGTCAGCGCATAGGGATCCTGCTAGATCACTATGTGCTGTCTTATACTAACACATTAACGATACTGAAGTGTTTAGACAGCGAATAGACATTCCACGGGATGTCTATTCACAATCTCTGCACTTCGTTAATGTTTCTGTGGTAGTTACAGCAGAGCAAGCGTAATCTCGTTGTAACCTGTCATTTACAGCGTAATCTCGCGGGATTACGCTTGCTCTGCTGTAACTACCACAGAAACATTAACGAAGTGCAGAGATTGTGAATAGACATCCCGTGGAATGTCTATTCACTTTCTAAACACTTCAGTATCAAGTGGTTAAAGAGGCTCTGTCACCAGATTATAAGTGCCCTATCTCCTAGATAATGTGATCGGTGCTGTAATGTAGAGAACAGTGGTTTTTATTTTGAAAAACAATCAATTTAGCGCAAGTTATGCACAATTTTAGATTTATGCTAATTACTTTCTTAAACAACTAGGCGTGTTTTTACTTTTTTACCAACTGGGTGTTGTAAAGAGAAGTGTATGACGCTGACCAATCTTGCGAGAGAATGCATGTGTGGTCATTCACAGAAACTTTACCGAAGTGTCGGGAGTGATGAATAGACATCGCGTCCTGGCTGGACAAACACATTGAACACGAATCTTGTGTAAATATTAGATTTTTCCCTGCAGTCTTGCCCAAAAAAGAACACATACGATTAAAATAGTCAAGATGACATATTGTAAGTATTGTCATCTGAAGAGCGGAGAAATTAGTGCGATGATTCCTTATTGGGAAGCAGTCACATGTAATGCTGCAAGATCAAAACAGCTGAGGAAATGAAACATTCCATACTTAATGAAAAACAATCATTTCTTTACTCACTGGAAGCTTCCTCCAGAGAAATGTAAACCTGGGTTTAGATCGAAAACCCGATCATCATCAAAATGTTGGATTGTGAGGGATGATTTGCTTCTTTATTAGGACTTGTACACACACGCACACACACACACACAATTGATTCTAATAGCTGGATACCTCTATTGTTCACATTAGTTGCTTTTCAGAAGATTAGTGCATATGTGAACAAGAGCTTACAGGGGACGTTCGCCTTTTAGCAGCTTCTCCATCTGGTCCTTCTTGTTCATGTCCATGCCTACATACAGAATATAGCCACGCAGAAGAAGAAACAGCTGTGCGCATATATATATATATATATATATATATATATATATATATATATATAGTCCTAGATAAAGAGATAAATCTGTCAGGGCACATATAACGGAGAACAGTAATTTTACCTGCTTCCGTGTGGATCGAAACTGACAAAACTGAACACTCTTTTAGGGCATGTTCACACAGCAGCGTCCGATACGGCAGAAATTACGGAGCTGTTTTCAGGAGAAAACAGCTCCGTAATTTCAGACGTAATGGCATGTGCAGGCGCTTTTCGCTGCGTCCATTACGGACGTAATTGGAGCTGTTTTTCCATGGAGTCAATGGAAAACGGCTCCATTTACGTCTCAAGAAGTGACAGGCACTTCTTTGACGCGGGCATCTTTTTTACGCACCGACATTTGGCAGCGGCGCGTAAAAAAAATGACCGTCGGCACAGAACATCGTAAAGCCCATTCAAATGAATGGGCAGATGTTTGCCGACGCTTTGGAGCCGTATTTTCAGACTTAATTCCGGGCTAAAACGCCCGAATTACGTCCGTAAATAGGGTGTGTGAACCCAGCCTCAGAGGACCTGACACCTCCCCTGACTGTTTTAGTAATTACTTGTATTGGAAAAAAAAACAGTGAAGGGGTCAAAATGCTAAAGCAGTGCTTTAACTCGGTTATTCTCAGGAACGGTAGGAGTCCCGTCAGTCGGACCCCCACCATTCAGAAAGTGATGGCATAGACCCTAAAATTCTGGATGTTTTAGTGAAAATAAAGCCAAGATTATACTACAGCCAGAATGTAAACCAATCATTTAATATTACTAGCTCAATTACCCAGCAGTCTAGGATCCGCAGTCAGATACAACTCACATAATAGCCTCAAAATATCGCTCTGATTATCCATGGTCACATTTCTCCTCGCCCTTTTAGACAATTCAAGAATTTATATCCTTGACATTTCAGTTGTGTGATAAGATTTTCATTGAGTTTCAAACATCGAGCCACGGAAACATTTCTGCATTTCTACTTCATCTGCCCCTCTTCATAATGCGTTACATGTTTAGTGCTGCTAGGGACCATGCTCATGTTAATTCAGAAATGCAAAACATGCAGTTACGTACAGCACCCATTTATATAACAAACTATAAACACGAGGTCTCTATATCACTATTCAGAATATACCTTCAATGTTACTAAAGCAAAATTTTTTTTTTACCTCTGGCATGAAAATTAATTTTTATTCCCACATTCCTAACCCTTCCTCTCCTTTCCAAGTCACAGTTTTTGTCAGTATATGTTTGTGTTTTTCTACATTAAGAGTAACTATTGGTAAATCTACAAATATTAATACATACATATTTTTAAAGTCTTAATCATAGGTTCTCAATCCATACTACGTGTACCCCAGTTAGTATGCACCACAGGTATTGGGGGCACATACAATAGCCCCAGGTTATGCTTGCATCCCACTGTAAGTGGCCTCCCACTGGCTGCTCTCTGAACTTTCTGCAGTTTAGTCTGGGGCACGGTGACTGGGAATAAACGTGGTATGCTCACACAGGGCGGATACGCTGCGTAAAAGCACACAGCGTATCCGCCCTGGGCGCTGCAGGGGATTTCTGGCCGAAAAACCGCACCAAATTGTGGTGCAGTTTTTCGGCCGGAATGTCCACTGATGAAAACTGAACGTAAAAATAAAAATGGGTACTTACCATGGCGACGCATCCCTAAGGCCCCATGCACACGACGTAGTTTTTCCCTCCCGTAATACGGGTCCTTTGTTACACATTTTTAACCCGTATTTACGGACCCGTGCCCATAAATACGAGTTCGTTGTCATCTGCATTCCACCCGTATGTATGGACACGTAAAAAAAAGGGGGGCTGGAAATGCTCACAATCATGTCCAAACCCCTTAAAAGGGTCACATGATCGCTCAGACGCCATTTTTCTGCTTCTCTTTATTCAAAAATTGAAATCCCCTGACGTCGCCTAGCAACGCTCCCGTAATTACGGGTGCACACACGTAGCCACCTGGAATTACGGGAACCCTATGGACTTCTATGGGCCTGCCCGTGCAGTAATTACGGCCTGAAATAGGACATGTTCTATATTTTTCAACGGCTCGGGCTCCTTCCCGTACGCAAACGGGAAGGTACCCGTTGCCAATAGAAGTCTATGTGCCCGTAATTACAGGCGTTTATACGGTTGTGTGCATGGGGCCTAAAACGTCCTCAAGTTCTGCAGCCCTGGGATCACGTTTCAACCCATGTGACCACAGCAGCCTGTGATTGGCTGCAGCGGTCACATGGGATGAAACATCATCCTAGGAGGCCGGCCTGGATCAAGAAGCACAGAATTCTGGGTAAATATACCATTTTTTTTTCCGAGTTGCGTTTTTTGTTGGATAATCGCTGCTTTTCCACCGCAAAAAAATGCAACTTCTGCGATTTGTTGCGGGTTTTACCTCTCCATTGAATTCAATGCGTGAAAACCTGCAAAAAATAAGAAGCGTTTACGCAAATACATCTGACATGCTGCGCACTAAAAAAAAACAAAAAACTTACTGCACGTCAATTTCAGCGTTTCTTTCCGCTCAGCATTTAAACAGCGTGTGGATGGGATTTGTTCAAATCGTATCCATTTTGCTGCTACTGTATTATGTTTCCGCAACAAAATCTGTCAAGTATCGCAATGAGGTACAACCGCTGCGGCAAATTTTTTTCCTTTTAAGTCACGCCTCTAATCCTGCCCTTAAACACCCGCTTCAGCCCACACAGTATCATGCTCCCATAGTGCCTCCCACAAAGTATAATGCCCCCATAGATACACCCATATAGTATAATGCCCACACAGATGCCCCCATACAGTATAATGCCCACACAGATGCCCCAATACAGTATAATGCCCACACGGATGCCCCCATACAGTATAATGCCTCCATAGCTGACCAATACAGTATAATGCCCCATACAGTATAATCCCCCCATAGCTGCCCCTATACAGTATAATGCTCCATACAGTATAATGCCCCCATAGCTGACCAATACAGTATAATCCCCCATAGCTGCCCCCATACAGTATAATGCCCCATACAGCATAATGCCCCCATAGCTGCCCCATACAGTATAATGCCCCATAGAATCCCCCATACAGTATAATACACCCATAGCTACCACCATACACTATAATGCCCCCTTAGGTGGCACAATACAGTATAATGCCCCCATATAGTATAATGCCCCAGTAGCTGCCCCATACAGTATAATGCCCCTTAGCTGCCCCCATACAGTATGATGCCCTCTAGCTGCCACTATACAGTACAATGCCCCATAACTGACCCCATACAGAAAGCCCTATAGCTGCCCCAATACAGTAAAATGCCCTTTAGCTGCCCCTAGTGCCAGTGCCCACATAGTACCACAGTGCCCATGTAGATAGTGCCACCCACCCCTTTAGATAGCAATACCCCACCCCTGTAGCCATTGGGACTCCCTCTAGGGGCGGAATCCCCAAGCAGAGCGTTGGCAAAGCCGTGGCCGGGGATTCCGCTCCAGGAGGAGCCACTGTCCATATATGGACAGTGACGTCAAAGATTCATTCTAGGTGAGGAATCCCCGGCTTAAGCGTCGACAATGCTCTGGCCGGGAATTCTGCTATAAAATATGGACAATGACGTCAGGGATTCCCTCTGGCCGGGGATTCTGCTCCTAAAGCGTCGGCAACGCTCTGGCAGGGGATTCCACTACAGGAGCAGCTACTAACGTCCGTCATCCATATGTGGGGCTTCCCCAAGCTCAGCTTAAAGTAGTGCTGTGCCCGGAGAGTCCTCTGTACTACTCCTGAAGTAGGGAGCTGACGGTTCTCGGTTTCAGCATTGAGTTTAACTGTATCTGCGTCCTGAGGACACACATACAGTTGCCACCGGGTGTCCGGGACATACCACCAGCCGCCTGGGACACCATCCGAAATCCGGGACTGACCCGCTGAAACCGGGACGGTTGGAAGGTAGGTTTACGCTACCCTAAGTGAAAAAGTTCTGGGGCACTTTGGGTTGGCATTTTACTGTGGCACTGTGACACTATGGCTGAGAGCAACGGTACTGTTAGAGGTTCTGTGGTACCTGAAAACTTTGCCTGGTAAATGGGTTTTTTAGACTGCAATACTGATGCTCTATCATTAGTTTAGGCCATTAATATCTAATCAATGGTGGTCCGACACCTGGGACACTGCTGATCAGCTGCATGAAGCTCCAGTTATCATTGTGTCCCCTTCATCGGACATAGCGTCATACAGTTGGTTGGGGCCGTGCCTCCTACTCAGTCCCATTCACGTTAGTCAGACCCCCACTGAACAGAAGTTAATGGCCTATCCTAAGTATAGGCCCTCAATATTATAGTCCCAAGAAACCCCTTTAAAGAGGCTCTGTCACCAGTTTATAACTGTCCTATCTTCTACCTAATCTAATAGGTGCTTTAATGTAGATAAGGCTTCATTCACATCCAAGTTGGGGTCCCGTTCTGACATTCCGTCTGAAGTTTCCGTCAGAACGGGACCCTGAACAGACACAAATGGAAACCAGAGGTTTCCATTTCCATCACCATTGATTTCAATGGTGACGTATCTGGTGCCCATGGTTTCCGTTTGTGTCTGTTGTGCACCAGACCCAGCATTTTGCCGGAAGCAATAGCGTAGTCGACTTTTGGAGTGTGATGAAACGTGTAATGGGCACTATCGGAGATTTAAATGCCATTTAGGGGCACGTTCAATATAAAAGGGTGGCCCATGAGACCAAATATTTTCACGATGCGCTACATGAACGGCTCTGTGAGTCTCCTTACGGAATCTCCCTGATGTTCCTTCTCAAAAGTTGCCAAGTCTGATTTTTAGATGTAGGAGACGGTTTCTGAGAATGGCGTTTTACTATGGGAAGAGCACAGTTTATAAGTGTAACTTCCCGTCTCACTGTTTCTTCCGTTTTTTTTTGCCCAGAAGAAATGTCAGAAACATCTCCTTTTGGTGCACCCTTTCCTTGTTTTCATTGCACAACTGTTCATTTCTTATTTTATTAAACGGTTTGCTTACAGTGTTGGATTAAGTTGGTTTATGGATTATTGAATAATCTATTTGTAGTTTTTCTTCATGTTACATATGCTACGGTGTAAAATTTCAAATCATCTGAGTTGAGTTACATGTTGGCATCAGCCTTCTAAGCTCAAGGGAAGGGAAACCCTTCAGTCATGGTACCATATGTGTTTCCTCCACTTGGGTTTTTTCCTCTGCTAAGTGCCAGAGGATGAATCTTGGGTTGGAGTTTAGTGACTTTTTTTTATATTTCCCTTATTTTAGTTTAAAAGTTTTAAATTTGAGGCCTTTTAATTGTTTCAGCTATAATGTGGCAGATGAGGAGTACCGTGGAAGCTGCAGGCAAGTTATGGTGGACTATTCTGAAACAATTAAAGCTGTAAAAGGGGTTGACCACAATTAGAAGAAAGATGGCTGCCTTCTTCCAAAAACAGTACCACACCTGTCCACAGGTGCTGCGATGTATTGCGTCTCAGCCACATTAAATTCAATTAAAGAGGCTCTGTCACCACATTATAAGTGGCCTATATTGTACATGATGTGATCGGAGATGTAATGTAGATTACAACAGTGTTTTATATTTAGAAAAACTAATTAATTTTGACGGAGTTATGACCTATTTTAGATTTATGCTAAGGACTTTCTTAATGCCCAACTGGGAGTGTTTTTACTTTTTGACCAAGTGGGCGTTGTGGAAAGAAAAGTGTATGGCGCTGACCAATCAACATCATACACTTCTCTCCATTCATTTATTCAGCACATTGTGATCTTACTAGATCATGATATGCAGTCACATACTCACACATTAACGTTACTGAAGTGTCTAGAGAGTGAATAGACATCGCTTCCAGCCAGGACGTGATGTCTATTCACAATCCTGACACTTCGGTAACGTTTGTGTGGGACGTAATGAGAGTACGCGTGATCTCGCGAGATCACGCTGTAAGCCATCATTTACGGCTGACGTCTTTGTGCCAGACGTCACAGGACAGCTTCAGGAGCTCTTGTGGAGTCCATGCCTCAACAAGCAGAGCTGTTTTGGTGACAAAAGAGGGAACTTATACTATATTAGGTAGGTGTGAATGTTATGGCTGAACAGTGTATAAAGATATTTATAGTTTTCAATATAGTACCTTGAAAGTTAAAATTGGATATTCAGTTCCTAATATATCTTTAAGCATAATGCTGTCCATATCATCTTTACTAAATGAGAGGATAATCAGAAAATCCCTTTATCTTATTACAGAAAAATTACCTGATGGTTTTCCACACGTTGAACCCATCCAAGGGCTTGGTACCATTAATAGTTCCTCCAGACAAATGCACCAATGTTGGCAACCAGTCTGAAATATGGATCAGCGCTTTACTAGTGACACCTTTTTGTTTTAATAAGGGGCTTGTGACAAAGCCAACTCCTCGCACTCCCCCTTCCCAAAGGGTCAATTTTCTTCCACGTAAGGGCCAGTTGTTACCACCAGACCACGTCTGCCCACCATTATCTGTAAAAGAAGAAGTTGGGGAAGATAATATGTTATGATGGTAATACATACAAGAAACTGAGCCATTATGATTAAGAAAACAATACTGCATGTGACTGGGTAGGTTTTTTTAAAGAAAAATAGAAAGGGACAAAGTGATGAGTTATATAAGAAAGCCAAGTCCTCGAATAACTTGAATTTACACTGCAAAGCTTTTATTATCTGTTACAGGAGATTTGAGGTGACAAGCTCTGTATATATATATATATATATATATATATATATATATATATTTATTTTTTTTCCGGAAAATTAAATTGCCATATTGTAGCTAGTAGGCACAAGGGCTACATGACTAAGTAACATTTGATTTTACCACCAAAATGAACAACCAATCTCAGTGGTATACATAGAGGATTGTCACGATCTGTGGATCCACTGGGCCGTACCAACGTAGCGGGTTACCAGCTGGCCAAATAGTGTACCAAGCCAATGTCTATATAGTCCAAGCACAAGGGTAACTGGGGCAATTCAGACAGTAGTAACGGCTAGGCTCAGATGGGACCGTGGCAGCAGACACCCGGGGTGGTGCAACAGCAGGCATGAACAATGGCACAGCACGACTCCAACTTTCTAAGGCACAGGAACAACAGTAGCACAGGATACAGGTAGCAGATACGGGAACACTGGGAACAGGATAACACTAAGGGAACATTTGTAAGACTAACAACGCTCAGGCAATGAGAAAAGGGCAATGCCCTTTTATAGTCCAGTGTGATCATGGGTAAACTGATTATTATTTTCGTGTGCGCTCACCCTATGGGACACAGCTGAACGGAGAAGAAGTGAGCGCTGGCGTCTCCTGGGGAGGAGATCCATGGCTACGGCCGTCCGGGGGTGAGTAATCCCGATGGTCTGCGGCCATGGACGCTACAAGGATGATATTAGATAGAAATTAGGCCACTTTTAGTTGCTGCTCGACACCAACACCCTCATAATTACCGGCGATGCAGAGGGTCTGGGAGCCCTCATCCATTTTTAATGACTCAAGTATACGAAGGAAGTAAAAAAGAGGATCCTATAAGGCGCTGCTGCGTGGTTGTAGTGGAAAGTCAATGAAAAATAGAAGGTATATAACAATTATTTATTTGAACAATAGGTGGCTACGCGTTTCAACACTGAACTAGTGTCTTCCTCAGGCCATTAAAAACATATACAGAGGGGTTCCTTATATACCTATAGATATTAGACAAACAAGAGTCAAAGGTGGGAGAGGTCAAGAAGTTAATTAGAACGTCATGATTAACAGCTGTATCAAAGGGCTAACTTAGAAAAAATCGTTAACACATAAATTAACACCTGCACAGGGGAAAGAAAAAAGAAAGAAGAAAAAAACGGGAATCACACCCGTATTCATTCAAAGAATAAATGAATGAATGAATACATAAATAAATGTTGAATCCATCATACACAACATTGAAATAGTGTATAAACAAATATACATGTAAAAATATCATTAAAAACAAGGAATGCATTACAATAAATATTATAATGAATTGACAGAAAAATAAATATATATATATATTTCAATGTATATTTGTTTATACACTATTTCAATGTTGTGTATGATGGATTCAACATTTATTTATGTATTCATTCATTAATTTATTCTCTGAATGAATACGGGTGTGATTCCCGTTTTTTTCTTCTTTCCCCTGTGCAGGTGTTAATTTATGTGTTAACGATTTTTTCTAAGTTAGCCCTTTGATACAGCTGTTAATCATGACGTTCTAATTAACTTCTTGACCTCACCCACCTTTGACTCGTTTGTCTAATATCTATAGGTATATAAGGAACCCCTCTGTATATGTTTTTAATGGCCTGAGGAAGACACTAGTTCAGTGTTGAAACGCGTAGCCACCTATTGTTCAAATAAATAATTGTTATATACCTTCTATTTTTCATTGACTTTCCACTACAACCACGCAGCAGCACCTTATAGGATCCTCTTTTTTACTTCCTTCGTATGCTTCAATTAGCGGTGACCATTCGGTTTCACCGGTTTTGGATCCTGGCAGCAGCATTAGTGGAGTTACCTATTGCCTTTACCAACTTCTACGTGGTGAGCATATTAACTACGTTCTGCATTTATTTCTAGTCTGATTGACCTGCACTATGTGGCGCCATGCCTTTTGCTTTTTTATTTACTTAATGACTCAAGTAGATTTTATGCTGCAAAGAATTGTAGCAACTGTGGAGACCATTTCCTTGTTCAGGTTTTTATGACCTATTCGTCTGGAACAAGACAAACCTAGAATGGGACCTACAGTAATCATATAGGTTCTCTCTATGGTATGTACTGTATGTCCTTGGCCTTACTGAATGTTTATACTTCTGACGACTTTAAAGGAAATGAGGAATGGGTCGCTTGACTGTGTACAGTTCAATGCAGTCATGAAATCCTTATAGGACAGTGAGATAGACATCTTAGCACATTACATATGCAGGAAATATATTTACCATAGAAGGCAATGTAAAAACACAACAAACATTAGTGTTTTATATAGAGAACAATGCTTTTTTTTAATGAACCATGACATTTAAGTGGATCAGTGACATTCTCATAGTATTGCACATCCATCTGTAAAAGGACTGAGGATGAGAGGTTACTTTTCTTTATACCCATTCCAAGAATACCACATTAGGTCTTTCATATGCCTGGTGATTTACTGAAAACTAAGACGACAGAAAAATTACCATTCACTTTCCAGCTGGATACAAATGTATCTGTGGACAATCGTAAACACAATACAAACCACAATGTAATGTCTCATCTATGCCCTTATGTAAACATAAGTATATGGACATTTCTGTTACGAATACAGACAGCAAATGTTCCATCTCATAGGGTTATGTGCTATAGCGGTTGTATACAATGACCATGTGTTACTATGTACAATGGTCAATGCGGGTGTTTACTATTCCCTTCTTGATAGTTCACAGAGAATACGGATGGTATTAGGCAAAATGCTTCAACTGGTAGCACAATGCCAGATGCGCCCTCCCCTGGGAACTACATTCCCTAGTGACCTCTAAACACTTGGATCACACAAAAAAACAACATTTAAAACTATATTTGGAACTTTAGACTGACAAGACAATAACAGAAGTGATCTCATTGGCTGCTAAGAGACTATGATGTCACTAATAATAATAATAATAATCTTTATTTATATAGCGCCAACATATTACGCAGCACTTTACAATTTAGAGGGGACATGAAACAAACAATATCAGACATTACATAGTAACAAAGTTCATTTACAATTCAAACCTGGAGAGTGAGGACCCTGCTCGCAAGAGCTTACAATCTATGAGGACATAAGGGAGACACAAAGTGTAACAGTGTTTGTTCTGTACAATGGTCCGGCCATTTTTATACACATGCGGTGGTAACATAAAGCTGCATGAGCCGGTCACCAGCCAGTATTCGTGTATGACGGACATGAAGAGAAGGAGTGTGAGGGAATCTTATTCTGATGACTAATCTAAAAGGAGGGCCATGGAAAGGAGTCAGATTAGGGAATGTTATAGGCCTGTCTAAATAGATGTGTTTTCAGGGCACGTTTAAAACTGTGGATATTGGGAATTAATCGGATTGTCTGGGGTAGCGCATTCCAAAGGACGGGTGCAGCACGAGAGAAATCTTGGAGACGGGAGTGGGAGGTTCGGATTATGGAGGATTTTAATCTAAGGTCGTTGGCAGAACGTAGAGCCCGAGCAGGACGGTAGACAGAAATGAGGGAGGAGATGTAAGGAGGTGCAGCACTGTGGAAAGCTTTGTGGGTGAGAGTAATAAGTTTGAATTTTATTCGGAAGGGGATGGGCAACCAGTGCAGTGACTGGCACAGATTAGAGGCGTTGGTGTAGCGGTTGGTCATAAAGATGAGCCTGGCTGCTGCATTGAGGATAGATTGGAGAGGGGAGAGTTTAGTGAGGGGAAGACCGACTAGTAATGAGTTACAGTAGTCAAGACAAGAGTGAATCAGAGCAACAATGAGAGTTTTGGCGGTTTCCTCCATAAGAAAAGAGCGGATTCTGGAGATGTTTTTGAGGTGAAAATGACAGGAGCGTGAAAGTGATTGTATGTGAGGAATAAAGAAAAAATCTGAGTCAAAAATAACCCCGAGACAGCGGGCGTGCTGCTTAGGAGTGATGGTAGTGCCACACACCGAGATGGAGACATCAGGTTTAGGGAGGTTAGTAGATGGTGGGAACACAAGGAGCTCAGTTTTAGAAAGATTCAGTTTCAGATAGAGAGAGGACATGATGTTAGAGACAGCGGACAGACAATCACTGGTGTTCTGTATTAGAGCAGGGGTGATGTCACGGGAAGAGGTATATAATTGGGTGTCATCAGCGTAGAGATGGTACTGGAAGCCAAATCTGCTGATGGTTTGTCCAATAGGAGCTGTGTAGAGAGAAAAGAGCAGCGGACCTAGGACTGATCCCTGAGGAACCCCGATAGCAAGGGGAAAAGGAGAAGAAGTGGAACCAGCAAATGACACACTGAACGAGCGGTCAGAGAGATAGGAGGAAAACCAAGAGAGAGCCGCGTCCTAGAGGCCAATAAAGTGGAGCATGTTAAGTAGGAGTTTGTGGTCTACAGTGTCAAAGGCTGCAGAGAGATCCAAAAGAATAAGGAGAGAGGATTTACCGTCCGATTTAGCCACCAAGAGATAATTTGAGACTTTAGTAAGGGCAGTTTCTGTGGAGTGTAGAGTGCGGAAACCAGATAGTAAGGGGTCAAGAATGGAGTTAGCAGAGAGATAGCAGATAAGGCGAGAGTAGACCAGGCGTTCCAGGAGTTTGGAGATGAAGGGCAGATTAGAGACTGGTCGGTAGTTAGCAGCGCTGGATTTGTCAAGAGTTGGTTTTTTCAGTAATGGGTTTATAATGGCATGTTTAAAAGCAGAGGGAAAGATACCAGAGGAAAGAGAGAGGTTAAATATTTTAGTCAGGTGACTAGTGACAGCTGGGGAGAGGGACTGGAGGAGGTGTGAGGGGACAGGATCACTAGGGCAGGTAGTAGGACGAGAAGAAGAGAGGAGCCTCGAGACTTCTTCAGTTATTGGGTCAAATGATGAGAGTGAAGAAGAGGGAGTGCGGGAGGGAAGGGGATCGATGTTACTAGGGGACTGGGAGATAATATCATGCCGGATGTTGTCAATGTGTTAAAGTAAATACAGTATATGTTATGGGAACAAAGGCAGAACAAAGTGTTTATATACGATGCCAGTAAACTAACCACTGAACACTGGAATCAATTATTTTCACAATTTCCAAAATATAACCAAGGGTATTTTCACGCCTAGCATAATCGCTGCAGATCTTCCGCTTAAATTTGCAAGTAGAAAATCTGCAGCGTATCACAGTAGTAGCAAAGTGAATGAGATTTAACAAATCTCCTCCACACTCTGTAGAAATTGACCAGTGGTGCAGATTTTTTTTTAAATCAATTTATTCTGCGAAATGGCTGCACATTTGTTGCAGACTTTTCTCATTTTGTTCAAATGGGGGAAGAAAAATCTGCAATATATGACAGATGTTGCGGAAGAGCTGTATTCCTGCAGCAAAAATCGCAAGAAAAAAAAAACCACACAAAAAAAAACAACTCTAAGGGTATGTTCACATGGCTTATTTTCAAAAAACGGCCGAAAAACCGCGGAGAAATCGGAAGCAGAACGCCTCCAAACATATGCCTATTGATTTCAATGGGAAAAACGGAGTTCTGTTCCAATGGCCCTTTTTTTTTGTGAAAAAAGGTCCGCGAAAAATAAATCCATTTTCAGACGTTTTTTATTTTGTGTGTGCACATACCCTTGTGTGTGTGCACATACCCTTAGGGCACACACAAAATCAAAAACGTCTGAAAACACGGAGCTGTATTTAAGGGAAAACAGCTCATGATTTTCAGACGGTTTTTAAGCCACTTGCGATTTTCGCTGCGTTTTTTACGGCCGTTTTTGGAGCGGTTTTTCTATAGAGTCAATGAAAAACGGCTCCAAATATGTCCCAAGAAGTAACATGCACTTCTTTTTCACGGGTGTCTTTTTACGAGCTATTTTTGGAAAACGAGGCATAAAAAAAACGCCCCGTTGGAACAGAACGCAGTATTTCCCATTGAAATCAATGGGCAGATCTTGGTAGGCGTTCTGCTTCCGATTTTTCAGCAGTTTTTCCGGACGTTTATGGCCTTGAAAATGGCTGAAAATAGCCTGTGTGCCCATACCCTTACTCGCCTCCCATGGCACTACTGTAGTGATGCGTCCCTGCTCCTTGGGCTGGTCTATGTTGAACCGACCTTCTCGGATGACATTTTGTCCCACGTGTCTGCTGCAGCCAATCACAAGCTGCAGCGTCACATGGGATAATACATCATCTCAGGAGGCAGACTCTACGATCATCTGCGAAGCAGGGACGCGTTGCTATGGGACCGCTAGCTGAGAGGAGTATTGTCTTTTTTTTAACCCGCTCTTCCCTTCTCCGCAGCAGAAAATTTGTTTGAAACGCTGCACCAGATCAAACATGATTTGGGGGAGTTTGTTCAGTCATTCCCTGCAGAACCTTGGTTGGATTTGCTGCAGAGCTTTCAACAAATCCAAACTGTGTAAACATACCCTAAAACCTGTGTAAACATACTGTAGATCTTTTTGTAGTTCTCCTGTAAGGCTACTCTCACATTGCAATTAAAATATGGTACAATAGTGGGAAAACCACTGGAATAATAGTGTTAGCGGTTTAGATTCTAGTGTGAACCTAACCATAGAAATTGAATTGCAACAAAATGTTAAGAAGCGGTTATCAGGGACTCTGAACTTTGAAGGAGGGCAGCGGAGGGTATAAAATAATAAACTAACAGGTACTCGCCTTTTGAAATACCACCTGCTCCAACGCTGACACCCTGTCACTACCAGTCCGGTCCCAGAAGCTCCGGCCTGCTCATGTCCCCCCAATATCAGTCAGAATACAAAGAAGATCCTCAAACATATGTATTACATGGATTGCCATTACTCTGAAAGGCCACTGCTTTCACCAGTAAATTCAGCTTTTTTTTTTGCCAGGAGTGCCA
The DNA here is from genome assembly GCF_050947455.1 of Rhinoderma darwinii. Classification (NCBI taxonomy): domain Eukaryota; kingdom Metazoa; phylum Chordata; class Amphibia; order Anura; family Rhinodermatidae; genus Rhinoderma; species Rhinoderma darwinii. Next base: position 562,843,011 of record NC_134687.1, on the reverse strand, counting down.
GGAGTTGTGTCAGGGATCATTACTATGTATATTGTTTGAAAAATATTATCCTCACACATATGTATATACATTTCAGTTCTTTGTGTAATATACTGATATATATAACAACAAGTTCTTTGTTCATGTCGGACACACCTATGGAAGACACCGCCCCCTGGAATGCAAAGAGGAGTGTGCAGAAGAATGTACAGGAAAACTTATAGCTGAGGAGCGAATGGGATTTAAGCAAGTCCCACATCTATAGGGAGGGGCATGTGTCTTCTCTGTGTGTGTTTCTTTGTTCTGAATAGAAAGTTTTGAGTCTTCCTCCTGACTGAGCGAGGGAAGCTGTACCAAACATCTGTGTGGTGTACTTCTCTCCAGGCATGCCTTCAGCTTTCAATTTACAGAGGTGGTTATTCGGTGTGAAATACGGACCTGACATTTTTGGCACCCCAGATGGGACCTCACTCGAGGAAATATCAAAATCCGGACAAATCGACAATCACAGGGTGAAACAGATAACTCAAAGTTGCCCACTGAAGGAATTTGATCACCTCCGCAACACGGTAAGCGAGTTGATTTTATGAATCTTCGTCTTATCTGTGTTTGTGGAATGTCTTGTGGCGATCTGTAGAACCCTTTTGTTGATTTCCTGGATTATCTCAGGCGACAGAGGTGATATTTTCCGCTGTGAGGTAAAAAAACCTGTTAGACCTTAGTCGCGCCCGACTAACCATCCTCTGGGTAATTAGAGTCTAAATAAAAATTATATAACAAGACCGGAGAGTTATCGACTGGGATTTTAATATTTCCAGCGAAGCCGGAGAGTCTAGATAAATATTGTTATATTCCAGTGAGATGTACAGGGATACATTGTAGACTGAAAAATTGATATATAAATTACATGTATAACATAGACTGTTAGAATGGATGGTTTACGGTCCATATTCAAATCTCCAGGATCGTCCGTTTCCGGACAGTCCTATTCGTATGATTTATTGAAGCGAAGGGAAGCAGTATGTGAGTAAAATGAAGAAATTGATGGAAGTGTGTGGAATCCATAGAGGAGGGCGGCTGCAAGCCGGAGATTGGGCAAAAGGTATTCTGGAGAACAAAGGGAAGTTGGAAGGTAGAAAGTTGATGGAAAGTGCTTTAGAGGGATTTGCAGAAGAGGAAGTAAGGAATAAGAAAGGTATTGTATGTATTAGAAAGCAGGACCAGCCGACGCCCGGTAATGGCTTCCGCATCTCATGTTGAGTGTGTCCTCATTGTGGGTGGGAACCCCCCCCCCCTCACAGCTGCGCACTGTGTTTCCAATGGTAGAGGCTGCCCCCCCACCACCCACCCCTGATGTGGCCACGCCCGGCCCAACCAAATCAGTATGAAATAATCGCCTTGTTAATTTTGGCATTTGAAGTGTTTTTTCTATTTTTTTAGGTTCCATGCTAGTGAAGCACACGTCATCATAATATAGAGATGGTGGCCGACAGATTGGACAATTTTACAGATTATGTTTGATGTTTTGAACATAGATAATTCCTATACAATGGTGTGATGAATGATTGCAGATACGTATGTTGTTTTGCAGGCATTGCAAGTGTTAAGATTGTGAGACTAGACCCTGTTAGAAGCTGTGAGTGTGTGACCCCCCTCCCTCTCCCCTGTAGTGTGCTGTGTTTGGGAGGAGGAGGGGTGGCTGACTGGGTGCAGTCTGCAGGGCTGAGGAGACAAAGGACTTCAATATGCACTGCTGAGATATATATATATCAGTAATGTCTACAAACCTAAATAAATTTCTTCTCTTTGCGCATGCGCTGTAGTTTATAAAAGTTCCGATATTTATGTGTTCTGATGTGATCAGATTTCATGTGTTTTGATGTTAATTCAGATGTATTAAACTACAGATACTGTGAGACACGGGGTTTTGAAAATGTATGTGCCCCCCATCGTTCCCTATTTTTATATACAGTTTATTGGTTTGCAGTAATTAATGTTATCAGATATAATATTTTCTGTTTTTATTGAATAACTAACTACAATTGTTTTGTTTTTGATTTCACACATGAGTTATATCATTGTAAAGATAAAATGTATTTGTGAGGAAAAAGTCATTTTTGTTTCAGGCTGTTGTACATTACAGGGGGTTAAACTAGTGTTATGTTGAGATGTAGTTTTGAACTCTGCTACATTACTTTCGCAGAGTCCACAAAGGGGGGAATGGTGAAGGGACTGATCAGGTACAATTTTGGTTTGTTTTGAATTAATTAATTTGGTTTCAGGAGATCTAAAAATGTGTAAGAGACCCCAATGAGTAATCCAGATTAAATGTGTATGAGAGTAACCTAAATGTTGAGGTTTATCTGTATAGATGGTTCAAGATCTTTCCAGAACAGTAAATATGGCACTGGGTAAGCTGTGCTGTAGTCTCCACCCAATATGAGGTATTGTGTAAGAGACCATCCCCCTCCAGCAAAGTTACACAGGAGGTGACGTCACTCACAGACGAGTCTTTATGGATTTAGATGAGGGAGAAGGCAAAACAAAAATTGTCTGGACATTGTTAATTTGATGTAAAGTTTTTAGGAATGTTTTTTTTATTTGTTTTTGTATTAATCAAGTATTTGCAGAATCTGATAAAAGTGAGATTCTCAAAGTGTTCTGGATTATCAGATGAGTGTGGAGAAGTGTATAACATTTTGTTTTATTTTAGAGGATGAAGACGCCACCCCTTTGAGATGTTCTATCTATATGTGACATGGGTTTCTAATGTAACTTTGTAATAAAGAGATTTTATTATACAGTATGTACAAGACAGGATACAAGGCACCAGGTAAATCACCCAGAAACCACTCTCACCTTCTTGTTCATCTCAAGGAGTGGAGCTGGAGGTGCTCGCTGAGGCTGTAACCTGGCAAAAGGTAAGACGGCCGACATTTACACTGACTCTAGGTACGCTTTTGGCATCGCCCACAATTATGGGGCCATTGGTAGTAGGAACTTTATTGGATCATCGGGTAAGCCAATTGAGAGAGCGAGAGAAGACAGACCTGACAACAAGAGTATGTGCGGCCAGGTGTCAGTAAATTGGCTTGTCCCTGGATACAATAATGCCACCGCTAGGTGTGTAGCAGCCGGCATGATGTGCGCACGGCGTGACATAGGTAAAACAGCAAAGGTACCTGTGAAAAGTGCAGCCCGGCCAGATTAACAGTCCCAGCGACTGCAGAACATACAACTACCCGAGGTAGACGTGTATGACAATGTGCTCGTGTGTGTAGACCTGTTCTCAGGGGGGCCTGAAGCCCGGCCGGTATCTTCCCCACTGCAGACGTTGTGTGTAAGTGACAGGGGAACAGTGTTATCCCAAGTATTGAGCTGATGTTTGTACAATAAGATGTCAGCAGTTCTCTAGACATTGTCCCAAGGTTAGTTTGTTTAATAACTGTATTTAAGAAGTGTTGTGGGAATATTAAATTCTGAAGTTAAGTTTTATGTAAAGTTCTAGACCAGCCTTAGCATTGGACTATTCGAGTCATGCGTCAGATAAAAGGTACAGAAGCGGAATATTCCCATTAGAAAACATTTTTGTTTATTTTTATTTTTGTTGTGAAAGGAAAATTTTAGCGCAGAGAATTCTGTGCAGTGTATATGTGTAAGTATAGATATGTATATAAAGAAGAAGAATCAGTTTGTAGGTATCAGTTTTAGTTACTGACCAGTGTGAACGTTAAACATAAATCGGTCATTGTTAATGTTTTTCTTCAAGTTAATTATCTGATTAAGATCAATTACTGATTAGGCTATGAAAAGCTTGTTCTCCACAGGAAGAGTCCAACTGGAAGCGGAAGGCGTGAGAACCAGATTCTGACAGAATGTGGACGGATAAAGGAAGGTAAACCGGTAACACCCAAGGCACTCTTGATGGCACTTGCATTGATGGTGTATGACCTCACATATGCCCCAAGACTGCAGGGATCGATTTGGCAAGATCTAATTGGTATGTCCCAGGTTTTACAGCTGTCGCTGCTAAATTCTGTTAGAGCTGTTTGATTTGCCTACAGAACAGTCCTGGCAGACCGGTGCCAACCTTATCATATCCGCCTCCCATGAAGAGAACCGACCTTGAGAGGCCTTCCCAGGTAGAACGAACCAGATTAGAGTAAGAAAAATTGGTTTGAGACACTTGTCAAATAAACATGTGGAATCTGTGTATGTTTCTGTGAGGTGGAGATGTTCTAGGCAATCAGCTGAGATCAAGGTACAAATCCTGCTGAAAGAGTATCACCAAGTGCAAATGAAGTACCCAATAATTACACATCTTCTAGGTGCATTGTCCATTGTAACAGAGAAGTTTTTCCATATATATATATATATATATATATATATATATATATATATATATATATATATATATATAAAAAAGGTGTTTGATGTCGTTTAAGGGCCTGACATTATTGTATGTACTTAGAACAACGTTTATAGTGTATGCGGATGATGTTATCACCAGATTAGTATTTATTTTAACAATTGACAAGAGTTGGGGGTCCCCAGCAAGTGCCAGTAAATATGAACTAAAAGACTTTTAACACGATGAACTCCATCACTGAGATGCGGCAGGTACAGCCTGAGCCAGTACAACGCGTTTATCATGAACTGACGGCAGTGTCACAATTCTAAGCGGCCGCCCAGACAAGTAACTTACCAGAGGAAGAGTACAGATGCGGAGGGTTTGATAGGAGCAATACAACTCCACTAATCCGCCTACATGGGATCTCACCCCAGGCTCACAGCATGAGGTGCTATGTACAGCCTGATGACGTAAACTAAAGGAGACGGTGTCGGACAGATAAGAAGGACCAAACCGAGTCCTGATGACATCAGCAAAGATCAAAGTAAAGACCAAAGACCTGAGTGAATCCGTCAGCAGGATCAAGTGTTTTGATAAGTAAGTGGCTAGGAGGGGGTAATAATAACTCCCCCACTGGACACCAACGTAGTCTGACTCCACAATTGTGTGGGTTACCCTGAGGGTGACAGTCAGTGAAGAGCAGAAGACAGGGGAAGAAGAAGACGATGGTGTACAGGACTGGCAATGAACTGATGGGACCCGAAACCTGAGGGTGATAGCATTAGGATGATTAGTTGAGGCCATATTGTTTATAATGTCTGAGGTTTATAATTATAATGTGTGTAAATATGCCACGGTGCTGCAAATTACAATCTGAGGAGTTTTATGTGAAGGTGTGAGGTGAAGGTCACTGTGCTGCCCATGACCTGTCATATCTGCAGGGGTAAAGTCCCATTAGGACAGTAAGTGACAGTGCGACAATTATTACTGTTAATAAAAATGTAGACCGGATTAATATATATATATATATATATATATATATATATATATATATTACAACCAGCAGCGGTTTGTAGATTATATCAAGACAACCATCCTGTATCCTGAGGAGAATAGGGACAGTTAGGACCACTCCGACACCTTGGAAGTCCAGGTACAAAGGGGGGTTACTCATCAGGAGTAGCTCGTCTCAAGCTGATGAAGAAATCCAAAACCCCTACCCGCCTGGTTCGAGTGGTCAGTGGTAGGTTGCTAGGCAAGACTCAGGGATAGAATAATAATATTTTTAGGGGGGACTGTCAGGGATCATTACTATGTATATTGTTTGAAAAATATTATCCTCACACATATGTATATACATTTCAGTTCTTTGTGTAATATACTGATATATATAACAAGTTCTTTGTTCATGTCGGACACACCAATGGAAGACACCGCCCCCTGGAATGCAAAGAGGTGTGTGCAGAAGAATGTACAGGAAAACTTATAGCTGAGGAGCGAATGGGATTTAAGCAAGTCCCACATCTATAGGGAGGGGCATGTGTCTTCTCTCTGTGTGTGTTTCTTTGTTCTGAATAAAAAGTTTTGAGTCTTCCTCCTGACAGAGAGGGAAGATGTACCAAACATCTGTGTGGTGTACTTCTCTCCAGGCATGCCTTCAGCTTTCAATTTACAGAGGTGGTTATTCGGTGTGAAACACGGACCTGACAGTTGGACCTGCATCAATCAGCTGATCGCCGCAGTGTTATTTACATACACAGAGTCTTAAAACCTGCACAGACCTAATAACTCTTAGGATATGTTCACACGCTGTGTTTTCAGACGTAATTCAGTAGATTTACGCCTCGAATTACGCTTGAAAAAACGGCTCCATTACGCCTACAATCATTTGCCCATAGCTTGCAATGGGATTTACGGTGTTCTGTTCCCACAAGGCTTAATTTTACGCGTCGCTGTCAAAATACGGCGCGTAAAAAGACGCCCGCGAAAAAGAAGTGCATGTCACTTCTTGGGACGTTTTTGTAGGAGTTTTTCATTGACTCCATTGAAAAACAGCTCCAAAAACTGCCGTAAAATACGCCGCGAAAAACGCGAGTTCCTAAAAAAACGTCTCAAAATCAGGAGCTGTTTTCGCCTGAAAACAGCTACGTATTTTTAGACGTTTTTGGTCACTGCGTGTGAACATACCCTTACAGCTAAGAGTTTGTTATAAAATTGTATCCAGTCGAGGCAATCGTGAGAGAGATCACCACATAAGGAATACAAACTTTCTCCTAACCTGAGTTTTCTAATATATATCACTTAATCAGTATACAGTGGTGAACAGGATATGACAATGTCTGATAGGTGCGACCGTCACTTTTTAGAAAACCTGATTTAGTAATTCCCATAGACTTAAAAGGGAGAAAGCTGCACACATACAGAGCGAGGTCTCTATTCCATCCAGTAACCAAAGGCTTGCAACACAGAGGTTAGAGGACATTCCTTGTTTGATGTGAGAATATCATATCATTAGACATTAACTGGTTGCCGACACAGGACGAGTATGCTCGTCCTGAGCGGCGAGCACTTCGCGCATTAGGACGAGCATACTCGTCCTGTGTGACAGCAGTCTCTGCCATCTCTGTGTGTGCGATCGAGAGCGGGGCAACGGCTGTAATACACAGCCACGGCCCCGCTCTGACAGCGGAGAGGAGAGAAACATCTTCTCTCTGCCGTTAACCCTTTGAACGCCGCGATGACAGCTGATCGCGGCGTTCAAGGAGAGGGGACTGCACATTGATCGCGTCACAGAAAATAACTGTGACGCGATCAAAGCCCATAACTCATATGGCCAGACAGCCCAGGGTCCAGTGAAGGACCCCAGGGCTGTCTGAACATATTTCCTGTTGTTAGGGCATACTGAGGTGTGCCCTAACAACTGCCTGTGTACGATCAGTAACAGGCTAATGTACTGGCATATAGATCTATGCCAGTACATTACAGTTACAAAATAAAAATCAAAATGATAAATCCCTTTATGGGATTAAAAAAAAAAGTTAAATGAATGTAAAAAAAAATTAATGATAAATAAATAAATAAAAAGTAAATAAAATACACAGAAATACTCATTTTTTATAATAAATCAACTTTTTAAAATATAAGTCCCAAAACATGAAATAATATAGACATATTTGGTATCGCCACGACCGTAACAACCTGTACTACAAATGTATACCATTATTTATTATGATCGGTGTATGGTGTAAAAAAAAAAATATTAAAACTGCTGCACAACTGCTTTTTTTCTGCATTTTAATCTAATTAAAAATTTATAGAAATTAAACGATAATGTATTTGTACCAAAAAATGGTACGTTCATAAAGTACAACTCGTCCCGCAAAAAACAAAGTCCCATACAACTACGTCGTACAAAAAATAAAAGCGTTATGAGCGTCGGGATGCAAAGAGGGAAATGTAAAAAAAATTGCTCTGTCCTCAAGGCTAAAATTGGCCGTGTCCTTAAGGGGTTAATGGTATATCCTGTGGATATAATATAAACGTCTAAGATGGGAAAACACCTTTAACAAGCAACGACAGATATATCCGTGACGTGCGGGTTGTGATTCTAGCATCGTGACGGATATATTAGTCAATATAAAAGAGTATCCGGCACACCAATTTTGAAACAAAGGTATTTTTTTATTTTGTTTTTGTTTTTAATGCCAGTGGCAGAGTGCGACGTTTCGGTCTAGGTGACCTTCATCAGGCACTGAGCTGTGATGGGAAACTGAATTGACAAGCGCTAGTGGTGCTGATAGCGGCTGGCCGCTGTATCATGGCGCCATGATACAGCATCTCTATTAATAGGGTCACTAAACTTTATTGTGGTTTCTAGTAATCTTATAATTTACGGTAAGGGTACATTGCTGTTCATTCAAATCTTATTAAATTCCGTTTAAAAGGGTTGACTAATGAAGATAACCCCTGTCCATAGGGCATATGGACTTCACAGAAACAGCAGCCCCCGCTCTGGGGTACTCAACATTCATCATAACTGCTGCCACGTGATACTGCATTTACCCTGCAGAGGATATCTTCCCTCTACAAAAACAGCGGTTTCCAAAGGGTGCCAGGAGCTGTACTTACTGGCAACTTCAATATTTAAGGTGTTTTCTGTGGCGAGTCAGCCCCTTAAAGTGAAGCTATTAATGAAGTTAGATAGAAGAGGAATGGTTATGCCACGAAAAAAATATTCAAAGTCATAAAAAAAAGAGACTAAAAAGTGCTGCAAATGTTTTAACGCCATGACATTCATTGTTCGTGCATATTTATATGCAATTCATATACAGCTCGGTTCTATTGATAAATGGCTTTCAGGAACCCTGCAGGAACTATAGTACATAAAGGACGGAGCCTTTAATTTAAGTATACACCAAATAAAAAAAGCCTGGTGATTTAAGTGTGTATTCCATGAACCCGGTAAATTCATGTTAAGTAACAGCTATGGGTTTCCCTTTGATGTATTGCCAGTCGCTGAATGTTTTGGCTTGAGTAGACAGTATTTGTGTACAACATACACAACAGCGTCAGACGTTCAAGTACCAAAATTAGTATCTTGGAGAAGTATCTGTTCCAAGATTGTTATCAATGTAACAGAGAAATATTAGAGACCGTTTTATGACCCTGTTATTACTGTACTGCAAATAGCTTATTATACTGCTCTGATATTTTATTAGATGCCTCTTGTTACAAGCATATCTGGAAAAGGCAAATGCGATTATCTTCCTCCAGCCCAAAACTGTATAAAATAAGAACGTTTAAAAAGTAACACTTCATAGTTTAGTTAAAATAAATAAAATTATATATATATATATATATATATATATATATATTATATATATATATACACACATACAAAGAAAATGGCGACAGCTCACTGCGAACACCAATGTCACCTAAGCCGCTAAATATAAATAAGTATGCATTACTGCTTTATCTGCTTACAATAGGAAGGTTCTTAGCGCACATTTTGAACAAATTGTGTTTGCCCACCTGCCACGACAAGGCGTCCTCCATAGGTGGGGACCTACTCTGCACATACACCCAGAACTGGGATTAAGCCTGCATATATCTGGGGATTGTAGGAACAAGCATTAAACTAATTAAAATCACCCAGGGCAGAATGGGAGGAGTCCAAGATCAAAATATATATATATCTCAATAATAATTTTTATTTATACAGCGCCAACATATTCCGCAGCATTTTACAGTTAAGGGGGTACATTGTACAGACAATATCAGACATTAAATAGTGACAAAACTCATTTACAATTCAAAGAAGAGGAGTGAGGACCCTGCTCGCAAGAGCTTACAATCCATGAGGAAGTAAGGGTGACACAAAATGTGGAAAGTGCTTGTTCTGTACAATGGTCCAGCCATCTTTTATACACATGGGGTGGTACACATAAAGCTGCATGAGCCAGTCACCAGCTAGTATCAGTGTATGACAGACATGAAAAGTATTAGGGTGCAAGGAGTGTAGGGGATACTGCTGACTGAGGGGGTCAAGTTCTCATGACTAATGTAAAAAGGAGGGCCATGGAAAGGAGTCAGACAAGGGAAATGTTATAGGCCTGTCTAAAAATATGTGTATTCAGGGCACGCTTAAAACTGTGGTTGTTGGGGATTAATCTGATTGTCTGGGGTAGTGCATTCCAGAGGACTGGTGCAGCTCGAGTAAAATCTTGGAGGTGGGAGGTTCGGATTATGGAGGATGTTAACCTTAGGTTGTTGGCAGAACGTAAAGCCCGAGTAGGGTGGTAGACAGAGATGAGGGAGGAGATGTAATGTGGTGCAGCACTGTGGAGAGCTTTGTGGGTGAGAGTAAGGAGTTTACTTCTGAAGAGTATGGGCAACCAGTGCAGTGACTGGCAGAGGGTAAAGACGTTGGTATAGCGGTTGGTCAGAAAGATGAGCCCGGATGCTGTTTTCAGGATAGATTGGAGAAGGGAGAGTTTATTGAGGGGAAGACCGACTAGTAATGAGTTGCAGTAATCAAGACGAGAGTGAATCAGAGCGACAATGAGAGTTTTGGCAGTTTCCACAGTAAGAAAAGGGCGGATTCTGGAGAGGTTTTTGAGGTGAAAGTGATTGAATGTGTGAAGTAAAGTAGAAATATATAACCTTAACCGCTTCCCGACCGCCCACAGTAAATTCAAGTCGGCATTTGCTGGGCTCTGTGCAGTGCCGACATGAAGTCACGGTGGTTGTTAAAAGCGCGATCCGGGTGTCTCAGAGTTAACCCCTGCCTCTGGTCCCGGAGACATGACCGGGACCTAATTGGTTCAGGTCATGTGATCGCAGGGAAAGCTTGTTGTAGCAACGAACTGGAAAGTTTGTTGCTACAACAAACTGGAAAGTTTGGTGCTACAACAAACTGGAAAGTTTGTTGCTACAACAAACTTTCCCGGGAACCGACTGCAGGTGCTGCAATCGGTTAGAAGGCAGAACCGGAGGCCATATAACAGCCCCCGGGTCTGCCATGCACAGCAGCCTATGAGAACCAGACGCTGAGAGTCACACTGACAGGAAGCTTATGAGGACCGTCCCCTCATAAGCTTCCTGTCAGTGTGACTCTCAGCGTCACACTGACAGTTTATAATACGTTACACTACCTAGGTAGTGTAATGTATTATAGCAGCGATCAGTGCTGCCAGTCTTCAAGTAAAAAATAAAAGTAATAAAAATATTTTATAAAAGTGTCAAAAACAAAAAATGCTTTTTTTCCTATAAGTCTTTTATTATAGGAAAAAAATGAAAACGTTAAAAAAAAAAGTACACATATTTGGTATCACCGCGTTCGTAACGACCCAAACTATAAAATTATAATCTTTTTCCCGCACGGTGAACAGCGCAAAAAAAATAATTAAAAAACAATGTCAGAATCACTATTTTTTTGGTCATCAACCCTCCAAAAATATAGAATAAAAAGTGATCAAAAAGTCGCATGTACCCTAAAATAGTACCAATAAAAACGACAACCCGTCCCGCAAAAAACAAGCCCTTACACCGCTTTTTTGACTCAAAAATAAAAAAGTTATGGCTCTCAGAATATGGGGACACAAAAAATAAATAATTTTATCGAAAAGTGATTTTATTGCGCAAATGCCACAAAACATAAAAAAAAACTATATACATCTGGTATCGCCGTAATCGTATCGACCCGCAGAATAAAGTAAAATGTCATTTATAGAGCACAGTGAAAAGTGTCAAAAAAAAAAGACAAAAAACATTGTCAGAATTTGTTTTTTTGTCACTTTGCTTGCCAAAAAAATCTAATAAAAAGTGATAAAAAAAAAATCACATGTACCCTAAAATGGTACCAATGAAAACTACAGATTGTTCCGCAACAAATAAGTCCTCGCACGGCTCCGGTGATGAAAAAATAAAAAAAGTTCTGGCTCTCAGAATATAGCGACAGAAATTGTGCAGTGTCCAAAAGCTGATAAGATCGGGCGCCATTTATCAGTGCGACATTGGCCACATATCTGCGGATTATTATTTATTTACCGAATTATTATACCCTCTTATTATGTCCTGATGTACTCTGCCCAATTTACACATACCCCCACATCATAAACTGAAATAAAAGCAAAACCCCAAACAGAACAGTTACCAAGCAAACTCTGCGCTCCAAAAGCCAAATGGCGCTCCCTCCCTTCTGAGCCCCACAGCTTGCCCAAACACCAGCTTACGTCCACATATATGATATTTTATATCCGGGAGAACCCGCTCAACATTGTATGAGGTATTTGTCTTCAGTGGCACAAACTGGGCACAACATATTGTGCGTTAAAATGACATGGAAAATTGTCATTTTCACTTTGCACCATCCGCTGCGCATTAACGCCTTCGCGCACCACGACTTAGTAGCATGTTGTGGTGCGGGGGGGTTATATAAGGAGCGGGCTCATGCGCTGCGCCCACGCCATATTCTGCAGGTGTCCGCTGTGTATTACAGCTGACACCCGGGACTAATGGACAGGAACAGCGATCGCGCTGTTACAGGAGCCTGTAAAAGTAATAATTATACTGCAATACATTAGTACTGCAGTGTATTGTACCAGCGACCTAATGATCGCTCGTTCCAGTCCCCTAAAGGGACTTTTGGGAGGTTTCCACTGTTTTGGTACCTCAGGGGCTTTGCAAATGCGACATGACACCCAAAAACCATTCCAGCTAAATTGGAGCTCCAAAAGCCAAATATTGTTCCTTCCCTTCTGAGTCTTGCCGTGGATCCAAACAGCAGTTTATTACCACATATGGCATATTGCTGTAATCAGGACAAAATGCTTTACAAATTTCAGGGTGATTTTTCTCCTTTATTCATTGTAAAAACTAAACATTTCGATGTTTTTTTTTCAGAAAAAGTCGATGTAGCTACTTACCTGCAAACGCTGATGCTGCTGCAGAATCAACTGTAGCCTCTGGTGCCGATGTGTCCTCGCTCGTCCGACACTATGCAGGACCTGGGGCAGGAAGTGAGTGACGTCACAGCGTGATCTCTCGAGAACACGCTGTGTGTCTGTGCACTGCCAGAAGCTGGGTGGTAACGAAGAGAAGTGGATGATGCTGATTCGTCATCATACACTTCTATTCACAACGCCCAGCTAGTAAAAGTAGTAAAAACGCCCAGATGTACATACACAATATACGCCCAGTTGTACTTTAGAAAGCCTCATTTGCATAAATATAAAAATGGTCATAACTTGGCCAAAAATGCTCGTTTTTAAAAATTAAAAAACTTTACTCTTATCTACATTGCAGCGCCGATCTGCTGCAATAGAAGATAGGGGTTGCAAAATCTGGTGACAGAGCCTCTTTAAATTAAAAATTCAAAAAACCCCCCTTTTCCCATTTTCCACTTAGAGCATAATAACAAAAATAAAAATAAACATAATTGGTATCGTCGCGTCCGTAAAAGTCTGAACTATTACAATATATCATTATTTAACCCGTACGGTGAATGCCGTTAAAAAAAAATAAAAAATTGTAAACGCAAGAGTCTCTATTTTTTGGTCACCTAATCTCCCACAAAAAAATGAAATAAAATGTGATCAAAACGTCGCATGTACACCAAAATGGTAGTACTAAAAACTACAGCTTATCCCGCAAAAAATAAGCCCTCATACCACTTAAATCGACGGAAAAAATAAAAAAAGTTATGGCTCTCGGAATTTGGTGACACAAAATAAATTTTCTTTTTTACACTTAGGTTTTTACTTGTAAAAGTAGTAAAATATAGAAAAAAACGATATATATTTGGTATCGCCATAATCGTATTGACCCAGAGAATAAAGTTAATATGTTGTTTTAATTGCACAGTGAATTCCATAAAAACGGTGCGCAAAAAACCATGGAGGAAATCGCTGTTTTTTTCATTTTCTACTCCACAAATATTTTTTTTCTTGTTTCCTAGTACATTATATGGTTCAATAAATGGTGCTACGAAAAACTTCAACTCGTCCCGCAAAAATCAAGCCCTCATAGTACTAGATCGACCGAAAAATAAAGACGTTATGGCTTTTGGAAGGTGGGGAGGAAAAAAATAAAATTAAAATCTGAAAAAGGGCTGCGGCGGGAAGGGGTTAAAGAGAACCTTTCACTACCCCAGACGTGCAGCTGAGTGCACCATTTTATAGGCACTACTGCACAGAACCTGCGGCACTTTGAATTAGCGGTGTAGTCTCTGCCATTCTGGAAATATCGGTGCCGTTATTATTGGCGCCCGATATGTAAATTAGTGCCCGTCAGAGGGGCGTTCCTGGACATGGAAAGGACAGGGGCGTGATAGAGCTCTGACACGCTCTAATTAGCTGCGGACAATGTCAGAGCGGCTTCTGCTGTGTGATCTCTCTCGTGAGATCACAGTCTTCTCATCCCTGGCTGATAGTAGCAGGAAAGGGTGGGGGGGGGAGGGCGCGCGCACGCACGCACACACGTACAAGCACACACACTAATAATTCAAAAGGTGTACATAGCCTTTAAAAACTTCCAGCAGCGCATTTTTTTTCTCATTCTCGGTCTCTTTTTTTTTTTTCTAAATCAAAATATTTTGTTTGTTGCCTTATGTAATTTTCTTTACTAAAGTTATGTTATTCCTTTCGAGCCAAGGAGAAGTGTGGTCACGTGCTCGTCAGTGGTTTAGAACCCATGACCATGTCATTTTATTTCCATTTTGCTATAGCTTTTCTTTTGATGCTCATTGAGAACACGGACATGGCTCGTTTTGATTGGCTTTTACGATGGTCATTGGAATGGCTGACATCTGTCTGCCAAGCTGTCTACACGGCTTTCCTGTGCTTGCTGCCACTAGGCTTCACAGTGCTATTATTCACATTTAGCCTCTTTTTTTACTTTAAAATCTTTCCCAGCTGTATCCTGATATGGCAACTCGCAGGGTCTTTAAATTAGCTCCAGATTGTTCTGTTTATTTAGTTCACGATAAGCGACAAAGGACCGTCGACTTGCAGCCATGTTGCTTAGAGCAGACAGAGTAAAAGGAAGTGAGAGGTGCTCGCAGCCACGAGGTCGTCTTATGGTGAGAAGCCATGTGTTCACTGACAGAATTGGTCACATCTTTGGTCAGTAATTTAAATACATTAAGGTTTCTTTCACTATAGAATTTATTTAAATAAGATAATGAGAGATCCGTATATAAATCTGCTATACTAGATTCAAAGGGGCTGTTTCATAAAAACAACCCCTATAATAATAATAATAATAATAATAATCTTTATTTATATAGCGCCAACATATTACGCAGCACTTTACAATTTAGAGGGAACATGAAACAAACAATATCAGACATTACATAGTGACAAAGTTCATTTACAATTCAAACCTGGGTAGTGAGGACCCTGCTCGCAAGAGCTTACAATCTATGAGGACATAAGGGAGACACAAAGTGTAACAGTGTTTGTTCTGTACAATAGTCCGGCCATTTTTATACACATGCGGTGGTAACATAAAGCTGCATGAGCCGGTCACCAGCCACTATCCGTGTATGACGGACATGAAGAGAAGGAGTGTGAGGGAATCTTATTCTGATGACTAATCTAAATGGAGGGCCATGGAAAGGAGTCAGATTAGGGAATGTTATAGGCCTGTCTAAATAGATGTGTTTTCAGGGCACGTTTAAAACTGTGGATATTGGGAATTAATCTGATTGTCTGGGGTAGCACATTCCAGAGGACGGGTGCAGCACGAGAGAAATCTTGGAGACGGGAGTGGGAGGTTCAGATTATGGAGGATTTTAATCTAAGGTCGTTGGCAGAACGTAGAGTCCGAGTAGGGTGGTAGACAGAGATGAGGGAGGAGATGTAAGGAGGTGCAGCACTGTGGAGAGCTTTGTGGGTGAGAGTAATAAGTTTGAATTTTATTCGGAAGGGGATGGGCAACCAGTGCAGTGACTGGCACAGATTAGAGGCGTTGGTGTAGCGGTTGGTCATAAAGATGAGCCTGGCTGCTGCATTGAGGATAGATTGGAGAGGGGAGAGTTTAGTGAGGGGAAGACCGACTAGTAATGAGTTACAGTAGTCAAGACGAGAGTGAATCAGAGCAACAATGAGAGTTTTGGCAGTTTCCTCCGTAAGAAAAGAGCGGATTCTGGAGATGTTTTTGAGGTGAAAATGACAGGAGCGTGAAAGTGATTGTATGTGAGGAGTAAAGGAAAGATCTGAGTCAAAAATAACCCCGAGACAGCGGGCGTGCTGCTTAGGAGTTATGATAGTGCCACACACAGAGATGGAGACATCAGGTTTAGGGAGGTTAGTAGATGGTGGGAACACAAGGAGCTCAGTTTTAGAAAGATTCAGTTTCAGATAGAGAGAGGACATGATGTTAGAGACAGCGGACAGACAATCACTGGTGTTCTGTATTAGAGCAGGGGTGATGTCACGGGAAGAGGTATATAATTGGGTGTCATCAGCGTAGAGATGGTACTGGAAGCCAAATCTGCTGATGGTTTGTCCAATAGGAGCTGTGTAGAGAGAAAAGAGGAGCGGACCTAGGACTGATCCCTGAGGAACCCCGATATCAAGGGGAAGAGGAGAAGAGGTGGAACCAGCAAATGACACACTGAACGAGCGGTCAGAGAGATAGGAGGAAAACCAAGAGAGAGCCGCGTCCTTGAGGCCAATAGAGTGGAGCATGTTAAGTAGGAGTTTGTGGTCTACAGTGTCAAAGGCTGCAGAGAGATCCAAAAGAATCAGGAGAGAGGATTTACCGTCCGATTTAGCCGCCAAGAGATCATTTGAGACTTTAGTAAGGGCAGTTTCTGTGGAGTGTAGAGTGCGGAAACCAGATTGTAAGGGGTCAAGAATGGAGTTAGCAGAGAGATAGCGGATAAGGCGAGAGTAGACCAAGCGTTCCAGGAGTTTAGAGATGAAGGGCAGATTAGAGACTGGTCGGTAGTTGGCAGCGCTGGATGGGTCAAGTGTTGGTTTTTTCAATAATGGGTTTATAATGGCATGTTTAAAAGCGGAGGGAAAGATACCAGAGGAAAGAGAGAGGTTAAATATTTTAGTGAGGTGACTAGTGACAGCTGGGGAGAGGGACTGGAGGAGGTGTGAGGGGACAGGATCACTAGGGCAGGTAGTAGGACGAGAAGAAGAGAGGAGCCTCGAGACTTCTTCTTCAGTTATTGGGTCAAATGCTGAGAGTGAAGAAGAGGGAGTGCGGGGGGGAAGGGGATCGATGTTACTAGGGGACTGGGAGAGAATATCTTGCCGGATGTTGTCAATTTTAACTTTAAAATAATTGGCCAGGTCTTCAGCACTGAGATCTGTGATTGGCGTCTGCACTTTAGGACTAAGGAGGGAGTGAAAAGTATCAAAGAGGCGTTTTGGATTATTAGATAGTGTGGAGATGAGAGAAGTGAAGTAGACTTGTTTGGCGCGGTGAAGGGCAGAGTTGTAAGTTTTGAGCATAAATTTGTAATGGAGGAAATCTGCATCCAAATGCGATTTTCTCCACAGTCGTTCGGCACATCTCAAGCACCGGTGAAGAAAGCGGGATTGAGGCGTGTGCCAGGGTTGTCGTCGTCTTTGTCGGGTGGTTCGGAGTGTAGTGGGGGCTGCTTCATCCAATGCATTTTTGAGAGTGTTATTATAAAGTTTGGCAGCCAGATTGGGACAGGAGAGGGAAGAGATAGGGGACAATGAGGACTGTAGACTGTCTATGAGTTTCACAGTGTTAATGGCATGTAGATTTCTGTATGTCTGATACGTAGGGATGACCTGAGGAGGCAGAGAATATTTGATAGTAAAGGAGAGAAGATTGTGGTCAGAAAGCGGGAGAGGAGAGTTAATAAAGTCAGAAACTGAGCAGAGCCGGAAGAAGACCAGGTCAAGTGAATGCCCGTCTTCATGTGTAGGAGAGTTAGTAAGTTGTGACAGACCGAGGGACGAGGTTAAAGATAGAAACTGGGAGGCAGATGAGGAGATTGGGTTATCAATGGGGATGTTGAAGTCACCCATGATGAGAGTGGGTGTTTCAGAGGATAGAAATTGTGGAAGCCAGGCAGCAAAATGATCCAGGAATTGGCGAGGTGAGCCCGGTGGGCGGTAGACAACTGCCACTCGGAGGGGAAAAGGGTGAAAGAGTCTGAGGGTGTGGACTTCAAAAGAGGGAAATGTGAGTGAGGGGACCGGGGGAATGACCTGGAAAGTGCAGTGTGGGGAAAGAAGTATACCTACTCCTCCACCCTGCCTGTTCTCAGTTCTGGGGGCATGAGAGAACTGGAGACCACCATAAGATAGAGCAGCAGGGGAAGCAGTGTCAGACAGGTGTAGCCATGTTTCTGTAAGAGCCAGAAGGTTGAGAGAGTTAGAAAGGAATAAGTCATGAATAAAGGTGAGTTTGTTGCACACGGACCGAGAGTTCCAGAGAGCACAGTTAAAAGAGACAGGAGAAGACATACAAGGAATGGCAAGAAGATTTGCAGGGTTTCTATGTGTGGCAGGTAAGTGGTTGAGCTTGGCAGAAGAAAAGGGAGGCCCAGGGTTGGGAGAGATGTCCCCTGCAGCTAGTAGCAGGAGAATGGAGAGAGACAGCAGATGGTTCTGTGATTTATGTGAGTGTTTTTTATGTTGGGCAGTGGGATGAGATGGGTTAAGTTGACTGAGGAAAGTGAATAGTGAATGGGAGCTGTACATGGGCGAGGCAAGGAGAGAGGGACTGATGTAGACTGTTTTTGGGCAAGTCTTAAATGGGCGATAGGATTGCAAACCAAGAGCAGCTATAATGATGAGAGCGGTGGCAAACATGTTTGTTTACAGATAGTTAGAAATCTAATATTGAGTGCGTGGGCTAGTTTGTCTGGTTTGGTAATGCAGCTTACCTGTCACTGACCCTGTGCAACTGCCATGTATAACTGCCAGGACACTTTGACAGTATGACACTTAGACAGAGATGACTTCCCTGTCCCTATGACCTGTTAGGGCATATGGAAATCATAGAGGAGGGGTCCCTTTTGGGACAAGAACAGGGATCTGCGAAGTAAGAGTATCTCCCACTCTGGTGTATTAAATGGTCAGCCGTTCATTTGAATAACCCCAATGTTATGCGACTTTTCCGCTGCAGGGAAAACGTATTAACAGCTCGAGCTTCTCCTGCCGATAACACTGGGATTCCAAGTGCCAGACCTGCAGCTATCAGTTGATCGCTGGGGCATTTATAATTAGAGAAGCGATGCTTCCTGAGCACACGGATCACATCTCACCAATGGGTAAGACGCTATGGTACCATTATGAGACATGGTTATTTTAATTGGGGTTAGGGCTCCTTACGATATTGCATTGAAACTAATGAATGTGGGGTCATTTCTGCCATTTACGTTTATATGGTGACACCACTCCCTACCTACTTCATTTGTGGATGTATTCCATTTTCTCATTTGTATCCTTTATGTGTTGAACCATCCCTTTATCTGCATAGCAGACAAATTGTCCCTATTAGGGTACAATATGTCTAATATATTAATAGAACATATATGACTGGAATATGCAATTATGTATGTGATATATACTGTGGTGTTCGTTGACACTGTTTCTCTGTAGCCCCTATCTCCTGTATATTTTCTATGTTTTTGTTACATAATACGGTTGAAAAAAAAGACATGTCCATCAAGTTCAACAAAGGGATGGGAAAAGGGAAGGTAAACATTTCTACACATAGGAGCCAATATTTTTTGTTCTAGGAAATTATCTAAGCCTTTTTTTATAGCCATCTACTGTCCCTGCTGCGACCAGCTCCTGCGGTGACTATTCCATAGATTCACCGTTCTCACAGTAAAGAAGCCTTGTCGCCTCTGCAGGTTGAACCTTTCTTTCTCCAGGTGGAGGGAGCGCCCCCTAGTTTTTTGAGGGGGTTTTAGATGGAACAGGATTTCACCATATTTTTTGTACGTGCCATTCATATATTTACACTACCGTTCAAAAGTTTAGGGTCACTTAGAAATTTCCTTATTTTTGAAAGAAAAGCACAGATTTTTTCAATGAAGAGAACATTAAAGAGGCTCTGTCACAAGATTATCAAATCCCAACTCCTATTGCATGTGATCGGCGCTGCAATGCAGAGAACAGTAACGTTTTTTTTTTTGTTTTTTTTAAAACTATCATTTTTGGCCAAGTTATGAGCAATTTTATATTTATGCAAATGAGCCTTTCTAATGGACAACTGGGAGCGTGTTTTCTCTTATTTCCAACTGGGCGTGTATTCTGTTTGTAACATCTGGGCGTGTTTACTTGTTTTACTAGCTGGGCGTTGTGAATAGAAGTGTATGATGCTGACGAACACTTCTATTCACAACGCCCAGCTAGTAAAACAAGTAAACACGCCCAGATGTTACAAACACAAGACACGCCCAGTTGGAAATAAGAGAAAACACGCTCCCAGTTGTCCATTAGAAAGGCTCATTTGCATAAATATAAAATTGCTCATAACTTGGCCAAAAATGATAGTTTTAAAAAAACAAAAAAACACGTTACTGTTATCCACATTGCAGCGCCGATCACATGCAATAGGAGATAGGGATTTGATAATCTGGTGACAGAGCCTCTTTAAATTAATCAGAAATACACTCTATACATTGTTAATGTGGTAAATGACTATTCTAGCTGCAAACATCTGGTTTTTAATGCAATATCTACATATGTGTATAGAGGCCCATTTCCAGCAACCATCACTCCAGTGTTCTAATGGTACATTGTGTTTGCAAACTGTGTTAGAAGGCTAATGGATGATTAGAAAACACTTGAAAACCCTTGTTCAATTATGTTAGCACCGCTGTAAACAGTTTTGCTGTTTAGAGGATCTATAACTGGCCTTCCTTTGAGCTAGTTGAGAATCTGGAGCATTACATTTGTGGGTTTGATTAAACTCTCAAAATGGCTAGAAAAAGAGAGCTTTCATGTGAAACTCGACAGTCTATTCTTGTTCTTAGAAATGAAGGCTATTCCATGCGAGAAATTGCCAAGAAACTGAAGATTTCCTACAACGGTGTGTACTACTCCCTTCAGAGGACAGCGCAAACAGGCTCTAACCAGAGTAGAAAGAGAAGTGGGAGGCCCCGCTGCACAACTGAGCAACAAGACAAGTACATTAGAATCTCTAGTTTGAGAAATAGACGCCTCACAGGTCCTCAACTGGCAGCTTCATTAAATAGTACCCGCAAAATGCCAGTATCAACGTCTACAGTGAAGAGGCGACTCCGGGATGCTGGCCTTCAGGGCAGAGTGGCAAAGAAAAAGCCATATCTGAGACTGGCTAATAAAAGGAAAAGATTAATATGAGCAAAAGCACACAGACATTGGACAGAGGAAGATTGGAAAAAAGTGGACAGACGAATCGAAGTTTGAGGTGTTTGGATCACACAGAAGAACATTTGTGAGACGCAGAACAACTGAAAAGATGCTGGAAGAGTTCCTGACGCCATCTGTCAAGCATGGTGGAGGTAATGTGATGGTCTGGGGTTGCTTTGGTGCTCGTAAAGTGGGAGATTTGTACAAGGTAAAAGGGATTTTGAATAAGGAAGGCTATCACTCCATTTTGCAACGCCATGCCATACCCTGTGGACAGCGCTTGATTGGATCCAATTTCATCCTACAACAGGACAATGACCCAAAGCACACCTCCAAATTATGCAAGAACTATTTAGGGAAGAAGCAGGCAGCTGGTATTCTATCTGTAATGGAGTGGCTAGCGCAGTCACCAGATCTCAACCCCATAGAGCTGTTGTGGGAGCAGCTTGACCGTATGGTACGCAAGAAGTGCCAATCAAGCCGATCCAACTTGTGGGAGGGGCTTCTGGAAGCATGGGGTGAAATTTCTCCCGATTACCTCAGCAAATTAACAGCTAGAATGCCAAAGGTCTGCAATGCTGTTGTGAAAGCAAAAATATTTTCCAAAGTGTTTTAGACTTAATGTATATCTTATATACTTATATCCTTATATGCTTGTACAAGTTAGTTATATTAGAAGGTAGATGCTCTGGGACTTTAAGGAGTAGTGCCGTGTGCAAAACACTACGCAGCAATAATAAGAATTAAAATGGAGAATCAGTGCTGTGTGCAAAGCTACGCAGCAATAATTGGGAAGATGAGGGAACGGCCCCCCTAAGAGCCAATTAAGTTGTGGAACTTTATCTAAACTTTCTGACTCATTTGTTGTTGAAATTTTGTTATAAATATCCGTGCTGATAAGAATAAAGTAGAAGCATTTTCATACAGTAACGTGTCTGTGTGTTTTTGCTACTCCGAGCTGCTCGTATTCATAGGATGATTTTTAAAAGCTAATTTGGAGCTGGATGGAACTCAAGGCGTAGTGTATGCTAGAATTGCATTCACACTGTAATTTCTGCAAATGGAGCATTCTTTGACGAAAGCAAAGTTTGAAGGAGAAAATTATTATTTCAAATAAAAATCATTATTTCTAACCTTGTCAATGTCTTGACTATATTTTCTAGTCATTTCGCAACTCATTTGATAAATAGAAGTGTGAGTTTTTATGGAAAACACAAAATTGTCTGGGTGACCGCAAACGTTTGAACGGTAGTGTGTGTGTGTGTGTGTGTGTGTGTGTGTGTGTGTGTGTGTGTGTGTGTATATATATATATATATATATATATATATATATATATATATGTATATATATATATATATATATATATATATATATATATATATATATATATATATATATATATATATATATATATATATATATATATATATACACACACACACACACACATATATATAGATGTTTAACTTATATGATTTTTCTCTGGACACTAGGGATGCACGGTGCATCGAAACTTCGATACTGTTTCGATACTGTGCATCCCTAAACGGTGCGATACCGCTATTTCCTGTATTTCGATACTGAGCTGCACAGCCGCACAGCTCAGTATAGTAATACATGAATGTATGGGAGCGCGGCTGCGGCTGTGTAATTCAGCCACAGCCCCGCTCCTGAGTCATGATAAGTTCGCGGGGTCAGGATAATGCGATGCGGCCAGCGCTGCACTAATGAGCGGCGGCACTGGAGACAGAACATAGCGGGCGCACTACAAAACACCCCCATGTTCTGTCCTCAGTGCCTGAACCGCCGGTCATTAGTGCAGCGCCGGCGGCATCTCCTCATGCTGACCGCGCGCGCACTTCCTGTCAGGAGCGGGACAATGGCTGTATTACACAGCCGCAGCCCCGCTCTATAACGGCGGAGATCAGAGAAATCTCTCATCTCCGCCGCTATTCCCCTGAATGCTGCAATCAAAGCTGACTGCAGCATTCAGGAGAAAATGAGAAGGGGGGATGCCCCTGGATCGCGTCACAGGGAATTCCTGTGACGCGATCAAGGGCCATGCCATATATGGGCAGACAGCTCAGGGTCTATTGACGGACCCCAGGGCTGTCTTACCATATTTCGTGTTGTTAGGACATACCCAAGTATGTCCTAACAACTGCCTGTGTGCTATCCGTACACAGGCTAATGTACTGGCACATATCTGATATATGTCAGTACATTAAAGTTAAAAAATATAGTAAAAACAAAGTATTGTTAAATTTAAAAAAAAAAAATACACATTCACCTTTTTTACAATAAACATTAAAATAAGTTTCAATACATAAAACATACACATTCAGTAAGGGCGCGCACAACTATTTTTTTGCATCATTTATGATGTGTACGCTGTAAAAAAATATAATAAACATGGCTATTATTCACTTTTTATTGTGAGGCGCGAGGTGCGATGAATTTAACCTCCATGTTCCTCACATTAATAGTAATTAACCCCATCATGTACCTCGCAAATTAACCCATTATGACTGAGAAACATGATGGGATTAATAACTATTAATGTGAGGCGCGTTCGAAATTCATCACACGTCGCGCCTCACATCAGAAAACTGAAGAATTTTTTTTTTATTACTGTTGGCAAAAGTATCGAAATTGGTATCGAAATCGCAATACTAAACGAAGTATCGGTATTGCAGTCCAAATTCTGGTATCGTGACATCCCTACTGGACACTGTGGGATAGAATAGCGTAGTCTACTATGCTATTGCAAATCTTTTTTTGTGACACACACCGGCCAGACGGAGGCCAAAAGGACATTCTCTTGGCCTCTCTCTGGAAATGGAGCCCGATGAACACATTTAGCGTGCACCTCGGGAGCTTTCCTGACGTACACGCTGAACGTAGGGCCAAAAGACAGTGTGAAAGGTCTGCTTGGTCTGTCTTTTGTCCATGCTTTTTTTTTTACCTGAAACTCTACCCATACTTGAAGGATAACTTCATGGTCAACAATCAAGATCTCAGGTAGCCATGGCCCAGGGGCAAAATAAAAGCGGAGCAGTGGGATCACATCTCTTCTTAATTTGGAAGGAGAAAAGCAGACTATAGGGCAGAAAAAATAAGGCACAAAGAAAAACCTTAATCTTTACAGCTAAATCACACCGCCAATGTGCCCAAATCACGTCATATATGATGTACGCAATGATGACATTTTAAGTGCTATGGAGCGGATAAAGTCTGTTGGCAGATTGGTATTGACTTTTCTGCGGTGAGGAGCAGAAAGTGTTCCATTCTGATCTTTTGGTTTTTTTTTTGTGGTCCACCAATTAGACTAGCAGTACTGTCACAGATAGGGTGAACATATTGGAGGTGGAGTGGTGAAGGTCACTGGCTCGTAAAGACCCATGCCCCTGCTATAATCTGGCCCTGTTCGAGGAAATGTCCATATAGGGACAAAATATAACGTACTATAGTATTGTGTGCATGAGCTGCATACCTAGGGGCAGATTTACTATTGTATTTGAACCAGAATTCTGGCCTAAGATTCGCCTTTTTCTGGCACATGTCCGTTTAGACAAATGTATTTTTGATTTGCGCCAAAAACAACAGATGTTGGCGTCTCACTAAACACGCTTCAAAAAGGGTCTTGAAAAGGGTGTGGCTTAGCAGAAAGGGGGCTAAAATACCCCGACATGAACTAAGCCAATCAAGAAGTGGTATAAGGAAGAGAAAACTGTCTAACACGTCCAGCAAGATAGGTCAAATTTAACATACAGCGTGATTACTTTCAGAAATTTGGCGCATCTTCTGACTGCCTAGTCTAAGTATACGCTGTCTAAATATTAGACAGCATTAGTAAATCTGGCCCATTAACCTCCAAGTCCATGCAGTGCGGACCCTGCAATCTTGGCCTGAGAACAGCATCCATTAATGGAGAATGAATTACAAAGTTTAAATACACTAAAATCTAAAACTTGTACATTAACTAAGATTTTCACAAGCTATAGACTTCAACAATGATTTGCCAAATTGCTAAAAAAGACAAAAACACAACCATAAGAATCCAAAATCCAGGATAAAATACGACCAGATGCTGAGAACTCCATATGAAGTATTACCAGTGGTAGTGATCATTCATTTCCCGCAGAGTTGCAGAAATCTACATTCAGCGTTGCAGACAGACCCTTACATTAGCTGAAACTTCAAAGACATTCAGTATATATGTTGTCAGGACAATTTATGGACTAAAAAGTACATGGTTAAATCAGGAGAGAAAAAGAGAGAGTGTAACATATGGAGAGATAATGGTCTAACAAGCAAAATAAGAGAGTGCGGGCTGACCCAACCTGTAATTATCATGTAGTATCATGCAAATACTGAAAAACATTTGGAGCCAAGGGACAAAAGGCAAGGCATGTGTGCTATGCTTGTGCCTGGTTAGACGATAACCTACACAGAATGGGAACTGTGAGCCACCTGAGGAATTTATTGAGAGCAAAAAAACGCATAATAAAAGACTGAGGCCTCAAGGACATGGCAGTGCCGACAAAAAAACATGCTACGCTATTGATTCCGTCAAAACGACAGAACACCTGCACAACTGAGACAAACGGAATCCATTGGCACCGGATCAGTCACCCTTGAAATCAATGGTGATGGGAACTTACGGTTTCCGTTTGTGTCAGTCAGGGATTTATTCTGACGGAAACCTCAGACAGAACGTCAGAAAAGAGCCCGAACGGAATTGTGAACGGAGTCTAATCCTATTGCGTCACTTATTCCATTTGGACTGTGGGCTCTTATGGGCAGGGATCGCTTTCCTTTTGTCTCATTGTTTTTTCACCATCTGTTTTTATCATTTATCATTTTACTTCCCCAATTGTAAAGCGCTGTGTAATATGATTGCGCTATAGAAACAGATTACTATTATTATTATTATAATGAATCGCATTTCTTTAAAATACAGAATTGACCTTTGACAGTGGCAAGAAGCATGACAAACAAACAGTCATTACTTCCTTACGTTATGTGAGCATACATTGTACTAAAGAATTTATGATTAACCAACTATTCCAAACCTGCAAAACCAGTACACTACATCATTTTAAGGTTATGCGCGATATCTGCTTTCCATTCTACTTCTATAAAACATAAGAGATGGAAAATAAAAATGACTAAAGGGCCAGTTCACATCAGCGCTGGCCTCCGTTCAACCTTTCTGCCAGCGGAACAGATGAAACTATCGCTACCGTTTGCATTACCATTCATTTCAATGGTATGTTTTTTCTTGTTTGCTTCTGAACCGTTTTTCTTCACGGAAACAATAGCGTATTCAGCTGCAGCTGTGGTCCATTTACAGCTGATATTCTATTAATCTGAATATGAGCAACATACAGTACACCCCCTAGTGGTAGCAATTGGCCACTGATTTTTTTTCACGCACATTTATAGAACCGATACAAAATACCACAATTGCCAAACCAGGCAAAAAGCAACGAAAACTATCCATCTAATAAGAATCAATTCGTAATAATATAATACAAAAGGTGACAGGATAGTTTGTGTACTGATCTCATGTGTCTCGACAGGGGTGTCTTCTCTTTTCAATCCGGATGTTCACTTAAAGAGGCTCTGTCACCAGATTTTGCAACCCCTATCTGCTATTGCAGCAGATCGGCGCTGCAATGTAGATTACAGTAACGTTTTTATTTTTAAAAAACGAGCATTTTTGGCCAAGTTATGACCATTTTTGTATTTATGCAAATGAGGCTTGCAAAAGTACAACTGGGCGTGTTTACAGTAAAAGTACAACTGGGCGTGTATTATGTGCGTACATCGGGGCGTTTTTACTTCTTTTACTAGCTGGGCGTTAGGAATGGGAGTGTATGATGCTGACGAATCAGCATCATCCACTTCTGTTCGTTAACACCCAGCTTCTGGCAGTGAAGACACAGCGTTTTCTCGAGAGATCAGGCTGTGACGTCACTCACTTCCTGCCCCAGGTCCTGCATCGTATCGGACGAGCGAGGACACATCGGCACCAGAGGCTACAGTTGATTCTGCAGCAGCATCAGCGTTTGCAGGTAAGTAGCTACATCGACTTACCTGCAAACGCCGATGCTGCTGCAGAATCAACTGTAGCCTCTGGTGCCGATGTGTCCTCGCTCGGCCGACACGATGCAGGACCTGGGGCAGGAAGTGAGTGACGTCACAGCGTGATCTCTCGAGAACACGCTGTGTCAGTGCACTGCCAGAAGCTGGGTGTTAACGAACAGAAGTGGATGATGCTGATTCGTCAGCATCATACACTCCCATTCCTAACGCCCAGCTAGTAAAAGAAGTAAAAACGCCCCGATGTACGCACATAATACACGCCCAGTTGTACTTTTACTGTAAACACGCCCAGTTGGACTTTAGCAAGCCTCATTTGCATTAATACAATAATGGTCATAACTTGGCCAAAAATGCTCGTTATTTAAAAATATAAACGTTACTCTTATCTACATTGCAGCGCCGATCTGCTGCAATAGCAGATAGGGGTTGCAAAATCTGGTGACAGAGCCTCTTTAAAGTGTAATTCCACTTTCACAGAGATTTCCCACAGGTATTTAACGGTATTTGTAACTTATAGTATGTCCAAATTTTGCAGGAAAGTGTGCAGCTCTGAGAGATTGTGGTTGAGGAGAAGGTGGGATTACGTTGGTTCTTGTAGAAGAAGATCTGTCCTTAGAGCCATGAGTGCAGAAGAGACTAGGAACGCAGGCGATCCCTACTCCTCAACCCGGATCTCACATATAAGAAGTGTAGAAAATCCCTGTGAAAGTAGAACTACATCTTACGTTACAAGCAGGTTTTTGGGGGTCTGTCGTCTGTCCAATTTATTCCTCTTTGAAATAACATGCACAATCAGCCGAGCGCATATGTTTATAGTACAGCTATAGGATGTGTATGGCTGACGTAAGAGATATCCGACAGCTGCCAACCCAGATCCATAGTATAATAAAAGTATATATAGCTTGAGAAAGATTCTGTGACTAACCGAAACGTCGCTCACTTGAGGTGAATAAATCCACTCTGTTTCATCTACTCTGAAGTCCTGGTGCTGTTACTCTGTTCTATGGTTGCTCTATATTCAAACTGGGGAACTGATTCATCCTCTAGTAACGAGCACATGGCCTAATATATAGGTATGTTGGAGTGCTGTGCTCATTTGTTGTTGGACTAATTATACACACACACACACACACACACACACACACACACACACACACACACACACACACACACACACACACACGCTAGTCCTTCTCAATGAATTAGATATTCTAGTTGAGAAGGACTGGTGTATATAAATATATATAATTTTATTTATTTTTTCTTTACATGGCCTAATAACCCAGACTAGGAGTTTTGAAATACGTATTTATAAAATGACTGCTATTACTTTCCGGTGACCACTCATGCAGTGGATAAGGACACATTCCTCGAATGAGTGAAATGTGATATGTCAAAGCAGATTGGCTATAATTTGATATCTGAGAATTTAAAGCACCATCACATTACACAGATTATAATGTATGACAAGACAAATGACAAGCATTTATTCATCAGTGCACTTCATATTCATTGCACAAAAATAACTATACAACTTTCCTGAAACTCCTAACTATAATAGAGATAATAAACTGCTAAAAATCTAAATTTACAGTCCACACACAAAATCACCCTGGTCATACATATAAAAGTGTACATATAAATAGTTTTTAGTGTTTTTTTTTCCCTTTTGAGTACTGCTGTGCTCATTCTTTATACTTTTTCATGTGTATTGTAATATAGGAAATTAAATTGTTTTGGATGTGCGACTAACGGCATTTGTATTTCCTCTTCTTTTTGTGTAATTGTTACGTAATTTGTTGAGTCAGCAATCCATGCACCTTTTTACGTATATTGTTGTGCCCGCCCTATTTCTTTATTTACCTACATTTAAAGTGCCACTGTCTCATGACTGTGGCACTTTTAAGCCCATGTTTGGAATGCCTTTAAATGTTATAACAAAGTAGCATATTTTATTATTGAAAATGCTTCATTTATAAATAGTAGTTAATCTGATATCGTTTTGGGGCTGTGAGGAAATAGGTTTCTCTACGGATTATAGGCTTGCATTTTGTGAATGGACCCCCTTTGCGGAAGCGGTTGCCGAAGTCCCTTGCAGAAGAGAAGTCCCTTTTATAATATTTATCATGACGCCATATGTTAGCTTCAAGGTTAAATTTTACCTGCATTTATCTGTTGGACACAATTTGGGCATAATCTTTGACTAGTTTATCATGTCAGCAGCATTTGCTGGTCTTAAATATCAAAGACAATGTCCACTCTTGTAATATCGTTTTTTTTAATCTATATTAGGTACAAAATTCTGAGCAAATTGATTTCAGAATAGATCTTTGTAGCAGTCAGGTTTATTTTTCTGATACATAGCTGCAAATCTCATTACAAAATATCTCATATAAAATAAATCATTGTGGCTTCCTGCAGTCACCACTAGAGGGTGCTTACTGCATACGGTTATACATTGAACTCCATAATAAAACAGTACGCAGTTAGCTCCTAAGCTCCCTCTAGAGGTGTCTCCGACCGCTATAAATATAGAATAAACTAAATTAATCTGAAGAAGACTCTGGACCTAAAAATTAAATGGTGTTAAAAAAAATAAAAAAAAAATAAAAAGGTAGGCATTCACTTTAAGCCACGTACACAGTACAGTAAATAGTGGTTATGGCAAATTAAATGAGTCATGGTTTATTAAAACACTTGGAACTGGATCGAGGTTTAACCAGATAAATTATTAAAATGGGGTCCCATAAGGACAATAATGCGGTGTCCACCTTACAGGGCTAGTCCTCCATCAGGGTAAGCATAGGTAGAAGTCAGAGCCTTCTAAAATAAATTCTTCTGATAACGACTATTGATTGTTCCCATTCAGTCTTTTATAGACTTTGTATGCATTTTACATCAAAAGGTCAACATTTCCAGTGTAATAATTTACCATTTTTTTAGGTCACTAAATATGTCCATAGCGTTTTCTGCTATAAGGTTTTTATTTTAGTTTCACAATGGTAAATTTAAATGTCTAGTTTAGTACTTTTCTTATCTGAAAAACCTACAACTATTTTTCTTACTAGGGACGATCTTGGGGTTTAATTTCTGACGGGAGAAGTGGATCTTCTGGGCAGCAATAAGTTTGGTGCTGGCTAAACTGGGTAACTGAAGGAATTTCCCCATTCTACATCCTCAATCTCTCGCAAGGTGGTATGGTCTTTCATGGTCAGATTCACAGGTCGCAGTCCACAGAATGGTCACTTATTGGCGGTGGGTGCACTGTAGTCAAAAACTTGAAGCAAAGTCAGGAACGTAGCCAAGGGTCATACATAGATTAGAAGTTAGGATGTAGTAAACTGGAGGATGAGACAGAGCCGTAGTCAGGCCAAAAGTTGATACCAGGAGTAGAACCACAGGAACTAGGCAACAAATCCAAAAGGGTGAGACAGAAGGGTAATCCAAAAACAAGGCAGAGGTCAAGATCAGGAGTCCGGAACAGTCACCGCCTAAGTGACGTCAGAGGGAAATGCAGGTTGCCATGGCAATCAGGCGCTCCCACTTTGGAGAGCATAACAGATCATCCGGTTGCCTAGCAACAAGACGTGAATGCCTGACAGAGCCGCAGCCACTAAACGGGACAGGAGAGGTCAGTATATTTTTTAAACTAAAGACAACTTGTTTCCTTGTTATTTAATGTATAAGTAAGAAAAAAAAACATCATTGGTTTGGTTCAGTTTTTGTAAAGGCTAGGTTAAGAAGTATAGTGTAGGAATAGGGTAAGTAGTGTGTTTGTTGTCTAACCGCACACTGTAAAACATTTGCGCTTTCAGTATTTATGATTACAATATGGTTTCTACGTTGTAGCAGATCCATTAAATTTTTTTCCCCACACACAGAGACAGGTGCACACAATCAAGTGAATAATAGGTGCGCCCCATCCTAGA
Organism: Rhinoderma darwinii; assembly: GCF_050947455.1. Taxonomy (NCBI): domain Eukaryota; kingdom Metazoa; phylum Chordata; class Amphibia; order Anura; family Rhinodermatidae; genus Rhinoderma; species Rhinoderma darwinii. The sequence goes on along the minus strand of NC_134687.1, from coordinate 562,811,796 downwards.
AATGGTCATCCTCAAAAATTTCAAAGTAGAAATGGTACCCCAAGCACGCCAATAATCATTGGCAAGTCGGCTCTGTAAAATATAGTACACCATATTCATGAAGCAAAAGGAACACTTTTTAATTTTAAATTGTCATTTACTAATTACAGTTAAATGTATAAACTAGAGTAAGTTAGGAAAAATAAAAGGCAAGGTGCCGATAACCACATAAAATTGTACTAGAGCTGTATCAACATGTATGGAGGCCTCCAACATAAAACTTTAAAAGGGGTTGTCTCACTTTTAGGCAATGATGGCATATCAGTAGCCTGACCGCTGTGACCCCCGCTGATCACTAGAACAAAGTATCAACTGTGCCAGGAAAGAGCTGTGCCATTGTCTCCTCCGTTTAAATCCTAGTGCTACTTTATTAGAGAGTTATCAAGACTCACAGTGGTCAGGCCACCATCAATGAGACATTCAGAGAATATCCTATTAATATGCAATCAATGCGTGTTCTAGGGCAATTCGTTTAACCCGTTAATGACTACCCATAGATGTTTTTACAGCGGCCAGGGGCATGGCCCTCTGAAGATGCTGCCACAGTGCCCTCTGAAGATGCTGCCACACACACCCCAAGTAGAAAGCTCCATTGGGGCTCCCTCTAGAAGTGGAATCCCCAGCCAGAGCGTTGCCGACACTTTGGCTGGGGATTCCTCTACTGTTGGAGCCGCTGACGTCGCTGTCCATACACAGGGATGTCAGAGGATCCTCCTGGACCGGATTGTGATATCAGGGGCAACCCCAGAGCCAGAGTCCCGGAGCAGAGCACTAGTATAGGCTCTGCGCCGAAACTCTGGGGAAGCCATTAACATCAGTGTCCATATATGGACAGTAATGTCAGGGGCTTGCCCAGAGCTGGAGTCCCGGAGCAGAGACGCTTCTAGCACTCTGCCTGGGACTCCAGCTCTGCTCCTGACATCACTGTCCATATATGGACATGGATATCAGGGGCAACTCTAGAGCTGGAGTCCCGGGCAGAGAGCTAGTAAGCTCTTCCTGGGACTCCAGCTGTGCTCCTGACATCACTGGGACTCCCGCTCTGGGGAAGCCCCTGACATCACTGTTGATGTATGGACACCGATGTCAAAAGATTCCACAGAGTCCCGGAGCAGAGCCTATGCTAGCGCTCTGCCCGGGACTCCGCTCTGGGGAAGCCCCAGACATCGTGCGTCCAAACATGGACACCGATGTCAGGGAATTCCACAGAGTCCCGGAGCAGAGCCGATACCAGCGCTCTGCCCAGGACTCCGCTCTGGAGAAGACCCAGACATCACTGTTCATATGTGCAGAGCGAAGTCAGGGAATTCCAGAGTCCCGGAGCAGAGTCTGTACTAGCGGCTCGGTGTCCTGCGGACCGCAGATGACCCCAGGGGCCGCGTGCTTGAGACCCCTGGCCTAGCAGATGCCTGTCCGTTTCACACGGACAGGCAGTAATATACTGCAATACAGAAGTATTGCGGTGTATTACAAAAGTGATCAGATTATCGCATAGTGAAGTACCCTAGTGGGACTAGTAAAAAAAAAAAAAGTTTTTAAAAAAAAAAACAGTGAAAAAAATGAAAAACCCTATTTTTCCCCTTACAAAATGCTTTATTATAAATGAAAAAAAAATAAAAAAAAAAAACCAAACACGTTAAACATATTTGGTATCACCTCGTTTGTAACGACCCCACCTATAAAGTTATTACATTATTTAACCCGCTTGGCAAACGCCATAAAAAATAAAAAAACAATGCAAGAATTGATGTTTTCTGTGAATCCGGCCTTAAAAAAAATTGTAATTAAAAGTGATCAAAACGCCTCTTCTACTCCAAAATGGTACCAAATAAAAACTACAAGTAGTCCCGCAAAAAAAAAGCCCTCATGCAACAACTGCATCAGCGGAAAGATAAAAAAAAGTTATGTCTCTTCAAATATGGAGACACAAAAACAAATAATTTTGAAAGAAAAGTGTTTTTACTGTGGAAAAGTAGTAAAACATATAAAAGCTATATAAATTTGGTATCGCTGCAAACGCAACAACCCGCTGAATAAAGCTATTGTGTTATTTATACACAGCTTAGTCATTAAGGCCTAAAATAGGCTGGTCACTAAAGGGTTAAGCCATTCGTTTACATGCAGCTTTTCAGTTGTGTTTTGAATTCTACACAATTCTACTGGAGCGGCCAGAATATGCATAGCAGCGAATAGGACCACTGGCATAAACAGAAGAGATGAGGTAGAGTGGCAAATATGGAATTCCCCCCAATATGGTGCCACATTTTGCCACCCAGGACAGAATACGTAAATGCATTCCAATGGGTCCACATCTAGAATAGACGTATATATAGATGGATAGTGGGAGAGAGCAGTCTCAGAATGACAGAATATTAAGATGCCATTAGTAATACATTAAAAAGCTAATTCTTAAGGCGAATGCTTAGCAAATTACTAAGGCGAAGGCTCTAATTTATGGAGCAATTACTGGAAAGAATCTAATAAGGTGATAGACTCAGAATACAGGTAAATCTATATAAAAACGCGTGACCAAAAAGAGGGGGATAGGGGAATACTAAGGGTCAACGCCATAAGAGATGGCTCGATCGAAGAAAAAAAAAAAACAAGAAAACTATCAATCTAATAAGAATCAATTCGTAATAATATAATACAAAAGGTGACAGGATAGTTTGTGTACTGATCTCATGTGTCTCGACAGGGGTGTCTTCTCTTTCCAATCCGGATGTTCACTTAAAGTGTAATTCCACTTTCACAGAGATTTAACGGGGTTTCACACTTCGTGTTATACACATAGTATTTGTAATTTATAGTATGTCAAAATTTTGCAGGAAAGTGAGAGATTGTGGTTGAGGAGAAGGTGGGATTACGTTGGTTCTTGTAGAAGATCTGTCCTTAGAGCCATGAGTGCAGAAGAGACTAGGAATGCAGGCGATCCCTACTCCTCAACCCTGATCTCACATATAAGTAGCGTAGAAAATCCCTGTGAAAGTAGAACTACATCTTACGTTACAAGCAGGTTTTTGGGGGTTTGTCGTCTGTCCAATTTATTCCTCTTTGAAATAACATGCACGATCAGCCGAGCGCATATGTTTATAATACAGCTATAGCATGTGTATGGCTGACGCAAGAGCTATCCGACAGCTGCCAACCCAGATCCATAGTATAAAAAAAAAAAATATATATATATATATATATATATATATATATATATATATATATATATATATATACATACATACACACACACACACACATACATATACACTAGCTAGTCCTTCTCAATGAATTAGAATATTTCTATTTTTAAGGTCTCATGCACACGACCGTATTTTTTCCCACCCGTAAATACTGGCGTAAAAACGGGTCCGGTGTCACACGTATTCGACCCGTTTTGCACCAGTATTTACGGGCCCGGTGTCACCCGTATTCACGGGAACGTTTTTGGCTGCAAAATTACACTGCACTAATCGGCAGCCCCTTCTCTCTATCAGTGCAGGATAGAGAGAAGGGACAGCCCTTTCTGTAATAAAATGTAAAGAAATTCATACTTACCGGCCGTTGTCTTGGTGACGCGTCCCTCTCGACATCCAGCCCGACATCCCAGGATGACGCGGCAGTCCATGTGACCGCTGCAGCCTGTGATTGGCCTGTGATTGGCTGCAGCAGTCACATGGGCTGAAACGTCATCCAGGGAAGTCGGGCTGGATGTCGAGAGGGACGCGTCACCAAGGCAACGGCCAGGAGACCGGACTGGACGAAGCAGGAAGGTCTCGGTGAGTATGAACGTCTTTTTTTTTTTTACAGGTTGCTCTCTATTCTGATCGGAATTCACTGTCCAGGGTGCTGAAACCGTTACTGCCGATCAGTTAACTCTTTCAGCACTCTGGACAGTGACTATTTACCGACGTCTCCTAGCAACGCTCCTGTAATGACGGGTGCACACACGTAGCCACCCGTCATTACGGGAGCTCCATAGACTTCTATGGGCTGCCCGTGCCATTATTACGGCCTGAAATAGGACATGTTATATCTTTTTCAACGGCACGGGCACCTTCCCGTAAGAAAACGGGAAGGTACCCGTGGCCAATAGAAGTCTATGAGCCCGTAATTACGGGTCGTAATTACGACCCGTAATAACGGGTGTTTTTATGGTAGTGTGCATGAGGGGCAGTATGCTCTTTAACTCTTTCCATTTGCAGCATGACACATCAAAGACTGTGCTGGTAAATCAGCATCTCCATGTACAATAAGTGTCTGTTATTTTTAGGACAGCTCCATCAATATTGTTTTTGGGTTTTTTTTGTTTGTTTTTTTAAGCCCCTTTAACTGTTTATTCAGTATACGGATTAGTTTTTCCTACATAGATCCTGCAAATAAACTGACCCCATTTATATACACATTCAGTCGTGACATCCCTGCCACCTGCACCATCAATAGTCCCTTTGTATCATCTCCATCATCCCTTGCATATGTGGCCAAATAAAAAGTCATTTACTGTCACAGTGAACGCTATAGAGCTGCATTTTCTCAGGCTACCTGCGGAGCTTCTGAGAACGCTCCAGCTCAGAGTCTGCTCTGTGCACTCAGCATGTGGACGTGGAAAACACCTGCCTTATCATTGTTACCAGCACATTGGAGCCGAACATGCAGCGTTACCGACTCTCCATACTTTCCGCCCCTGGTGCGTGTCACAACACTACTACAGCTCAGCAGGTCACAGACGGCACGCAGGTGTTCTGTGCCCTGGCAAATTATCAAAGCACAATACCAATCCACTAGTAGGAAATGTTCTCTGTTAAAGAAATAAAACACTATTCTGTAGAACAAAATGCCATAAATATGAACGTACTCTACTATATAAAGAGTGCCTCAATTTCTAATTAGGACACCCTATTAGCCAGAGCATCTCTTGCTCTGGAGGACTTTGCGCAACTATGTATTACATGGTCTCCCATCAACTTCAAAGGGCACCATGCAGCACAACATTTCCCCAGCAGCATGCCATCAGCTTCCCCTGGCAATTCCAGCTGCCAAGGGTGCCAGCAGTCAGGCCCTCTCAAAAAGATCACCATAGTGGGGTGCTGCCTCATATAGAGGTTTGTCCTAGAAAGGCAAACCTTTTAAAGTGTATCTTTGAAAAGGTAGAGCCTTAAAAGCTATGTACACCTTCAAAATATATATATTTTTTATATATAAAAATGTCTATTAGTGTATTTAGTACAACTTTCTAATTAGCTTTTATTAAAAATTATTTTTACTTTTTCAGATAGAGCTGCTTTGTATCCTGTATACAGAGCAGCTGTATCTTCCGCAGAGACCTAAATCCGTTAGGGCCGCGGGACTGACTGGTTTAGTGAAAGCGGGTCCTGTGTCTCTAACACTCAGGATCCACCTGTAATCTATCACATCTAAGTTATGAACAGAGAGACATGCAGGACCCGCTGACCTGACAGATACAGGATTCAGCTGCTCTGTATACAGCAAACAGAGCAGCTGTATCTCAAAAAGTAAAAATTAATTTTTAATAAAAACTAATTAGAAAGTTGCACCAAACACACAGATACACAAGGGCCCACTAGGAATTCATGAGTAGCCAAGAAGCCTCATATACCATTGTTGTATGCAACATCTTTAGGCTCTGACCCATCTACAGAGAACTGCACAGGCATTCGTGCTATCAATGACTCTTCAGCTCAAGTATTGCCCTGATGGTTGCTTTTGTGACACTTTCATGCCTGAAACCTGAACTGAAAATCAGTTACTTTACTTGATGCATATCTCTACTTTCAGCTGACTATGGTACGGACCTGTACATTTGCTTATTGCAGCTTGCAGGTCAGCTCTAGGCTTATGTCCAAAATGGGCCCACTTTGTACCACAGTATCTTATACCCACCCACTGATCTACTTTCATTAGCACCCCTGTGCCAGCCACAGTGATCCTCTGCAGGCAATGCCAGCTCCTCAGCCCAGTGGTCCATGGTGCATAAAGCAATTTGCTCTGCTGTTCCCTATAGCTGGCGGTCTGCAGTGCATAGCAAGGTGAATTTTAACTTGCAATGAATTTTTGGTAAAGCAAAATGGCCAGGTGGGCTGCTGGGGCATTAAGTGCAGGTAGAGTTGCCACCTCTTACACAAAAATACTGGAAGTTCAGAATGTATTTACGCAGGCTTGTTTTATGGCATTTTTGCAAAGATCATGGCAAAAAACACCACAAAACCATGAGTAAATACACCCAAACAAAAAGGTAAAAAGTGTATATGGTTTTACTTTTACTAGCCTCCCAGTATAAATACTGTCTGGTGATTCACCGGTCTGGTGACAACTCTTACTGCAGGGGAGTGTCTGACGCTGGCCCTGGCAGCTTGTATCTAAGCTACATTCACACAACAGTGAAAAACAGCCGTGTGACGGCCGTCACACGGCCTTTTTCAGAACAATGAAGTTCTATGGACATGTCCTATTTTTGGCCATTTTCACAGCCAGAGCGCTCCCATGGAAGTAAATGGATCAGTTTTTACCAGCTATTTTGAAGGAAACAATCCTTGTAACGGCCGGTAAAAACTGATCCTGGCCAAGGACTCCTCGCAAGTTTGAGCGCTGAGCCCGGGGAAGCCCTTGACATTACTGTCCATATAAGGACAGTGAAGTCAGAGCTTTCAACAATGGAATCCCAGGCCAGAACATCGCAAGATCTCTGGCTAGTGGCTCCCGGCGTCACAATCCATATATGGACAGTTACGTCAAGGGGTTACTCAAGGAGCGGAATCCCCTGCCTACTCTGGCAGGGGATTCTGCTCTACTGACGTCACTGTCCATATATGACAGGCTTGACAAAGGCTGCATTGAGCAGCTAAAACGTTGCATTCTATTGCACAGATGGGTGAATAAAAATCCCTTTTTTTACCTTTGGAGTGCTGCCTATATTTCTATTTTTGTCATATATGGACAGAGACGTCAGGGGCTCAGTCTATGAGCGGAATCCCTGGCCAGAGGGATTCCGCTCCTACAGTTGCGCTATCTACAGGGGAGGGGGAGGTATCTACAAGGGGGGTGCTATTTGGGTATGTGGCACTATCTACAGGGGACACAGTGCTACAGAGCCCACATAGTGCAATGGGCACTTTGCCACTATGCGGGCGCTGTCACTTTATACGTGGGCACTGTGGTACTATGTGGGCATTATCTACAGTCAGCACTGTGGCACTATCTACAGGGACATTGCAACACTATCTACATGGGCACTGTGGTGTTTTCAAAATCTTGCATGCGCCCCATAATATTACCAGTGAAAACTACAGCTTGCCCCGCAAAAAAAAAATAAAAAAAAAAAGCTTACACCACTCAAATCGATGGGAAAAAAAAACGATGGCTCTCAGAATATGGAGACAAATTTTATTTTCAATAATTAATTTTTCCCTTGTAAAAGAAGTAAAACCTAAAAACAACTATATAAATTTGGTATCGCTGTAATCGTATTAACCCACAGAATAAAAGTAAACTGTAATTTTTAACGCAAGTGAATGCCATAAAAAACGAAACCCAAAAATAAATCAGTTTCTCCCCCCATTCCTTCCCACAAAGAAATTTTTGTTCAGTCTCCCAGTACATTATATGGTACAATAAATGGTGCCATGAAAAACTACAACATGTCCTGCCAAAATCAAGCCCTCATACAGCTTTACCAACGGAAAAATAAAAAAAAGCTATGGCTTTTGGAAGTAGGGAGGAAAAAACAAAAATGAAAATCTGACGAATGTCTGTGACGGGAGGGGATTAATTTGTTACCTAATCTTTTATTGTATATATTAGTGGTGTACAAAATTGCTTTCTTTAATTAGAAATACTAAAAAGGCCAAGCTAGTGGTGAAACTACAGTATGCAATATTATCTGGGCTGGTTCACACTATATGAACAGGGCCGTACTTGCACACTAGAATACCCGATGGACCCTGGTTCTGACACAATAAAAGACACTTAGGCTCTACTCACACGATAGGGTCTGAGTGGCGGCTGTTTTTCTCGGCCGTTTTGCATCCGTTCTGTGTTTCCGTTTTTAACGGCCGATTTTGACCCGTTTTGCATCTGTTTTTTTCCCTGTCTGTTTTAAAAGCGGATGAATTTAATTTGTCAATTTTTTGCCACAAAGTCCCTCTGTAGATAATGCCACACACTGCCATCTGTAGATAATGCTACACAGCCCCCCTGTAGGTAATGCCACACAGACCACTTGTAGGTAGTGCCACACAGACCCCTTGTAGGTAGTGCCACACAGACCCCTTGTAGGTAGTGCCACACAGACCCCTGGTAGGTAGTGTCACACAGACCCCTGGTAGGTAGTGCCACACAGACCCCTGGTAGGTAGTGCCACACAGACCCCTGGTAGGTAGTGCCACACAGACCCCTGGTAGGTAGTGCCACAGACCCCTGGTAGGTAGTGCCACAGACCCCTGGTAGGTAGTGCCACACAGACCCCTGGTAGGTAGTGCCACACAGACCCCTGGTAGGTAGTGCCACACAGACCCCTGGTAGGTAGTGCCACACAGACCCCTGGTAGGTAGTGCCACACAGACCCCTGGTAGGTAGTGCCACACAGACCCCTGGTAGGTAGTGCCACACAAACCACTTGTACATAGCACCCCATAGACCACTCCAGTAGGAGTCCCTGACATCACTGTCCATTTACAGACAGTAAAGTCAGGACCTTCTCCTGGAGTGGAATCCCCGGCCACAGCTTCCACAACGCTGTGGCCGAGGATTAAGGATTCCTCTCCTTCAGGGAGCGGAAAAAATATCCTCCTCCTCCTTACGTGCACTTCGCACTAAAGGGGAGAAAAGAGCGAGCAAAAGTCAGAAAGCATGACCATCACTCGGATCTAGGGATGCACGATGCATCGAAACTTCGATACTGTTTCGATACCGTGCATCCCCAAACTGTTTGATACCGTTATTTCATGTATTTCAATACTTCGCTGCGCAGCCGCACAGCTAAGTATACTAACACATGAATGTATGAGAGCGGGGCTGCGGCTGTGTAATACAGTCATTGCCCCGCACTTGACAAGTGCGTGCCGTCAGGATGATGTGATGCGGCCAGCGCTGAAGTAATGATTGCCGGCAAAGAAGACAGAACATGGCGGGCGCACTACAAAATACCCCCATGTTCTGTCCTCAGTGCCTGCACCGCCGCTCATTAGTGCAGCACCGGCCGCATCTCCTCATGCTGATCGCGCACGCACTTAATGTCAGGAGCGGGGAAATAGCTGTATTACACAGCCGCAGCCCCGCTTTATAACGGCGGAGATCAGAGAAACCTCTCATCTCCGCCGCTATTCTCCAGAATGTTGCGATCAAAGCGGACTGCAGCATTCAAGAGGAAAGTGAGAAGGGGGGGGGGGGGGGATGCCCCTTGGTTCGCGTCACAGGAATCCCTGTGACGCAATTGAGGGACATACCATATATGGGCAGACAGCCAAGGGTCCATTGAAGGACCCCAGGGCTGTCTCACCATATTTCCAATTGTTAGGGCATACTTAGGTATGTCCTAACAACTGCCTGTGTACTATTGGTATACAGGCTAATGTACTGGCATATAGATATATTCCAGTATATTCAAGTTTAAAAATAAAAGTAAAAACAAAGTAAAATTAAATAAGAAAAAAATACACATACACCTTTTTTACAATAAGCATTAAAATAAGTCTCAATACATAAAATATACATATTCGGTATTGGCGCGACCTTAATAACCTGCACAACAATTTTTTTTAATCATTTATGATGTGTGCGAAGTAAAAAAATAAAATAAAAACTGCTTTCTTTCACTTATTGTGAGGCACGAGGTGCGATGAATTTAACCTCCATGTGCCTCATATTAATAGTAATTAACCCCATCATGTACCTTACACATTAACCCATTATGACTGAGAAACATGATGGGGTTAATTACTATTAATGTGAGGCACATTCAAAATTCATCACACCTCGCGCCTCATCACAAAATGGAAGAACATTTATTTTAATTATTATTACTGTTGGCAAAGCATCGCTTTGGTATTGAAATCACAATACTACATGAAGTATAGGTATCGAAGTCCAAATTCTGGTATCGTGACATCCCTACTCGGATCACATCCAAGTGGCAGCCGTGCTTTACACGGTCCCATAGAATTGTATGGGAGCCAAAATAGGGCATGTTCCACTTTTTGACGGCCCGGTTTACAGGGACGTCCAAAAAAATCAGCCGTGTGAATAAGCCCATTTGAAAGTAAATCAGAGACCGTAGGGATTTTGATACTGGTCAGGCGTATACCTATAGAACCCAGTCACGCCCTAGTTCTAAACATGTAAACGTGTTTACAGGTTTCTCGGATTCAGAGATCTCGGGCACTGACGAATAGACACGTTCTCCCAGCTTGAGACTGGGTACTAAACGCAAAATAAAAAATAAATAGGTTTGACTCCTCTAAAAGGAGCGCCGTACAAACCAGATCCAATACGAAATGCCAGACTAATTCTATCCCTACTATTACCTCCAATTCTTTATCATCAGCTCTCTCTGCGGCAACATCGTCAATCATCCCCAATGTACCATCGACCCCCCGATTGACCGGAACTACTTCCAGTCAAAATCCCATTGCCACCAGGTGTCCAACGGGTGCCATCGGTGGCACAGGTGGTTCTCTCAATACTTTCCCTTTTTTAGGGCCACCAAACTCTCGGTGGAACCTGAGTCAATAACATCACGAGTGACCCCTTCTAATTCGGTTAGAAGCGACGAAATGCAGGTCTATAATGTATCGTCTGTCAATCTAAGCAGTTCCCAGCTGACATTACTACGTAGAGGTCTATCCTTTACTCCTACCCCTTTGTTTGACGAATTTGTCTGGACGAAGGATGTAAATCTGTTCGCCAGAAAGGTTGCTTTACATAAATATTTTAAAAATAATTTGTTTGGAACAGATGACCTTGCTAGAACTGAAACCAATACAATAAGAGACCTTGAGGCCCTCCTGTATGAGAGTGAAGTTGGGCCCACTGATGCCATTGGTCCCTTCTCTTCATTGCGCCCTAAATCTAAACTTACTCCGCCATTCTCGCAGTATGCTCATATTGACGTTTTTGTCAAGATGGTATGTGAGGACTTGAAAAAGATCAAACAAGACAGAACTAGGGCACTTGCGAACTTAGATGAAACAGACACAGGCACTAGATGAAGTTTGTCACAATGACCAAATTACCATCAAGCCCTCTGATAAAGGGGGCAACATTGCCGTCATGAATTCTGACGACTACGTTGCTATGGCCCATAGACTACTGGACGACGCCACGACATATATTATTATTGAAAAAAAAAAACACTGACTTATTTTTGAAGGATCTGTGCCATTTGCTCAATGAAGCAAGAACACAGAATCTGATTACCAATGATGAATTTAAGCATATGTACAACCCTTGCCCTACACTGGCGACATTCTATGCCCTACCAAAGATTCACAAGGCTTCCCGCCCCATTCCGGGTAAGCCTATTGTGTCGGGTAATGACAGTCTTACCCAGGGTATAAGTACATACATCAATGAGATCCTCTCCCCCTTTGTCACTTCATTGCTGTCATTTCTGAAAGATACCAAGGACACCATCAACAGGATCCAGGATATTCACGTCACCCCATCCACATTTATTGCTAGTATCGATGTTGAATCATTGTATAATATTCAACATGAATTTGGTCTCACTGCAGTTACACATTTCCTTATCACTAAGGGTATTCAAATTTCATGCACATAATAAATTTTTATTGTTATTACTTCGTTTTTTACGGACACATAATTATTTTCTATTTGACCATAAATTCTATCAACAAATAAAGGGCACAGCAATAGGCACAATCTGTGCACCGACCTACGCAAATTTATTCTTAGGTTGGTGGGAGGATACTGTAGTATTCAACGAGGAATTGTCCCCTTACACCTGTCACATCCTATTTTGGGGGAGATTCATTGATGATATTCTCCTTTGGGATGGTGACTTGATTTTATTTGACAAATTTATGGTCACACTTAACAATAACAAGGTGGGCATGAAGTTTACTCATACTATTCATAAAAAGGAGATTATCTTCTTGGACCTTAAAATTTCCCTGGATCTTGCTGGTGGTGTACATACAGATATCTCACGTAAATTAACATCAACTAACAGTTTACTACACTGGGAAAGCCATCATCCTGTGGCCCTCAAGAAGGGCATTCCCATTGGGCAATATCTTCGAGCCAAAAGGAACTGCTCTGATGAGCGGTCCTTTGAACTGGAATGCGATGGCCTTTTCTCTAAATTTCGTGCACAGGGATATCCTAAGAAGTGGCTGCATAAAGCGTATGCTAGGGCAAGAGCGACTGATGGGAAGGAACTCTTATATGAACGGAAATCAGCTGATACTCCACAACTTACGGCACCTATCAATATCAGATGTATTGGCACCTTCGATGCGGGCTCTCGCCAAGTTAGGGAGATCCTGCAGCGACATTGGCTAATCCTTTTGGCTGATCCTGACCTTCGAGATGTAGTTTCCCATACTCCCAGCATTACCTATCGCAGAGGCAAGAATTTGCGCGATTATTTGGTACATAGCCATCACTCTGGACCGATGGTGGCATCTAAATGCTGGCTTAAGTGGTCAGTTGTAGGGTTACATCCGTGTGGCCGTTGTTCGTTTTGTCATCTGATACCCACAGTTAAACAATTCTATAACCCACTTGATGGTAGAGTATATAAAATAAGACAGTTCATCAACTGCCAAAGTAAGGGCGTAGTCTATGTTGCCAAATGCCCATGTCCTAAGTTCTATGTAGGCAAAACCGTCCAAGAGTTGAGGAGAAGAGTTTCCAAACACTTGAGCACAAATCAACCAGAAGGAGGACACACCATTGTCCAGACACATTCGGTCTATGCATGGGGGTGATATTCGCTCTCTACAATTCTGGGGTATCACCCAGATCAAATTGGGCCCCAGACTTGGCAATCTGGATCGCAGATTGCTACAGGAGGAGGCCCGTTGGATCCATCGATTGAGTACCCTCAGTCCAGGTGGTTTAAATGAGGGGTTTACTTTTACGGCGTTTCTTTAAGGGTGGATTCACACGAACGTGGCGTTTTTGCGGACGCAAAAACGCGGCGTTTTGCGCGCGCAAAAACCACTTGACAGCTCCGTGTGTCATCCGTGTATGATGTGCGGCTGCGTGATTTTCGCGCAGCCGCCATCATAGAGATGAGTCTAGTCGACGTCAGTCACTGTCCAGGGTGCTGAAAGAGTTAACTGATCGGCAGTTAACTCTTTCAGCACCCTCGACAGTGAATGCCGATCACAATATCGAGAAACCTGTTAAAAAAAAAAAGAAAAAGTTTGTACTTACCGAGAACTTCCCTCCCGGCCGTTGCCTTGGTGATGCGTCCTTGGTGACGCGCCTCTCTTGACATCTGGCCCCACCTCCCTGGATGACGCGGCAGTCCATGTGACCGCTGCAGCCTGTGATTGGCTGGAGCTGTCACTTGGACTGAATTGTCATCCCGGGAGATCAGACTGGAGGAAGAAGCCGGGAGTTATCGGTAAGTCAGAACTTCTTTTTTTTTTTACACGTTCATGTATATTGTGATCGGAAGTCACTGTCCAGGGTGCTAAAACAGTTTAAACTCTTTCAGCACCCTGGACAGTGACTATCTCCTGACGTCGCGTACCGGAAATTTTTTTGCCGAGTTCGGCCGAACCCGGTGAAGTTCGGTTCGGTTGTCCGGGTTCGCTCATCTCAAAGACACTCCGTTTGGATGTTTGTAAACAGAAAAGCACGTGGTGCTTTTCTGTTTACATTCATCCTTTTGACAGCTGGTGCGCGAAACAGGCAGTTGGTTTTCACGCACCCATTGACTTTTTGCGCAGCGGACAAACGCTGCGCAAAAAGCACGGACTGTCTGTACTGCCCCATAGACTTGTATTGGTCTTTGCGTGGCGCATGAAAACCACGCGGCCCGCACGGACCCAATACATGTTCGTGTGAATCCACCCTAACCCTGTATAATTAGGTTTCTGTACCCACTGGTCTTTCTACTGGTGCTTTTGATACTACATTGATCGAGTACCATACCCCATTGTTGGTTAGCTTTACCTATGACAGATGTGTCCTGGCATTCTGGAGACCCTTGACACTGCCGTAATATCGCTACAGAGGTAGCTAATGGTATTGAGTTGCCATCATTCCTACTTTGTTACTGTATGATTCCTTGTTCATTAACAAGTGCACTACATATTTTTTGATAACAGCGCCGTGTTCTCGTTTCGTGTTGCAGTGTGTCACCGACATAAATGTGGCAATTTAGTATAAATATGACATGTGGTGCCACTTTGATACACGATCAATTGATCGTGTCTGGTATAATGCAACATTAAAATGGACTGTTACACTAGCCCACAACATAGCCTTCAAGCACGTCAGCACTTATATACTTATCCTCACGCAAGTGCTCCAGTGGTTTCTTAATCCCAAACTATGTGATTCTATCTAGCAAAGTGAACCATTGTGCGTGCGCGGTTGTACTTTTGACTTGTGATTCTATCTCCCTGCGATGGCCTTTTGCGCATGCGCTGACTCCGCTATGTGTTAACGGTCCCTGCATGTCGAGTCCATTACTGGTCCTTTTGTCTGCTATTACTGCAGAGGCTCCACATTCTATCTCGCTAAAATGAACAATTGCACATGCGCTACTTTGCTAGTGACTGTGGGATTCTATTTCCCCGCTGTGGTCTAGTGCGCTTGTGACACTTTCGCTACGTCTCATTGGTTCTTGCATGCGGAGTGTGCGATTTGTTCTGTCACCTGTCCATCACGGTTGTGGAGGCCCGACCTTCAATATCAGTTTCTATTGGCCACTATGTTAATTAGGTAACAGCTGAAGGCAATTCTTCCTGCATAGAACTCTCATAATTTTGCGGCGCGTTATCATTAGCCCCGATACCCCTGAAGACGCTGCATCTGCAGTGAAACATGTCGGGGGGGGGGGGGGGGCTCTTGAAATTTTAACTTGTTACTGCTGATCTCTGATACTGACTTTGACCTTGGTCAGAGTGCAGCGTGCTGCAGCCGCTGACACTTTGAATCTTGCTACTGACACTTTGAATCTTGCTACTGGCACACAATGCACTATGCTGGTTACTATCAACAGTGAACATAACTTTTAATTTCTATGTAGTGTGTCTTTGCTATAATAGCCTAATAAAAATTTGTTATTTTATCTTGCTTGTAGTTGTTAAAAAGGGCCTTTTGCCGGCAGGCAAATATTTCTATTCATTTGGGGTCTATGGCTCCTACTACGGCCGTGTGACGGCCATTCAAAAATCATCCGTAACACGGCCGAGAATCCCTGTCGTGTGAACAGGGCCTTGCTAGAAGACCACAAAAGGTCCAGCAGAACACAGCCAAATTTAAAGCTGGCTTTGAAGCCAATCACTTGCCTCTAAATCTATTTCCGATGGAACCAATCACAAATAACCTATTGATCTTATTGATATATCCCCTACGTGAGGTGAGGAAGTGTACAATACAATTATAATTGAAAGTGCACAAGTTCTGAATCATTTTATTTTGATGGTCCCAAATTAGCTTAGTATGATGGGAGTGTGAACGTGCACAGTCCTACTGGGGTCCGTGACGGATGTGAGTTTTTACAATCTAAATAAAGTGATTTATAAGCAATGGATAAAATAAATAAATGCATTCATAGAATGTGTTAACGGACCTTTGGCTCCCCAGACGTTGCAAACTACTACTTCTCAAACGCTTGGATAGCCTGCGGCATGCTGGGAGAGCCACAGGTTGGAATTGGAGTAATGTAGTATTTTACAACTGGACACATGTTTAGTGAGAACAGTAGTACACTCCACAACATAACAATTGCAACACCAAGAAGGGAGAGCCGCAAGGTTATGTAAATCGAGGAAGCAGCAGGTGTCGCTAAGATCTGCAAATGATCACATTTTCAAGCACCTAGCTCCAATCTGTGGCATGTAAGGGGGGGCGGGGGGGGGGGGGGGTCTATAAAAGTCAGATTGAAAGCAAAGTTTTTCAGCCACATGAAACCTCAATAAAATCGGATCAAGTGGCATGGGATGATTGTGCGATCTCTCTCCTGTTAATCGACATGCCAGTTATCGCCACTTGTCGCAAACTGATCGGGACAGAATCCTTGAACAGAAAGACCTTGCTTTATCACTCCAGCAGATCCCTATGTGCCTAGGTCCAGATGTCAACACTGTTCAACGTTGCGTGTCCTGGAGGTTGGGAGATTGCAGAGGTACGCCTCCATGCACCTCTTGCTGTCATTCCTGTTCAAAGACAGATCATCTGATTAGATGAATGGTGCGTAGTGATCCATTCTCTACTGCATGTGAAATTGGACATCACATCCCAAGCCTAGGGTGGCAACCAGGGTTAACACAAAACAATCAGAAGGCGTTTGCACAACATTGAGCTACAAGCCAGACGTCCCAGCTAGAGATGTTCCATTGACTACACGCCACTGCTCTCAAAGGCTATTGTGGTGCACAGCAAGACGGCAATGGAGGCTGGAATGGAGGTCTAACCTCTTCAGCAATGAGTCCCGCTATGTCTCAGACACAATGATAGCCAGAGATTAATCTGGAGACCACGTGGGCAATGCCATGAAGAGGCCTTTGCAACAGTATGTCACACCGGTCCTGCTTCGGGGATCATGGTGTGGGGTGGCATAATGTAAGGAAGCCAAACACCTCTAGTCTTCATTTCAGGTACACTAACAGCTCGGCGTTACATTGATTTGGTTGTGGAACCAGTGGTATGGCTATTTCTCCAAAGTATCCTAGAAGCTGCTTTTCAATAGGACAACGCCAGGCCGCATGTTGCTCGTGCTGTGAGCAGCCTGCGTGGCCTAATCGTGCTACCATGACCTGCAGCGATTTCCGGACTTGTCTCCCATTGAGCACACCTGGAACGTCATTGGTTGGCAATTGCAAAAAGGGAGCTGCCAGCAGCCAATCTTGATGATTTGCGTGCCCAAGTGCATTCAGGGTGGCATAACATTTCTCCAGCAACCGATAAGAACCTCATTGATAGAATGCCAAGTCAGGTAAGTGCGTGTATTTCTGCATGTGGCGCTCAAACTCATTACCGAGTTCAAGATGTTTGACATTCAAGATGTTTGGAAAATTTGGTTTCCATTTTTTTATCATTTGCATATTATTAACATGTCGAGCGATCCTGTGATTTCCACAATTCCAAAACCTTTTCTTCATGGTGTTGCAATTAAAATGTTGGAGTGTATAAAAGTAGTAGTATAGGGTTAGATTCAGGGTAGTAGGAATAGTTTAGGGTTATGTAACTAAATTTTACCTAAAGTCTGTTTTTCACGATAAAGAGTTAGTGTGTCTTACAATCTATCTTACGATATCATAAGCAATAATGCTTGTCCTATACAAATATTACATTTGCATGTTACACAGAATAAATAAGACTAATCAATGAAGTGCAAACAAATCATGGGGAACTATGGGGTTAAATGTTATCTGCAGTGAAGATATATAATAAAAGTTGTGGATATGGTGAAATTGAAAATTAAAAAAAATCTCCTCGGCCTGGGAAATGGATTTACACGATTTCCTGTGTATCCACTCATCGGTCGTGTCTTAAAGAGACTCTGTTGTCAATCAGATCAAGGGGGAGATGTCACATGTGGTTATACCTCCCTTGAGGTTTTCAGTATGTGGTTAAACACTATGTATCTTCATTATTGGTTATGTGCTTCATTTTCCTTTCTGTATTCTTGTTTTTTATTATGTAAAAATATGGTTGTCGGCCATGAAAATAAAGAATTTCAAAAAAGAGACTGTCACCACATTATAAGTGCCCTATCTTCTACATAAGGAGATGGGCGCTGTAATGTAGGTGACAGTAGTAATTTTTATTTAAAAAAATGATCTATTTTCACAACGTTAGGAGCGATTTTGGTTTATGCTAATGAGCTTTCTTAATGCCCAAGTGGGCGTATTTTTACTTTCGACCAAGTGGGCGTTGTACAGAGGAGTGCATGACGCTGACCAATCAGTGACCAATCGGCATCATGCATTCCTCTCCATTCATTTACACTGCACTAGCGATATAGATATATCACTATGTGCAGCCTCATACACAAGCCCTAACATTACTAGTGTCCTGATAATGAATACACATGACCATCCAGCCTGGACGTGATGTTTATTCAGAATCCTGGCACTTCTGACTCTTTTTTTGTGAGATTCCGGCAAGTGAAACCAAATCTCGTTTAGCTCCGTGATCAGCGTCATGCACTCCTCTGTACAACGCCCACTTGGTCGAAAGTAAAAGTACGCCCACTTGGGCATTAAGAAAGCTCATTAGCATAAACTAAAATCGCTCCTAACGTTGTGAAAAAAGATTGTTTTTTTAAATAAAAAGCATTACTGTCGCCTACATTACAGCGCCCATCTCCTTATATAGGAGACAGGGCACTTATAATGTGGTGACAGAGCCTCTTTAAGTCAATTCTGTTATAAGAGGTTAAAGGCTATTTATGAACAAAATGCTTAAAAACAAAAAGGCTGTTGAATGTTCCTGTCTGCTGAAGATCTAGTAAAGACTGTCGTGCACTGGATTTCTATGAGCCAGTTTTTACTAAATTGGATCGATATGTTTGGCTCCACTGGCTGCCAAAGATGACCAAGAACTATTAACCGTTTCACAGCGGAGGACAGGAGAGTCACGTTCCCTCACAAGTGCTCCTACCTAGCCAACAGCCTGACTTATAGATCCTCTATATTAATGGATAAAATGCTTCCGGACCATATCATTGTTCTGGTTAGAATGTCAACTGGATATTTTTTTATTGTATTTTTTTACTTGATGGAGTAAAGTCAGTGCTAATAAGCTGGAAATCATGATTGTATACATTTTTAATACAAAGAGTTTCATCCAACAAAATAATAGTAACACTGGAGCCGTGAAATTGCACTGTGCTGTTTTATGACAGCCTGTGTCTACACTTTAGTTGATCGACTACACATTTCAGTAAATGGTAGCTGATGGACATGGACTTTGAATACCCTGCAGTGTTCAATGTTATTGAAAGGGAATCGGTCATCAATTTAGATGCCTCAAAACTGCAGACAGAGCAATATAGGGGAGGGCATTATAAACAGACATTTGAATACCCCGGCGCGGCGGTCGCAATTGCCACTCCCTTCTCTGAGGAGACTGCCAATCAGGAGACCACTAGAGCAGTCACTCATAGCAGAGAGGCAGAGCTTGCAATGTGCAGTGCAGGAGAGCTTGCACATCAAGTGCCCACCTTAGTGGCACTTGAAGTGCCAAGGGAATCCAAGGTAGATTTACACTGTCCTCCCCCTCCCCTATATAGCTCTGTTAGCAGTTTTAAGGCATTAAAACTGCTGACAGATGCCCTTTAAGGGCCCATGTGCACATAAAAGACACAATGAATGGAGCCTGTAGCGTGGCTCCTTACAGTTCTGTATGACGGAGTGATAGCCACTCCGTGTGTTGTCATCTAGTGCCTCAATAAGGCGCTGTATTCTGTTCTAGATACATTACATAATACAACATATGGAAAAACTTGCAGCAATTTTTTATCATTGATTCCATATCAATCCGTGATAAAAAAAAAACAAAAAACCTGAGTGCCTTCACATAAAATTGGAGGCCCACATATGTACAGTATGGGTCTATAGTAGTATATGGGCACCAAAGTTGGTATCTGTATAACAAAGATCTGTAAAACAGCCATGTGCAAGAGGCCTAATGGAAATTTTCTGTAATTAAAAGGGCTGGTTAAGGAATTGCCTAATATACAATACAAATATTTTCCAAGAGAGGGAAGTTTACGTGAGTTAATTGAAGTTTGAGGTTCATGAAATACTGGAAGTTGAAAAGCAGCCAGAGTTGCCAGGTATATATAGAATACAGGAGCCATCTCCTCACTGCAGACTTCTTCATTAACATAAGAAAATTCTTCAGACAGAAGTATAATAGAGAAAAACCAGTTAACTGTATCCAAAGAAATAAGAGGATGTGATCCGGCTCTCCCACAGAACTTTCCAAAAGCACAAGAAAAGCCTTCTCTTCTCCAAAACTGTGGTGTATGGCTGAGGGATCATTACCTCTGTCAGAAATAATAGCAAGGGAATCGTATACGGACTCACTCCATACCAATGTCATTAGTAAAGGAGATAGTCAATTTCCCAGCATGCTAATTAGGCAGCAATATGGTATTATATAATATTACAAGACTAATTCCCGCTAGCACTACATATTGGATGCATTGCTGTCTATGTCTACATCCATATAATGCTACTGAAGTAGCCTCAACACCCACACAACCAGCTGCACAATGAGAAATGCCAAAAACAGAGCACACCATTATATTCCTGCCATCTGGCTGTACTGTGCATGTAAATAACCCTCTGTGTGCTGGGAGAAATGGGTAATTTGTTAGGATGGGTCAGGGTTTAGGTCCGGGAGAGAGACATCTTGACTTTTTCACTGGGTGATCTTGTTTAGGCTACTGGCGACTCATTGGAAAGAAGCCAAATATCACTGCCCGATAAATAAGCACATGATGTAAATTCTGCATGTCCTCAGTTTCTATAACCCATGGCGGACTTGCCTAGAAAAGTTTCCATTTGCAAAAGGTTATTGTAATATGGAATAAATAAACAACAAGTGATGCAAGACTATCAGGAGGTGTCATTATAAGCAATGCAAATACTAAATTACAACAAATAAGCTAATTACTAATACTAAAGTTTAGCCATGGGTAAACAACGCTGGGTATTATCCAACGGTGGAAGAGACTATAAGCGTGGACCATGCACTATAGTCATGAGAATATAATGGTTTCTTATTCAGAAAAAGTGTATTTCTAAAAGGGTTAACTTAAAATATTTAAAAAAAAAAAAGATGTAAGACAAGATGGTGAATTACTGACCTCTAGTGGCTTTTGAGGCATATAACATATTAGTTTATCACTGGCTTAGGCCTCATGAACACGACCGTGCCCGTAATTACGACCCGTAATTATGGGCACGGCCGGCCACGGGCAGCCGGACGTTTTTACCGCCCGTAAAATATTAAAAAATAGGACATGTTCTATATTTTTCAACGGCATGGGAGCCTTCCTATAAGCAAACGGGAAGGTACCCGTGGCCAATAGAAGTCTATGGGCCTGTAATTACGTGCCATAATTACGGGCGTTTTTACGTTTGTGTGCATGGGACCTTACACCAATTACAGTGCGGACAATTGTGCACTTTGAATATGGTTCCAATTTTAGAGGATATCTAGCGATACGCGCCCCTTTATCGACCAGTATCCATTTAGTAGCAAAAACACTGGAACGCTGGTTAGATTAGGGTAGATTAAAGTAGTCACCATCTCTGCCAATGATTTTTATGAGATTACCGCTTATAAAGTCAATTACAGCAGAACATCCCCTAACTACAGAATTGTTGGGTTTGTTTGTACAGGTCAGGGTTACCTGCCATTACATTCAAAGCAAATAAGTCATATGATATCATCAGGTTAGTGAAGTCTATAAAGCATAGAGAGTGTCAGCAGTAATCTAGAACAAAGGAACATTAGACACGCTTGGATCATTTTCATTAACACTGGGTTACAATAGAACCACCACAATAGTCCCAAAACTCCTAGTGTCCATATTTTATTATTGATGAAAAATGTAAACAAATCACCATGAAACAGTAAATTGAATATGAGGACTCGATGATCTACTGTGCGAAGAAGAGATTTGTACCTAAGCAACAAAACTCGTAAAGATCACGCATAGTTGTGTGGGACATAAATCTCCGAGGTTATATATAGTGGTGCATCCCTCAATCTCGACTCCTAATGGTGTTCATATAGGTTCTACCCCTTTACCAGAGATAAATGGATCAAAGACATGGATGAAGAAAATTCTAAAAAGATAAACTATAGAAAATAACAATAAAAAAATAACGGAGGAAACTCAGGGACTATCATGTTCACATTAGACATTGCTGCCTAGCGTACGGCTCTTTCAAAATCTGTCGCTAGTCAACAATGACGCTTCTCATCCGACCAAGAGGAAACTTTTCTGCCGGATAAGAGGATTATAATGATGGCTAAAAGGATTATAATGACGGCTAGGAGGATTATAATAATGGCTGAAAGGATAATGATGGCTAGGAGGATTATAATGATGGCAATGTCCATCAGATCCTCTTGTTAAAGAGGCTCTGTCACCAGATTTTCAAACCCCTATCTCGTATTGCAGCAGATCAGCGCTGCAATGTAGATAATAGTAACGTTTTGTTTTTTTCAAAAACGAGCATTGTTGGCCAAGTTATGACCATTTTTATATTTATGCAAATTAGGCTCTTAAGTACAAGTGGGCGTGTTCAAAGTTATGTACAAGTGGGCATGTTTAAAGTTAAGTCCAAGTGGGCGTGTATTGTGTGTGTACATCTGGGTGTTTTTACTTGTTTTACTAGCTGGGCGTTGTGAATAGAAGTGTATGATGCTGACGAATCACCACCATCCACTTCTCTTCGTTAAGGGTATGTGCACACGTAGTGACCAAAAACGTCTGAAAATACAGAGCTGTTTTCAAGGGAAAACAGCTCCTGATTTTCAGACGTTTTTTGAGCAACTCGCATTTTTCGCGCCGTTTCCGCTGCGTTTTTTACGTCCATTTTGGAGCTATGAGAAAACAGCTCCAAAAACGTCCAAAGAAGTGTCCTGCACTTCTTTTTACGAGGCGTAATTTTACGCGTCGTAATTGCCGTACGACGCGTAAAATTACGCGTCGTGGGAACAATACAGCGTTATACCCATAGAAAGTAATGGGCAGATGTTTGACAACGTATTTGAGACGTATTTTCAGACGTAAAACGATGCAAAAAACGCCTCGTATACGCCTGAAAATAGGTCGTGTGAACCCAGCCTAACACCCAGGTTCTGGCAGTGCACAGACACACAGCGTGTTCTGGAGAGATCACGCTGTGACGTCACTTCCTGCCCCAGGTCCTGCATCGTGTCGGACGAGCGAGGACACATCGGCACCAGGCGACAGAGGCTACAGTTGATTCTCTGACTTTTTGCATTTCTTTTCAGCTGTACATTTACGTCACTAATTTGCATAACCTTTGCTTTCGATAATTTAATACATTTACGGCTTTATCACGTTTAATTTTCCTGACATATATCGCGTTTTAGATGCAAGTTTTTAACCTCTGCAATTTCCGCCAACATCACGCGCAAAACTGAATATAAATGTGGACCAATGACTAATGAATAAAACTCTAGTGCTTTAAAATTACCTGTAGAGAATATAAAAACGGTGTTGTCCCAAAGTCCACGTTGCTTCAAAGCAGAAGTGACATTTCCTACTGCCTCATCCAGAACGGACATCATCCCTGCATAATGGCGTCTGTTCTCATCTTGGATGAAGCTGTAAGGCTCTAAATATTCCTGTGGAACCTGAAGAGGTGAGTGGACCGCCTGATAAGGCAGGTAAAGAAATAGCGGCTGCAAGACAAAAAGGAGGACATCCCTAAGAACTATATTTAATTAGGCAAAGATTATTCTTCATACCTATCTTACGGTGAATATCCACCCTTGAAATATAGGTGTTTTTTTTTTACCTAAATAGGTCAAATATTCCGTGCTAATTAATGTTTCTTTAAAGCATCTCAGCCTTTCCTGGGTGGCCACATGGACAGCTATTGACTAATCTGTCCGTCCATACGGCCAACCGAAAAACGGCCATGATGCCGAGAGGAGTCAACTTTTCGGACGCCGCTGCCACTTTATTCTAGCAATATGCCACCTATATTTGCGATGAGCAGATAAAATCCTAGTTGCTTGCAGCCAATTATAGAGGAGCTACTACATACATAAGGAGCTTACTGTACACGGTTCATTAGTGATGAATGAATTATTTCCTCCAATTAAAAGTTAAGTCACCAATTCGCAAATAGATTCTTGAATTCCCAGCAATTGGATTTAGGCTCAATGAACACGATGCGTATTAGCGTGCGGCAAAACCGCAGTGTAATATAGTACCAGCATAGTCAATGATTTCCAGGAAATCTCATGTACACGGTGTGGTATTTTTCGGGATGGAAATTGGCCCGCGGTGCGTATTTTTAAATAAGCAGAGATTATAATTATGGCTTGGCAGAACACAAAGTCCGAGTTTACTACACTGGTAGCAACTGGTGAATAAATATATACCTATGTATAAAAAGCTATACCTTAGCAGAAAACGTCCCGATAAATTCGGAAAAATTTGGTCCAGGTGGTTAGAGACTCTAGAAACTGCGGTTTAATGGTCACTTGAGAGTAGCAAAGAGGTGGGTGGGGGGGGGGGGGGTTAGAGAACAAGGATGAATGTTCGTTTTGATGCAGTCAGGCTCTCGGAGATGGTAATTTTACATATCCTGTCAATGTCATACAATGCCTATGCTCCGGGTTGACATTTCTATACAGTACTGATGCCTTTCTGAATGTCTTGTTTTGTATTGATTGTATATTGGTACATGTTTTGTACAACAAAAGTTTTGAAAATAAAGCCTTTTAAAAAAAAATAATTATGCAGCCTGTCAATTTATCCTATGTTTCTGGTTGCGAATTGTATCCTCCTAGTGCTGAGGGGGAAAAAAAAAAAACCACCACCAAAACCCGCAGCATGAAAACACGCTGATTTACGCATCAAGACGTACAAACCGCAGTGAAAACCGTGCAATCTGGTGTGGTTTTTACCTGCGAATTTCCTGCGCATTGCTCTGGTTTTAGTGCATATTTTATGCAGCAAAATGCGCAACGTGTGCATGTAGCCTTAGGATTCACGAACACAATTTTAGGGAATCAAGGGCAAAAATTTTCCTGGCGAATTTAGAGAATCGGACAAAAAAATTTTCTTAGGGCTCGTCCGTGTGCTGTGCGTGAAAATCACGCACAGCAAGCTGACCCATTGATTTCAATGGCGCCATTCACACTTGCAGGAGTTTTCACGCAACATTTCCACTGCTCCAGTGTCCAGTGGCGGCGTGCTTTACACCACTCGGATGTTTATGCCAGTAGGTGGAGTCAGCAGAGCATTGGCAACTTTTATGCACTTTGCGCCTCAGCACTCAACCCCCGCTCTGTAACTTTACGTGGTCTGACACTTCGTGACTGAGTTGCTGTGGTTCCTAAACTTTGCAATACCACTCACAGTTAGGCCAGATTCACACGAGCGTGTGCGTTTTGCGCGTGCAAAAGGTAAATAACAGCTCCGTGTGTCAGTAGCGTATGATGCGTGGCTGCGTGATTTTCGCGCAGCCGCCATCATTATGACACTCTGTTTATATGTTTGTAAACAGAAAAGCACATTCATAGTTTTGACTACTGTAGAGCGCATCACGCGTGGCACACGGAAGTGCGTCCGTGTGCCGTGCGCGGTTTTCACGCACCCATTGACTTCAAACGGCCAAAGATAGGACATGTCGTGAGTTTTACGCAGCACGCACACACGCTGCGTGAAAATCCCTGACAGTCTGAATGGCCCCATAGACTAACATAGGTCGGTGCGATGCACGTGAAAATCATGCGCGTAGCACAGACATATTACACGTTCGTCTGAATAAGCCCTTAATTGTAGAATATCTAGGAGGGAAGACATTTTATGAACGGACTTGTTGCAGTAGTGGCAGTACCACGCTGGAATTCAGTGAGCTCTTTGGCTAAGTTCACACGGAGTATTTTGCCGAGTTTTTTTACGTGGAAACCGCGTCGCAAAACTCGGCAAAAACGGCCCTAAAACGTCTCCCATTGATTTCAATGGGAGGCGTCGGCGTCTTTTTCCCGCGAGAAGTAAAACTGCCTCGCGGGAAAAAGAAGCGACATGCCCTATCTTCGGGCGGTTACGCCTCTGACCTCCTATTGACTTCAATGGGAGGCAGAGAAAGTGTATTTCGCTGTGTTTTATGCCCGCGGCACTCAATGGCCGCGGGCGGAAAAACGGCGCGAAAATCGGCGTGCAGGAAGAGGAAAATCTGCCTCAAACTTCCAAACGGAATTTTGAGGCAGATATTCCTCCTGCAAAATACTCCGTGTGAACATAGCCTTAGAACGACCCATTCAGTGTTTATAAAGGCAGACTGCATGGCTAGTGCTGGAACTCTTTTATTTTATAGAAAAATATAAACAAATCCACAAAATACATAACAAAAACTAAAAACAAAAATCTGAACTAAAAGTACGTTGCTGTGTATGTATATATATATATATATATATATATATATATATATATATATATATATATATATACACACACACACACACACACACACCTGACCTGGCCCCACATACAGCCACATTCACACCTTATCCAAAACAACAATTAGATTCTCAAAAAAACAGAACAAAAACAATAGTAAAAAACAACCTACTTGCAGCCATGCCAACCAAAGTGCACAGAAACAAGAAAAATAAAGTAAACAAATAAGCAAATGACACCCCAAACCGCAAAAACACCCTTTTTTTTTTGTGTACATTTTTATATCTTTTTTCTTTATATATATTTTTCCCTTCACCATAATAAATGTCACACACACATATCCTATCTTTCCCTATCCTTACATATCCTAACCTGGACCACCACCAGCCGGCATCTCGCCTCATGTTCTCCATGGCTAGTGCTGGATTTTACACACCTGTGACAATGGGACTGAATAAAACACCTGAATTCAATAATTAAGAGGTGTGTCCCAATACTTTATTGCTTTGCTATATACATCAAACATAGAAGCCAGAAAATAACGACCTGGTATTAACAGATTAGCATTCACTTGTTAAACCGGTAAAACTACTTGCACAGAAAATCCAGTTTTTGACACTGCTGTAAATTAGCAGAGGCGCCAGATGGCAAATTACTGTTAACCGGATATTCAAAAACTCTATTCACACATTGGTAACGAACACCGCAGCGTGGCCGGTCCATTGCAGTTTTGCCCTATTAAAGAGGCTCTGTCACCACATTATAAGTGGCCTATCTTGTACATGATGTGATCGGCGCCGTAATGTAGATTACAGCAGTGTTTTTTTATTTAGAAAAACGATAATTTTTGACGGAGTTATGACCTATTTTAGCTTCATGCTAATGACTTTCTTAATGAACAACTGGGCGTGTTTTACTTTTTGGCCAAGTGGGCGTTGTACAGAGGAGTGTATGACGCTGACCAATCAGTGACCAATCAGCGTCATACACTTCTCTCCATTCATTTACACAGCACATAGCGATATCGCTATGTGCAGCCACATGAACACACTAGAACGCTACTGCAGTGTCCTGACAATGACTATACATTACCTCCAGCCAGGACGTGATGTGTATTCAGAATCCTGACACTTCGCCAATACAAATCCCGACACTAAAGCACAGCAAGCGTAATCTCGCGAGATTACGCTGTATATGGTCATTTCAAACGAGATTACACTTGCTGTGCTGTAGTATCGGGATTGTGTTAGTGAAGTGTCAGAATTCTGAATAGACATCATGTCCTGGCTGGAGGTAATGTCTATTCATTGTCAGGACACTGCAGTAATGTTATAGTGTGTTTATGTGGCTGCACATAGCAATATAGCTATATCGCTATGTGCTGTGTAAATGAATGGGGAGAAGTGTATGACGCTGATTGGTCAGCGTCATAGACTCCTCTGTACAATGCCCACTTGGTCAAAAAGTAAAACACGCCCTGTTGTCTATTGAGAAACTAATTAGCATAAATCTAATATAGGTCATAACTAACTGATCGTTTTTCTAAATAAAAAACACTGCTGTAATCTACATTAACTTTAATGGGTAACAAAAAAAAAAAAAAAAAACATTCAGAACCACATGTAAAAGGTATGATCATGGTACTGCATGCAAAAAACAAAACTGCTCAGTCTTACATAAAAATAAGTGCTAGAAATATACCCTAGAATTGCTCCTTTAAATGAGCAGCAGCGGCTGCCGTTTGCTGCAAAAACAAAACATATATCGCCAACTATGCAAATTGCAACCATGTACTCACTGTTTCAGGTTTGTGGTTAGCTATGAGATCCACTGCTCTTTCTGTAAAGACGTGAGTAGAGTATTTGTGGTTATATCCTCTCGCTGCTGCTTCACCATCTCGGAAATCAAGGGCACATACAGTTTTATTCACACCCTTGATTTCATAACATAGATCATGAGTATAATAATCCTCAGCACCCTGGAGATATCCTGAAATACAGAAAGTTAAAAATGTAAAACATTGTGTTAATATAGTTTTGTGTTATATAGCTTTTGTTTTTTTTTGCTTTTGCCATATTTAGCCCTAAATTGTACGGAGCAGAGCTCTTTCCAGTGTATAGGAGACCTCGTCACATGGCTACCTCATTCAACAGCGTCAAATCTATTGGATGAAGCTGTAACGCGTCCACTGTAGAGGGGAGAAGGGGAGCCATGCCGGCCAGCCAGACAGGAAAATGTAAAATATAATAAAGCGGGAATCATTTTAAATAAATCAGAAACTTACTTAAAGAGGCTCTGTCACCAGATTTTGCAACCCCTATCTGCTATTGCAGCAGATCGGCGCTGCAATGTAGATTACAGTAACGTTTTTACCTGCTAACGCCGATGCTGCTGCAGAATCAACTGAAGCCTCTGGTGCCGAAGTGTCCTCGCTCGTCTGACACGATGCAGGACCTGTGAGTGACGTCACAGCGTGATCTGGCAGAAGCTGGGCGTTCTGAAGAGAAGTGGATGATACTTCTCGTCAGAGCGCCCAGCTAGTAAAAGTATTAAAAACGCCCCGATGTACGCACATAATACACGCCCACTTAGACTTTTACTTTTAAACACACCCACTTGGACTTTTGCAAGCCTCATTTGCATAACTACAAAAATGGTCATAACTTGGCCAAAAATGCTCGTTTTTTAAAAATAAAAACGTTACTGTAATCTACATTGCAGCGCCGATCTGCTGCAATAGCAGATAGGGGTTGCAAAATCTGGTGACAGAGCCTCTTAGTAATTCGGGACAAACCCTTTAAAAAAAAAAAAAGAAGTTTTACAACTTTCAAGTTTACCTTCTGTTTCAAATCCTCATATTTCATCTCTGCTCAAACTGTATTGTTGTCAAAAACGTTTCTGGAGTTTGTGCCATATCTCATACTATGAAGTACTAATAGAGAATATGGTCCAATATACGGTATTGTAATGAGCAGGTGATAACTGCTGTATAAAAATTAGGGGCACAGCGATGGGAGCAGCTGTGGCCCCCACGTTTGCCAACATTTATCTTGGCTGGTGGGAGGAGGAAATGGTCTTTTATGATGACAAGAAAATGTTGACAGCGTCTGCCTTTGGAGGCGCTATATAGATGACATATTTGCCATCTGGGGCGGGGGGGCACGATCCAGGATCTGGAGAAATTCATTATGAAACTGAACAACAATGAATTTAATCTTAAACTGACCCTTGTATATAACCAGCAGTTGATTTAGTTTTTAGATGTTCTCATTTACATAGAAAAGTCACCACGACCAACAGCCTATTGGCTGTTAAAAGCGCCACTCCAAAAATATGATTAGGGCAATTCTAAAGGGTGAATTCTTAAGACTTAGGGTATGTGCACACGATAACGACAATTATGGCTGAAATTACGGAGCTGTTTTCAGGAGAAAACAGCTCCTGCATTTCAGACGTAATTGCTCGTACTCGCGTTTTGCGAGGCGTCAATTACGGCCGTAATTTGGAGCTGTTCTTCATTGAAGTCAATGAAAAACGGCTCAATTTACGTCCCAAGAAGTGTCCTGCACTTCTTTGACGACGCTGTTATTTTACGCGCCGTCTTTTGACAGCGATGCGTAAAATTACATGTCGTCGGCACAGTACATCGGCAAACCCATTGAAATGAATGGGCAGATGTTTGCCGACGTATTTGAGCCGTGTTTTCAGGCGTAATTCGAGGCGTAAAACGCCTAGTTTACGCCTGAAAATAGGTCGTGTGAACCCAGCCTAAGACGTAACTGTTCAACCTTTTCTATTTTTAAAAAACGAGCAGCGGAATTGAAGGCTAGGTTGCAGGCAAGAAATTATTCTAACCGTAATATCAAAGAGGCCTATAATGCAGCCTTAAGAACTAACCGCAAAGAACTACTTATTCCTAAAAAGACACAAGCCAAGAAAGACAATTAAATTCCTGAACCCCCACACAGCTCAGATTTATTACCAACTACCATGCAGACTGGGACAGTATGATGCAGATCATGAATAAACATTGGCATGTCCTCAAATCTGATCTTGGGAGAAAAAGCCCTATCAAGGTATCGTAAAGGAACCAGCATATCGAATCTTTTGGTTGCGAGTCACTTCACATGGGGTGATGTTACTAAGAGAATCCAGAAGAACAGGTTTTTCCCATGTAAGCTATGCAAGGCGTGTAGAATTTTGACCACAACCAAACAATTCACTGATGGATTTGGGGTACAGTATAGGATCAGAGAACATAGGAATTGTAACTCCGAAGGAGTCGTGTATTGTCTGGAGTGCCCCTGCGGTTTGAAATAAGTGGGAAAAACAACTAGAGCACTCAAAATCCGTATTGGAGGAGAACACATTAGAACGATCATTAATTATGACAGAACCGAGAAGGAAGGCAAGCTCCAAAATAAATTATTTACACCTACCCCAATTGCCAGACATTTCAGAGAGAGACAAAATCTGGATTGGCCTACTCTGAAAGGTTAGGCCATTTGTAAAATCAACATGGGCAGGAGAGGGGGCAATCTGGATGAGGCCCTTCTGATGAGAGAAAGAGTGGATTTTTCGCATGAACTCCGTTAAACCGTTTGGCTTAAACGATAACTTCAATTTTGGCTGATTTCTTTGATTCTATCAATGATCATCTATTCAGCTAAAGTGACCAGGATCTATAAGAAGAAAAGTCTCATATTAGGAGTCGTCTGGGATGGATACCCACATTTGTTACTATTCTCTCATAATTATCTACATCTGACATATACGTTAAGCAATACCATCTAGGTAATATGGATCTATGAACTCATCCTTATAAGATGTGGTTATAGTCACAAGTATTGATTATGTCTCATAGACAATCTACACTTTCTCTCCCCATGTAACGTGGTGAGAGATTGTGGTTTTTGCTATTATCAACTAAATGACCGTCTTAAAAGATTATGCCCATATTATGTCTATTGGCACTGCCCAAGGATGGACATTAATACCATCAGCCGGACAATTCAAAAATCTTTTGTTATTTTTCTTGTCATTTACCCACATAGTTACTATATCCTTGTTTCTGTATTAAAAACAAAGTTTGTACTTTGTGAGTACAATGCCTGTTTCTATCACTTTCCGTTACAATTTGATTAGATCAGGCAATTACATAGTTACATAGTTTGTACGGTTGAAAAAAGACACATGTCCATCAAGTTCAACCAAGGGATGGGAAAGGGGAAGTGGGATGGGAAAGGGGAAGGAAAAATTTCTACACATAGGAGCTAATATTTTTTTGTTCTAGGAAATTATCTAACCCTTTTTTAAAGCCATCCACTGTCTCTGCTGTGACGGCTCCTGCGGTAGACTATTCCATAGATTCACCGTTCTCACAGTAAAGAAGGCTTGTCGCCTCTGCAGGTTGAACCTTTCTTTTTCCAGACAGAGGGAGTGCCCACTTGTTTTTTGAGGGGGTTTTACATGGAACAGGATTTCACCATATTTTTTGTATGTGCCATTCATATATTTATATAAGTTAATCATGTCCCCCCTTAGTCGTCTTTTCTCAAGGCTAAATAGGCTTAGTTCTTTTAATCTTTCCTCATAACTTAGATTCTCCATGCCCCTTATTAGGATCGTTGTTCTAATTTGTATTTTTTCTAACTCCAGGGCATCCTTTCTATGAACTGAAGCCCAGAACTGGACTGCATGTTCTAGATGAGGCCTCACTAATGCTTTGTAAAGTGGTAATATTACATCCCTGTCCCGCGAGTCCATGCCTCTTTTGATACACGACAATATCCTGCTGGCCTTTGAAGCAGCTGATTGACACTGCATGTCGTTATTTAGTTTATGATTTACAAGTTACTTTAAGGCCTCATTTACACGAGCGTAATATACGCGCGTGCGACGCGCGTGCTTTTCACGAGTGTCGTACGCACCTATATTACTCTATGGGGCAGTGCAGACGATGCGTGAATTTTGCGCAGCGCGAGTGCGTTTTGTAAAACTCACGACATGTTCTATAATCGTGCGTTTTTCGCGCATCACGCACCCATTGAAGTCAATGGGTGCGTGAAAACCACGCATGCCGCACGGAAGCACTTCCGTGCGAACTGCGTGATTCGCGCAAGAGCTGTCAAAAGGATGAATGTAAACAGAAAAGCACCACGTGCTTTTCTGTTTACAAACATCCAAACGGAGTGTCAAATTAGAGATGAGCGCACCGGACTTCACCGGGTTCGGCCGAACTCGTTTTGCCCGAACCCGGCAAAAAAATTTCCGGTACGCGACGTCGGGAGACAGTCACTGTCCACGGTGCTGAAAGAGTTAAACTGGTTCAGCACCATGGACAGTGACTTCCGATCAAAATATACATGGACGTGTAAAAAAAAACAGAAGTTCTGACTTACCGATAACTCCCGGGTTCTTCCTCCAGTCTGACCTCCCGGGATGACAATTCAGTCCAAGTGACAGCTGCAGCCAATCACAGGCCAAGCACAGGCTGCAGCCAATCACAGGCTGCAGCGGTCACTTGGACTGCCGCGTCATCCTGGGAGGTGGGGCCAGATGACAAGAGGGGGACGCGTCACCAAGGCAACGGCCGGGAGACCGGACTGGAGGAAGCAGGAAGTTCATGGTAAGTATGAACGTCTTTTTTTTATTCACAGATTGGTGTATATTTTGATCGGAATTCACTGTCGAGGGTGCTGAAAGAGTTACTGCCGATCAGTTAGCTCTTTCAGCACCCTGGACAGTGACGGACGTCAACTGGCCTCATCTCTATGATGGCGGCTGCGCGAAAATCACGCAGCCGCGCATCATACACGGATGACACACGGAGCTGTCAAGTGCCTTTTGCGCGCGCAAAACGCTGCGTTTTTTGCGCACGCAAAACGCACACGCTCGTGTAAATCAGGCCTCACATTGATACATTCCTAGAATTAGCCGGAAGTATTACGTTGCACTGTTACTTTGTTTACAATCTCTGTTTTGATTGGTTTCTATTCCGGTCAATCAGGAATCTTTTAATATTTCTGGGTCGCGAGTCCGGCGGCCACCACCCCTGGAAGAAGCCGGAAGTACCGGCGAAACGCGCGTCGGGTGTTTTTAATCATCATCAATGTTACATGGTCATACATCACTCCGTACTGCACATTAGCAGCCTGGTTAATTGTTCATATGACTGAATATATCTGCCTTAGTTAGGGACGAGGAGTACGCGGTTACTGTCTGCACAGCCACCCGTTCAATTCCCGGTGTACGGAGGGACGGCGCTGAGCTACGTTTGATGTGCGGTAGCACTCAAATAGATGATCGCAGCTCACCCCCTATTCTCCCTCCTAACAAACTCGTGACGTAATACGGCATCCTAATTATGCTATACCGTGCTAGTCCATACTCAAGCGGACCATGTCTTAGTAACCTAGCTGTCTGACAGGCAGAATAGTTACTATTACGAGGGACCGGAGATCGCTGTGCAAGTTCATATTCTGTGCGGCAACCCACTTATCTATTAAGTGGGCGAAGTCACCGCACAGAGCTGTGTTTGTTGTGCTGATGCACTCAAACAACTGACCGCGGCTTACCGCTCACCCCTTCTCCTTGTAGATCTGACACTGCGCGGCAGTTAAATTCTGCTATGCCGTGCTTGTCCACATAGGATTTCATGTGAACACAACACCTTGTCACTACAATTTATGCAAGGGTTCCTCCACTGCTGAGATTATTATTACAGCTAGATGAAGGAACCTTCAGTAATCGAGTGTGATTTAATTGATCCCATGCTATAAACTGGAGGTGTCAATTGAAATCAGTTTGATGACACACTTACAATTCCTGGATTACTGCAGGGACAACTTCAGACTGTTATGGCAGTAAGAAGGGGAAGGGGATAAGTGAGCCCTAATCTACCCACCGCCCTGTCCCTGCCTACTTGCAACGACCCGCCCTAGGCGACGGGGTACAACTGGGCGGCGGTCCCTACGCTGACTAAGTGCAAGGGAATACTAACAGGGAACAAGCAAGGGAAGGGGCAGTAGCCCACGGAACACCGTGAGGAAACCAGAGTGGTCAACGAGCCAGTCAGAATCAGGATGTCACGAAGTATACGAACGCAGAGCAAGGAGTAGGAAGCAAGCCGGGGTCAGAGCGAAGAAGGATAAGCGGAAGCTGTAGCAAGGCTGAAGCAAGGCAGTAGCAGGCTGGAGCAAGGCTGTAGCAGGGCCAGGAAACCAGGAAGAAATCACAAGCAATGAGGAAGAGAAAACGGCAGGTATAAATGGACAGGGGGCGGGGCTAACTCCGACTGACCAGGCCGCGATAGGCTCTCCCACTCCTGAGCCTGCCACCCTGATTGGTGGGAGCCGGAGTCAGTCTAAGAGGTCCGGCCTCAGGTGTCGATTGATTAATCCTGGGAGTATCCACAGACGTAGTGCCTGGCAGATCCTTTACACAGACTTTGAATAGTTTGCTATAGCCTACTCTGGTTTAACCCCCAGTCTTTCATTTACACAGCGCATAGGGATCCTGTTAGATCGCTATGTGCTGTCTTATACTTACACATTAACAATACTGAAGTGTTTAGACAGTGAATAGACATTCCACGGGATGTCTATTCACAATCTCTGCACTTGGTTACGGTTTCTATGGTAGTTACAGCAGAGGAAGCGTGATCTCGTTGTAACCTGTCATTTACCGCGTAATCTCGCGAGATTACGCGTCCTCTGCTGTAACTACCACAGACAGAGTAACGAAGTGCAGAGATTGTGAATAGACATCCCGTGGAATGTCTATTCACTGTCTAAACACTTCAGTATTGTTAATGTGTAAGTATAAGACAGCACATAAGGTTCTAACAGGATTCCTATGCACTGAGTAAATGAATGGAGAGGAGTGAATGATGCTGATTCGTCAGCCTCATACACTCCCCTGTACAACGCCCACTTGGTCTAAAGTAAAAATACGCCCAGTTGGGCATTAAGCAACTCATTAGAATAAATCTAAAAACGCTAATAAAGTGGTAAAACTAGATCGTTTTTTTTAAATAAAAAGCACTGCTGTCACCTACATTATAGCGCCAATCTCCTCATGTAGGAGATAGGACACTTATAATGTGGTGACAGAGCCTCTTTAAAGAGACTGTCACTAGTTTATCAATTCCCTTCTAACTACTAATCTGATAGTCGCTATGATGCAGATAACTACAGTGTAACTTTTTTTTAAAATTTATTATTTGCAAAGTTATGAGCATTTTTCGAAATATGATAATTTGGCTATACTTGCCAAATGGGAGGTAACGCTTTCTTTTCACTCTGGGCGTTGTAATATTTTCTGTATGACGCTGTCCAATCAGCATACAGTTCTCCGATTCCCAGCCTAGCAACACAGCGTGATCATATAGTATACAGCTTCCATTCCCCACTGTGTTTTCAACTGGTGATATCTCTGGCTGTTTCAGAGCTCGAACTGCGATCCTGGTGCCATATTAGAGATTAGAATTTCAACCTTCATCTTACATCAGCTCTGTTCTAGGTGGTCCACAGCCAGAGATATGGCTATTTGAAGTGATCCCCCCTCTCTCCAGCCTGTCTCTCACACTGTGTGAAGCAGCTTCATGCTGATAGGACAGTGTCAGAGGCTGTTAGGTAGCTCCACCTCAAGGGAATCGGTGGTGTTGACACCCACTTGTCAAGTATAGACTCATTTGCATATTTAGAAAAAAAGCTCATAACTTAAAATAATAAACTTTTTGTGACACAATTTTTACTAGCATTATCAGTGTGACAGAGCCTAAACCCAACGGAATCCATTTAAGGCAATGGGTTCCATCGGGCACTGTTGGTTTCAATCATGCAACTGATCCCAAGCTTCCAGTATTCTCGTTGTTCTGCTCCTATGACGGAGCAGAACAATGGAACATTGAATGCAGATGTTAAAGATCCCATAGACAACATTGAGATGTGGCGGATATGTTGCAGCTTTTTGGTGCGGGTTCTGAACTTAAAATCAATGCAATGTAAGGTATAATACAAGGGACCACATTCACATTTAAAGAGGCTCTGTCACCAGATTTTGCAACCCCTATCTGCTATTGCAGCAGATCGGCGCTGCAATGTAGATTACAGTAACGGTTTTATTTTTAAAAAACGAGCATTTTTGGCAAAGTTATGACCATTTTTGTATTTATGCAAATGAGGCTTGCAAAAGTCCAAGTGGGCGTGTTTAAAAGTAAAAGTCCAAGTGGGCGTGTATTATGTGCGTACATCGGGGCGTTTTTACTACTTTTACTAGCTGGGCGTTCTGACGATAAGTATCATCCACTTCTCTTCAGAACGCCCAGCTTCTGGCAGATTACGCTGTGACGTCACTTCCCCAGGTCCTGCATCGTGTAGGACGAGCGAGGACACATCGGCACCAGAGGCTACAGTTGATTCTGCAGCAGCATCAGCGTTTGCAGGTAAGTAGCTACATCGACTTACCTGAAAACGCCGATGCTGCTGCAGAATCAACTGTAGCCTCAGGTGCCGATGTGTCCTCGCTCGTCTGACACGATGCAGGACCTGGGGAAGGGACGTCACAGCGTGATCTGCCAGAAGCTGGGCGTTCTGAAGAGAAGTGGATGATACTTCTCGTCAGAACGCCCAGCTAGTAAAAGTAGTAAAAACGCCCCGATGTACGCACATAATACACGCCCACTTGGACT
The DNA here is from genome assembly GCF_050947455.1 of Rhinoderma darwinii. Classification (NCBI taxonomy): domain Eukaryota; kingdom Metazoa; phylum Chordata; class Amphibia; order Anura; family Rhinodermatidae; genus Rhinoderma; species Rhinoderma darwinii. Next base: position 562,774,717 of record NC_134687.1, on the reverse strand, counting down.
TTTACTTTTAAACACGCCCACTTGGACTTTTGCAAGCCTCATTTGCATAACTACAAAAATGATCATAACTTGGCCAAAAATGCTCGTTTTTTAAAAATAAAAACGTTACTGTAATCTACATTGCAGCGCCGATCTGCTGCAATAGCAGATAGGGGTTGCAAAATCTGGTGACAGAGCCTCTTTAAGAAAAGGTTTTCGCTGAAGATTTGAAAGCATGCTGCAGAATTTCAAATCCACAGCGTGCCTATTAAGGTGTGGAATTGCCACAGATTTTTATCACAGATTTAATCCTTTGCAAAGTTGTGTCCAGAATTTGTTTACAATTGAGCATGAATTCCAGATTCTGATTGTATTTATTGCATTAATTGGATTGAGAAATTTTTGTGCCGATCCATTTCAATCACTTACACATAGCAATTATCACTAACCTACCACTGACTACATGTAAACTCTGAGGTGGCCAAGGACGCAATGATGACCATTAAGAGGATCCCATCCGGACAACACCTGGCCATATCACCTATTAAGGCATATGGACGTCACTCTGGTGGCTCTCACTCTGGTAGACTCAGACTGTCCATACATTACGCGGATGACCACTCATCTGTAATACTTTATATCCCCTGAAGCAAATGATCAGGCGACAGCAACCTCACTGGCAAAACCCTCTGGCTCCTTCGGCATGCGCAGTTGAAGCCGGGGTCGGTACACCTTGCTATACTATGCATGTGCAGAATGCCACTGGACTCACCCCAGGACTCTTCTCCAGTAATTTATAACTTCTTTTTAGACAAAATGCTAAAACACAAATGCTTAGGACGCTATACCCCAGCAGTATAACATGCTGGTGGTTTAGTGCCTTAAAATCCAGTGACAGGTTCCCTTTAAAGTGTATAAACTGGGCCTTTTGGGTCGGTTTTCCATTCCTCCACATTTAGTCTAATAGGCAGAGAGAAAAAGAGCAGCTTCATCCTCCCTCCTCCTAGTCTACTATATTTCTCTGGACCAATTTATTTGGGGAACTGGAGAAGTTTCTAAACATTTACAGAGAGCCTGCAGGCAGGAAAAGGAGAACTACAGTATGTTTGAAGATGGAGAAGATGACATTTCCCTCAAGTAAGGCTCAGTTCACACTTCCTTTTGAGGACCTATATGTTCAACATATAGCCTTGACGTATGCAACTGTATACATACAATCACCAATTCCTCCCCACTGTAAAAAGTTTATACTACATTTTTGTTCTTGCAGGACCCCTTTGTATTGAAGAGTATAGTCGACTACACTTCTCAATACAATGGAAAAAATGCATGTTGATGCATAACGCCCAGACTTAAAGAGGCTCTGTCACCACATTATAAGTGCCTTATCTCCTACATAATGTGATCGGCGCTGTAATGTAAATAACAACACTGATAATAATGATCTTGCAAGATCACGCTGTGCTGTCACATACACCCACATTAACTTTACTGAAGTGTCTTGAGAGTGAATAGACATAGTTTCCAGCCAGGACGCGATGTCTATTCACAATCCCGACATTTCGGTAAAGTTTGTGTGGGACTTAATAGCTGCACAGCGTGATCTCGAGAGATCACGCTATGAATGACAGCAGTAGCGGGATCTCGCGAGATCAAGCTGTGCAGCGATTAAGTCCCATACAAACTTTACCAAAGTGTCGGGATTGTGAATAGACATCGCGTCATGGCTGGAGGTGAGGTCTATTCACTGTCAAGACACTACAGTAAAGTTAATGTGGGTGTATGTAACAGTACAGCATGATCTCGCAAGATCACTATGTGCTGAGTATGAATGGAGAGAAGTGTATGACGCTGATTGGTCAGCGTCATACACTCCTCTGTACAACGCCCACTTGGTCAAAAGGTAGAAAATGCCCAGTTCGGAATTGATAAAGTAATTAGCATAAATCTAAAATTGCTCAGAACTTCCTCAAAAATGATAGATTTTCAAAATAAAAAACACTGTTATCTACATTACAGCGCAAATCAGATTATGTAGGAGATAGTAATGTGGAGACAGAGCCTCTTTAAGCCGAAAGGACACTCTTTTGGTATACATTGGGTTCAAAGGAGTATTTGGACAGAATCGATATGTGCCCCAGCACCATTTGGTGTATATGGCAAAAGGCTATAAAACGCAGTGTGAATAGTGCCTCTCATATATCATATTCACATGTACTACAGATATATGCAAAAATAAATAACTAATATCCAGAGATGAACACACTGTCTTTGCCCTATGGTATGACAAATCTATATGTCTGTTACATGTAGTCAGCTTTACACTGTAACCAATTATGTACATGGTATAAAGCAGAATAACGTATTAGATTTCAACAAGAGTGTTCCATTCATACAACAGTGAAGTATTCATCCACGGGTGGACTGACCATTTGGGCAAATCCAGACGGGCCCACAGCGTCTGAGAGACGTATTAATGTTTAAGTGCAGGGTCTAAAATTAAGAAGCAACCGCCCATCCCCCACAGATACATGAGATAAACGCTGCTCAATATCACTGTGGTAACCCAGTTCAAGTGTATTATAACTATAGTGGTTGATAAGGGGCCCATAACTATTGTTGCCTATTATAAACCCTGTCATTCTGCCCTTGTATCCACTTGTTAATGGATTTGGATTCTAAAGAAGAGACTATAAATGACAAATACAACAGTAGGATTAATGACAAGGTAAAAATTAATTACCAAAGTAAGTGTCGAATCCTCTACGGGTTGGAAGGCAGTCTATTTTATATATACCAAGGTGCCATTTTCCCACCATGTGTGTGGAATATCCAGCTTCCTTCAGTAACTGAGGCAGAAGCTTTTCATCAAGAGGTAGACAATGGGGCTGACAAGGCCATATTATCTGATGCTGCAGTCCTGTGTGAATCTTGGGGGGAAAAGCAAAATAAAAAAAACAACTAAATAAATCAGCAGAAAGATCAATGTGCTATACATTATAATATTACATTACATAATATAGTATGCATAAAGGAAAGCGAGACCCGTATTCAACTGTACAAGTGAGCAGAGCTGGTCTGGGACAGATCACCAATATTTAGGCCCTGCTCATATCACCCCAGAGCCCTTCATTGGAGGTATGCGTCAGGAGGAATTCAAGCAGGCCTTAGGATCCACTATACCTAAAACCGCTGAAATTCACTTAAAAAACGAAGGCCTCAAAAATAAAGTCATGACCCCCAGAATGACAAGAGCGAAACGGCCCTCAAAGGAGACCAGTCAGCTCTCCCTCGTGGCGCAGTAAAGAGGAGCGGTCCGCTCTCCCGCGTGGCGCAGTAAAGAGGAGCGGTCCGCTCTCCTGTGGTGTAGAAAAGCCCCATCAGCCCTCCTGACTTGTGTTTTAGTAAATATTTGCATTCCCCATGAAATAACAGCACTGGAGCATCTTTTCTTAATACTCTGCATTGTTATGTTACTCTGTTATTCCCCCTGGAAATGTATGAATAAATTGACAACTGGGTGTCCCTACACATTCTAACAGTGTCCGGTCATTGCTGACTATGTAGAAACACACCCTATTGACAAGAGGACTAACGCGGAGTTGTCAATTTTATTTACAACTTAAAAAGGTAGTGCGAAAACTACCCATTGGATGCTCCCACTTACTGTGCGAGATTAAAATTTAAAACTATAGGTATGCTCTAAAAACTTAACAGCATCAAATTTACAGGCACAAAACCAACATTAAAGGGAACCGGTCACCAGCATTTCACCTATTAAACCGACTATACCTGGTGGTAGCGGGTGAAAAATCATTTCTATATAACCTATAATTATCTTCTTAGTCGGCTCTGTAGATTTAGTATTTAGCTTTTTAGTGTTCCCGCACCGTATGCTAATGAGCAGAAAAGAGTCAGATCTTCATTTGAAGAGAGTCAAATCTTCGTTTGGAAAGAGTCATATCTTCATTCCTCAAGTCTTTCCGAGTTTACCCCGCCTCCTTACTTTTGATTGACAGCTCCTCGCCTTCCCCCAGCACACAAAATCCTGCGCTTGTGCATTGATGTCCTCTTTTGGTGTGTGCGCACAAAGGGATACCGCATAATTACGATAAAAGGCGCAAAACATTTGCAGACCGATATTTACAGTTGGAAGAGGAGTTTAGGAGCGGGGATAACGGCAATGAACTTTTTATAGCAGCGGCCAGTGAGGGATAAGTAAAGTTCAATAGGTGAAATGCTGGTGACAGGTTCCCTTTAAGGTGCTTTTAACCCCTTAAGGACGCAGCTAGTTTTGGCCTTGTGGACAAAGCCCATTTTTTCAGATCGAACATGTGCCACTTTATGTGGTAAGAACCTTGGAATGGTTTTACTTATCCAAAGCAAAGAATGTTTTCTTGTGACACATTTTACTTTATCTCCGTGGTAATTTAGATGTATCTGCTTGTGAGACCGATAGTAATACCACACAAAATAGTTACTAGTTAACATTTTCCATATGTTTGCATCGTTTTTTGAATGTGCTTTAATTTTTCTAGGATATTACAAGGCTTAGAACTTTAGCAGCAATTTCTCAGTTACAAGAAAATTTCCAAAACTTATTTTTTTAGGGACCACTTCAGTTGAGGGTCTTATATATTAGAAACCCCCATAAATCACCCAATTTAAAAACACTGCACCCCTCAAAGTATTAAAAACAGTATTTAGAAAGTTTCTTAATCCTTTAGGGTATGTTCACAGGCAGTGAGCAAAAACATCTAAATATATGGAGCTGTTTTCAGAAGTTTTTTTTAACAACTCGCGTTTTTCGCAGCGTTTTTTACGGCCGTTTTTGGAGCTGTTTTTCAATGGAGTCAATGAAAAACGCCTCCAAAAACGTCCCAAGAAGTGTCCTGCACTTCTTTTGACGAGCCGTCATTTTACGCACCGTATTTTGACAGTGACGCGTAAAATAAAGGCTCGTGGGAACAGAACATCGTAATTCCCATTCAAGGCAATGGGCAGATGTTTGTAGGCGTATTTGGGGCGTTTTTTCAGGCGTAAAACGCCAGAATTACATCTGAAACCACTGCGTGTGAATATACCCTTAGGAATTTAACAGGATTTAAAGCAATGTAGAGGTGAAAATTACACATTTCATTCTTTTTCCAAAAAAATCACATCTTTAATCCATTTTTTTCTGTAAAACAGAAGGTTTTACCAGAGAAACGCAACGGCCCAGTTTCTGCAGTTTTTAGAAATATCAGGTGGCCCTAGTGTGCTACTGAACTTAAAGACAGGACTCAGAATTGAAGGAACACCTAGTGGATTTTGTGACCTCCATTTTATTAGATTACATTTTAAACACCATGCCAGGTTTGAAGAAGTCTTGTGGTTACAAAACTGTGGAAACTCCCCCCAAAATACACCATTTTGGAAACTACACCCAAAGGAATTTATCCATATAAAGTGAGCATTTTGACCCCACACGGTTTTTGCTGAATTTAGTGGACTAAAGCTATTTTTTTTTTTTTAGAATAAAACAAACATCGCAATTTTACGTTTTTTCAAGGAATAAAAGAAAAAGAACCTCAAAATTTGGAAATTAATTTCTCCCGATTACATCAATACCCCATATGTGGTCATAAACTGCTGTTTGGACACACGGCAGGGCTCAGAAGGGAAGGAGTTCCATTTGGCTTTTGGACCTCAAATTTTGCTGGAATGGTTAGCGGCACCATGTCACGTGTGCAAAGCCCCTAAGGGACCAAAACAGTGGAAACCCCCCAGAGGTGACCCTAATTGGCAAACTATACCCCACAAGGAATTTATCGCACCATATTTTATGCACCTTGTCAGATTTGAAGAGGTCTTGCGGTGCCAAAAGAGTGAAATCACCCCCCAAAATATACAATTTTGGAAAGCAAATTCTCCTGAGTACGGCACTCTATATGTGGTAATAAACTGCTGTTTGGATACACAGCAGGGTTTAGAAGGGAAGGTGTGCTATTTGGCATTCAGATTTTGTAGGATTGTTGCTCGGGTTCCATGTCGCATCTGCAAAGCCCTTGAGGAACCAAAACAGTGGAAACAATCTATAAGTGACCCTATGTGGGGAACCACACCCCCCTCAAGGAATTTATCTAGGGGTATATTGAACATTTTGACCCCACAGTTTTTTTGCGGAATTTATTGGAATTAGGCCGTAAAAATGAAAATCAACATTTTTTCCAATAGAATGTAGTTTTACCTAAGATTTTTTCATTTTCACAAGGGATAAAAGGGGAAAAAGCACCCCAACATTTGTAAAGCAAAATTCTCCTGATCACGGCAATACCCCAGACGTGGTGATAAACTGCTGTTTGCAAAAAGAACTAAGTGTACCAAGGCACACTGAAAGCCAATTTCCCAACTGCTGACTGATATTATTTAAAAAGTAACTTTTATTAATTTTGCCACTAAGAATGTCCATGTGGACATAAACAATAAATACGAACAGTTAAAAGTTATAGCCGATGTTGCTGCCACACACGCTCAGATTGCACTCCGTCTGCATGTATTCCTATAGTCCTTTTATGACCTTCAAATGTCAGATAGATTACTCAGTAATCACCATCATTCGCTAGATAGCGAATTAGAATATCCACATTCTTATCTATAAAAATGACAGGATATCTCTCTATATACCTTTCTAATTTACATGCCCTTCTGGACCACTATTTATCTTCCTTTTCTTTTCTTCTTCCCAAGTGAACCAACTCTTTGGACTTAGGCTATGTTCACACGGGGTCTTTTGCCGAGTTTTTTGACGCGGAAACCGCGTCGCAAAACTCGGCAGAAACGGCCCGAGAACGCCTCCCATTGATTTCAATGAGAGGCGTCGGCGTCTTTTTCCCGCGAGCAGTAAAACTGCCTCGCGGGAAAAAGAAGCGACATGCCCTATCTTCGGGCGCTTCCGCCTCCGACCTCCCATTGACTTCAATGGGAGGCAGGAGAAAGCGTGTTTTCTGCCCGCGGCGCTCAATGGCCGCGGGCGAAAAACGGCGCGATAATTGCTATTCACACGGAGTATTTTGGGGGAGGAATATCTACCTCAAAATTCCGTTTGGAGCTTTGAGGCAGATATTCCTCCCCCAAAATACTCCGTGTGAACATAGCCTTATACAAGTATCTGGACACTAATTTCACACATTTATCTGGAGTGTAGACAATACATACACATACATTGGAATACATACCTGATTCCTATTCGATCTCCCGTCATTGTATCTTCCAGGCACCCAGATACGTGCACTTATCCATATATCCGCAGGATTTGGCTAAGTTAAGTTAAACAATGAGACTCATCTACGCTACTATATATCTAGATTTTTACTACAAAACTCATCTAAGTCCCTCTATGTCTCTAGTGCGCAAATAAGCTCCACGTACCCCCTTTGTAAGCCATACGAGCTAAGACATACGCCTAAATGTCTTTTATAAATGTCAAAATTGACTAAGCCCGATCGGTCATTAAATGCCCATGCGCCGCCAAGAGGACCAAATGAGTAGCTTATAAATGTCAAAATTGACTAAGCCCGATTGGTCATTAAATGCGCATGCGCCGCCAAGAGAACCAAATGAGTAGCTAATTCTACTATGTCCAACCGGGATACTGATGCCCATGCGCGTTCGGTACACCCTAATTGGTTGTACTTCCCCTCACATATTGGTCCACATTCATATCAAGCGATATGGAGGATTTCCTTGCGTATTCTTTTGCCCAGACATGCGCATTGGCCACTATCATCACATACGTATAAATCATTCAAGCCTGGCCAGGTGCAATATGCGCATGCGCCACGAGCAGAAATAAAAATTCTGCAAAACTCGAAAAAGACACTGAGTCCGATCCTGGACTCAGTGCCCATGCGCATTCGGCGCATTCTTATTGGCTACACTGATACGGCCCTCACATTGGCTAATTCCTATGTCAATCTGGGGATGTGGAGGCTCGTCCTCGTAATCGAGACTCCATTGGTTCCTACACAGGTGAACACTGTGGATTACGAAATGGAAGTCTTTAAAGGAAGTAACAATACGTACACGCGCTTACTAGCCCCGTTTTGATCCCCTGAGGACGCTGTGTTGACAGCGAAACATGTCGGGGGGGGCTAAATTTATTGTTTTAAACAGCCCTACTTGTTTAGCAAATCCAGCACGCAAATCTAATTTTGAATTTAACCTTGCATCTGTCCCAGCACAGCAGTCTGCAGCTGCCTAGCTGTCATATCTGTCACTGGACAAATTCTAGCACTCTGTGCTCTGTCTGGCAATACATGCAGACGGAGTGCAATCTGAGCGTGTGTGGCAGCAACATCGGCTATAACTTTTAACTGTTCGTATTTATTGTTTATGTCCACATGGACATTCTTAGTGGCAAAATTAATAAAAGTTACTTTTTAAATATTATGAGTCAGCAGTTGGGAAATTGGCTTTCAGTGTGCCTTGGTACACTTAGTTCTTTTTGTATTCATTACGTGCCTGCCAACTGCTGGGGTCTTCCCAGTATTCAAACTGCTGTTTGGACACACGGCAGGGCTCAAAAGGGAAGGAGTGCTATTTGGCATGCAGATCTTACAGGATTGGTGTTCAGGTGCTATGTCGCATTTGCAGATCCCCTAAGCTACCAATACTGAGGAAACACTCTAGAAGTGACCCCATTTTGGAAACTATACCCCTTAGGGTATTTCCATCTAGAGGTATAAATAAGAAGTAGTATTTGTGTTTGGGGTTCTATTGAACATTAATTTTTTATGTGGGAGCATATGTAAGCAGTGCAAAGCAAATCAGATCAGGGTAAAATAAAAGGGTACATAAATAATAAAATTAATAATTCATAGATGCGCGGTACACTTTGAAGCAATCCTTTATACACTGGCCAGGTTTTTTGGGGAAGGTGTCGCACTGATAAGTTGTGTCCTTTCTTATCCCCCTTTTGGAACACACTCAGCACCTTTTTTGTGGATCTTCCCTTTTTTGCAGTTTGTGGAACGTTGCTGAGAAAGTGTTGCCCTGGTACAATACGTGCGCCCTCGCTTCCAGTAGATGTGCTTTGGCCCTCCCCTTCCTTGTTTTCAAACAGAAGTGCCGAACGCCTCATGCACATGACCGTTGTGCCACTCGGGCCGTTTTTGACGGCATCCGAGTGGCACCTGATAGTCTTCACTGACCCATTCACTTTAGCGGATGAATCAGGTCCGTGAAAAATTATCCGAGCCGCCGATCCAAGGAAAGATAGGACATGTTCTATCTTTCCTTGGATCACTGACGGGACTCGGCCGGCGCACACTGTCGGGTGCATGAAGCGTTAAGAACCACCACTTGAACACTGCAATAGTCAAGTTGATGATGATGATGATCACACAGCAGGATGAAGAAGCAGATGATCGACAGCAACATAGACCTCAAGAACGGTCAGTTTGGGTCAGACAAGCTCTGCTCACCGTTCCTAACCGGAGCTTGTGCAGGGTGTTTGAAGCACCTGCGATGGGTTTGTTAATACAGTCCGACCAATCGCAGCCATCATGGAGGTGGCACCACTGCTACCACCCCATGAATACAAGGCAGGAATAGTTGCTGTCCTAGACATCACCAATCTCCACCATATCACTGTGGCACAGCGATTGATTTTAGCCGAAAAAAGCCGCAATTGGCGATACGGCGGGGAGCGAAAGCCCCCTGGGCAATGAGTAAAGATGGCCGGCTCTCAGGGAGCAGCCATCTTTACATGGTTATGAACTTATATACACTGGAGAATAAATGGAGCATAACAGTCAAGAGTAAAAATAAATATCTTTATTAAACCTATAGAAACATACACAAGGGATATTAAAAAGGTACAAAACAGGACAGGAGGACTCTATATAGTTCCAAAGTAGCACAGCTGAAAGACTCCCTATAGTATATAAGGAATTATATAGGGTCGATCAAGGAGATGGATGGACAGTCTAAGTGGTAAACATAGTAAAATGCACCAGAGACCATACCATGGTGTGTGTATAAACAGTACATATAACTATACTGGCATGGAATCAAGTGCTGATGAAAAGCCAAGTAATAAGTCAGAGACCTAATATTTAAGTATAACGTCAAGTGCAGAAAACAAATTGTCGGTCTGAGACCTAAGTAAACCACTCATCCGCCCACTCCTAGGAAAACTTACCCATGTGTAGATGTGAGTAGGAGATATACCCCTTGAGGAAGCACATCGCGAAACGCGAGTTGGGGTTCGCTTCACACCAGCTAGACTCTCCTACTCACATCTACACATGGGTACGTTTTCTTAGGAGTGGGTGGATGAGTGGTTTACTTAGGTCTCAGACCGACAATTTGTTTTCTGCACTTGATGTTATACTTATATATTAGGTCTCTGACTTATTACTTGGCTTTTCATCAGCACTTGATTCCATGCCAGTATAGTTATATGTACTGTTTATACACACACCATGGTATGGTCTCTGGTGCATTTTACTATGTTTACCACTTAGACTGTCCATCCATCTCCTTGATCGACCCTATATCATTCCTTATATACTATAGGGAGTCTTTCAGCTGTGCTACTTTGGAACTATATAGAGTCCTCCTGTCCTGTTGTGTACCTTTTTAATATCCCTTGTGTATGTTTCTATAGGTTTAATAAAGATATTTATTTTTACTCTTGGCTGTTATGCTCCATTATTCTCCAGTGTATAAAAGTATATATAGGAGTTGCCCTTTCTTGTTACCTGGGTAGTATGCTATACCTTCAATGCATCTAGCCCCTCACTTGCTGTAAGAGTGTTTTGTGTATTTATAATGGTTATGAACTTAGATGTGATCGATAACAGCCCGATCCTGACCTGACAGATACAGGTCTCTGCACACGATACATCTGCTGTGTATCCAGGATACTCAGCAGCTGTATCTGAAAAAGTAAAAATAATTTTTAATAAAAAGTAATTACCAAACACACTGATACACTGTTGCATTCTTTGTTAAAGAGGCTCTGTTACTAGATTATCAAATCCCTATCTCCTATTGAATGTGATCTGCGCTGAAACGTAGAGAACAGCAATGTTCTTTGTTTTTTTTAAAAACAATCATTTTTGCCCAAGTTATGAGCAATTTTATATTTATGCAAATGAGCTTTTCAATGGACGACTGGGCGTGTTTTCTCGTTTTACCAATTGGGCGTGTATTGTGTTTTTACCAACTGGGCGTTGTGAATAGAAGTGTATGACGCTGACGAATCAGCGTCATGCACTTCTCATCGTTCCCACCCAGCTTCTTTCACTGCAGAAATAGAGCGTGACGTCACCCACAGGTCCTTCAACATTGTCGTCGGACAAAAGATACATCGGCTCCAGGAGTCCAAAAGGTCAATATGCTCGTCTCTAGGGAGTTTGTTATGCTTACATGCACATATCCTGCACTGTAGCCTCTGACGCCTGGAGCTGATGTGTCTTCTCTCTTCCGACGCCAAGGTTGAAGGACCTGTGGGTGATGTCATCATTCCCAGCCAGCTTCTTTCACTGATGACACAGCGTGACGTCACAACAGGTCCTTCAACCTTGGTGTCGGAAGAGAGAAGACACATCAGCTCCAGGCGTCAGAGGCTACTGTAAAACGAGAAAACACGCCCAGTTGTCCATTGAAAAGCTAATTTGCATAAATATAAAATTGCTCATAACTTGGGCAAAAATGATAGTTTTTAAAAAAAAACAAAAAACTTTGCTGTTATCTACATTGCAGCGCCGATCATCTTCAATAGGAAATAGGGATTTGATAATCTGGTGACAGAGCCTCTTTAAGTAGGCTACTGTGATGGGTGGTCAATTCGCTTATATTCTCTGTATTAAATTACATTGTGAATTATCAAGCAGGCCAAATTCTATTCCACCCTGTAATGACCTTCTTTTCTCCCCCCTTATTTAGAATTATATTTAAAATAATGTATGTCTGTAATTGGCGGAATATGAAATATCCTCATTGTATGCCATTGGCTGAATGAGAATTATTGTTACATTGCCTCTGATTGGTTAACCTCAAGCCTACACCCCTTTTGAATGATATTATTGTAATGGAGTTTGGCAATAAAGCTCAGAGGAGTATTTTGAGCATACAAGCATTGTCTGTGTGTCTTATGTCCCCTCTCTGACATATATCGATCTAATCTACGATTAGCATCTGGATAAAATTCCTGTGAGCGAGTGTCTGTTGGTACACTCGTCTAAATTTCAGACTAATATATATTTTGAGCGATTACTTCCTCAACAGTACAGAGATTGTGATTTAAAAACGAACATAATTCATTCAGCCTCCCTACATGTTTCACCACTCTGAGTGGCATCTTCAGGAGAAAAAATGGCTGGTTAGACATTCCTCTACAACCCAAGGTAAGGGCAGTCCTTCAGCCATGGTTCCCTAGAGGTTCCCTCCAGTGGGGATGGGGGTTCCTCTCCGGAGTGCTGAAGGATGAGTCTTTGCGAGTCAAGGGTCCATCATCATCAGGGCCACAGTTAAGACTATTGCCCTGACTTCTAATGAGAACTTCTACATTTGGCACCTTGAATGAAGTTAATAAAGTCAAGTAGTCAATGTATATCAAGTAGCAGTGTATCAGAGTATCTTCACGGATCTTCAGAGTACTTATAAGAGCAAAGGTGGTCGAACCCCTCACAGTATAGAATCCTCAGGTGTGGCCCTTGACACCATCCCAGGTCCACACATTACATTTCATGTCCTGTGCCCACATTTGCAGTCTCCTTTATGGTAAATGGGAAATACAGAAATAAGTCTGGGTGGGTTTCCCTAAATAATACCACTATACAGTGACTGGATAACACCGCCATACTGTTACTAAATAATACCACTATACAGTGACTGGATAACACTGCCATACTGTTACTAAATAATACCACTATACAGTGACTGCATAACACTGCCATACTGTTACTAAATAATACCACTATACAGTGACTGGATAACACCGCCATACTGTTACTAAATAATACCACTATGCAGTGACTGGATAACATTGCCATACTGTGGCTAAATAATACCACTATACAGTGACTGGATAACACCGCCCTACTGTTACTAAATAATACCACTATACAGTGACGGGATAACACTGCCATACTGTTATTAAATAATACCACTATACAGTGACGGGATAACACCGCCATACTGTTATTAAATAATACCACTATACAGTGACTGGATAACACCGCCATACTGTTACTAAATAATACCGCTATACAGTGACTGGATAACACCGCCATACTGTTACTAAATAATACCGCTATACAGTGACTGGATAACACCGCCATACTGTTACTAAATAATACCGCTATACAGTGACTGGATAATACCGCTATACAGTGACTGGATAACACCGCTATACAGTGACTGGATAACACCGCTATACAGTGACTGGATAACACCGCTATACAGTGACTGGATAACACCGCTATACAGTGACTGGATAACACCGCTATACAGTGACTGGATAACACCGCTATACAGTGACTGGATAACACCACTATACAGTGACTGGATAACACCACTATACAGTGACTGGATAACACCGCCATACTGTTACTAAATAATACCACTATACAGTGACTGGATAACACCACTATACAGAGACTGGATAACACCACTATACAGTGACTGGATAACACCACTATACAGTGACTGGATAACACCACTATACAGTGACGGGATAACACCACTATACAGTGACGGGATAACACCACTATACAGTGACTGGATAACACCACTATACAGTGACTGGATAACACCACTATACAGTGACTGGATAACACCACTATACAGTGACTGGATAACACCACTATACAGTGACTGGATAACACCGCCATACTGTTACTAAATAATACCACTATACAGTGACTGGATAACACCACTATACAGAGACTGGATAACACCACTATACAGTGACTGGATAACACCACTATACAGTGACTGGATAACACCACTATACAGTGACTGGATAACACCACTATACAGTGACTGGATAACACCACTATACAGTGACTGGATAACACCACTATACAGTGACTGGATAACACCACTATACAGTGACTGGATAACACCACTATACAGTGACTGGATAACACCACTATACAGTGACTGGATAACACCACTATACAGTGACTGGATAACACCACTATACAGTGACTGGATAACACCACTATACAGTGACTGGATAACACCGCTATACAGTGACTGGATAAGACCACTATACAGTGACTGGATAAGACCACTATACAGTGACTGGATAAGACCACTATACAGTGACTGGATAACACCGATATACAGTGACTGGATAACACCGATATACAGTGACTGGATAACACCGATATACAGTGACTGGATAACACCGATATACAGTGACTGGATAACACCGCTATACAGTGACTGGATAACACCGCTATACAGTGACTGGATAACACCGCTATACAGTGACTGGATAACACCACTATACAGTGACTGGATAACACCGCCATACTGTTACTAAGTAATACCTCCATGCTGTTGCTCGGTTTTTGGAGCTAAACACAGGAGTGGACACTAAAGAACTAAGATTAATTAGTCTTCTCTTTATACCTTTCCTTCCTTTTGGATCTACTTTTGGCTCTGGCTCAAAAAAAACTGAGCCAAAAACTGTACACAAATTAGGCTTAGTTCAGATCTGCATCAGCGTTCCTTTCGTGGGTTCCGTCAGGGGAACAAACGAACGGAAAGCAAACTAAAACCGTAGCTTTCAGTTTGCATTACCATTGATTTTAATGGTAACGCTTCCGTTGCTAATGGTTCCTGTTTGTCTCTGTTCCGCAAGGTTTCCTTTATTTGGTGGAATCAATAGCGTTGTCGACTAGGTATGTGATCCTGGCTTAATAAAGAGATGGATCTGCAGCCACTTCTGCAAAAGGATTTCAGTAAGTTAAAGTTTCAGTTTTGTATAGTTAAAAGTTATACAATTTTCCAATATGCATTCTGTATTAATTCCTCACATATTCAAGGTCTCTGCTTGTTGTTAATCAGTAGGCACCTTCATTGTTTATTTCTAGTAGATAACCTTCTGTCCTCGGTCATGTGATGGACACACAGCTGCTGGGATCGTTAGGCTATGTTCACAGTTTTTTTGACAAGTTTTTTTACTTCAATGGGTGCGTGATACGCGAAAAATGTGCAAAAATAGGACATGCCGTGAGTTTTACGCAGCGGACATACGCTGTGAAAAACACGGACTGTTTCAACGGCCCCATTGACTAACATAGGCCCGTATGAGGCGCGTGAAAATCACGAACGTAGCACAGACGTATTATATGTTTGTCTGAATAATGCCCTTAGTTACCGAAAAACGACAGCATAATACAGTAGCAGAATCATGGAAGACATTTAAAAAAACGCTGTTTAATGCGCAGCATCTCAACTGTATTTGCGTAAACGCTGCTTCATTGTTGCTAATTTTCCCCATTGATTTCGTTGGGGAGGTAAAATCCGTAACACATGAAACATCATTCCAGGGCTGCAGAAAGTCAGAAAGACGTGTTGCCATAATAAGTATAGCCGTGTGTTTTTTTTTTTAAATTGCTGGATTTCTGCAGTGGACATTTCAGGCGATAAACTGCACCACAATTTGGTGCGATTTTTCGGCCAGAATTCCCTGCAGCCTCCAGGGTGGATACACTGTGTACCATTACGCAGCGTATCCGCCCTGTGTAAACTTACCCTAAGGCATCATTTACACGAGCGTAATATACGCGCATGCGACGCGCGTGCTTTTCATGCGTGTCGCACGCACCTATATTAGTCTATTGAGTCATGCAGACAGTCCGTGAGTTTTGCGCAGCGTGAGTCCGCTGTGTAAAACTCACGACATGTTCTATATTTCGCCGTTTTTCGCGCATCATGCACCCATTGAAGTCACTTCCGTGCGAACTGCGTAATTCGAGCAACAGCTGTCAAGCTCTGAATGTAAACAGAAAAGCACCACGTGCTTTTCTGTTTACAAACATCCAAATGGAGTGTCAAAATGATGGCGGCTGTGCGAAAATCACGCAGCCGCGCATCATACGCTGATGACACACGCAGCTGTTAAGTGCAAAACGCACACGCTCGTGTAAATCAGGCCTTAGGGTATGTTCACCCGCAATGACCAAAAACATCTGAAAATACGGAGCTGTTTTCAGGCAAAACCAGCTCCTGATTTTCAGACTTTTTTTTTTAAACAACTCGAGTTTTTCACGGCCGTTTTTGGAGCTGTTTTTCAATGGAGTCAATGAAAAACGCCTCCACAAACGTCCCAAGAAGTGTCCTGCACTTCTTTTGATGAGCCGCCAATTTCCGTGCCGTATTTTGACAGTGACACGTAAAATAAAGGCTCGTGGGAACAGAACATCGTAAATCCCATTGCAAGCAATGGGCAGATGTTTGTAGGCGTAATGGAGCAGTTTTTTCAGGCGTAATTCGAGGAGTAAAACGCCTACATTACGTCTGAAACCACTGCGTGTGAACATACCCTTACAGTATGTGTATCAGAGTCTTCTAACGATCCCAGCACCTGTGTGTCCATCACATGACCATGAACAGAATTTTTATCCATTGGAAGTAAATCAATGAAACTCCCTACAAGCAGAGATCTTGAAAACCATGAGGAATTAATAGAGAAAGGATATTGAAAAATTGGATTACTTTTAGTTATACAAAAACGTAACTAAACTATTGGCCACTATGGCTAAATCATCTAAAAAATACCCTGTATACGGTGAGGTGTAAGTTCAGTTGGGCCTCGTTCACACGCCGGCATTATATCCGTGTGTTTCCATGGAAGAAATGCGAGGCATACGTTTGGATTTCTGCCGCAGGCGTGCCAGCAGATCCATATGAGAATCACCTCCTTCTGCTTTCAATGGGGCTAATCCTTGGCTTTTTTGTGTATAATCTGCTGAAAACAGCAGCATGTTACCTATTTCCACAGCGGATTTTATTTTGCAGTATAGACAAAACTCAGCATAGATATTTTTCTCAGCAGGTGAATGGGGTTGCGGACATCCCATTCACATGCATGGGACGCGTAGTCATTCGGTTTGACGCAGATTTCTGTGCGGAATCCATGCCGAAGCCCATGTCAAATCAGACGTGTGAATGGAACGCCTAAGGCCGGATTCACACGAGCGTGTTCGGTGCGTGATATACGGTCCGTATTTCGGCCGCATTTCCCGGACCGAACACACTGCAGGGAGCCTAGCATCATAGTTATCTACCACGCTAGGAGTCCCTGCCTCGCTGCGGGACAACTGTCCCATACTGTAATCATGTTTTCAGTACGGGACAGTAGTTCCGCGGAGAGGCAGGGACTTCTAGCGTCGTACATAAGTATAATGCTAGGAGCCCGGCTCCCTGCAGGGTGTTTGGTCTGGGAAATGCGGCCGACATACTGACCGTATATCACGGACCGAACGCGCTGGTGTGTGGCAGGCCTAAGGGTGCAGACTGCGAGGAACGTTGCAATGAGAACCTATGGGAAAAGTATTTTGCAACGCATGAAATAGAGAAACTTGCAGAAATATTTTACACATAGGACATTATACATTTTTCCGCAGCATAGTACACCGCGGTAATACAAGGCAACTACGTTTGGCAGCACGGTGACTCAGTGGTTAGAACTATTGCCTTGCAGCGCTGGGGTCCTGGGTACAAATCCAACCAAGGACAACATCTTCATGGAGTTTGTATGTTCTCCCTGTGTTTGCGTGGGTTTCCTCCCACACCCCAAAAACATACCACTAGGGAATTTAGATTGTGAGCCCCAATGGGGACAGTAAGTGTGGACCTCTGTACAGCGCTGCGTAATATGTTGGCGCTATATAAGTAACTGAAATAAATAAATAAGTTACGTGTGCCCGCACCCTTGAAAGTATTACTTTACCTATAGCAATGATATCTACATCTTATAGGTAGCTATTTTTGCAAGGCCATATGTGAACAATTGTGTGTCTTTTGGCCCCTGATACAGCGTGCGCTGCGGAGCCATATTGTGAGTAGAACTGTCCCATATGGTGTCCCGTATGGTGGAGCGCATCTCTCCAAGAAGCAGGAATAGTGGTTCTAGGGGAGACTGATCCAAGATACAGCATCCAATGGAGAATGCTGCAATTTAAAAAAAATAAAAGTATAAGACTACCGTGGTATGTGCCCACGTAAATGCATTACAATTCCTTGCGTCCCATAATTTAGTTTAACAATACAAATGGTTTTATACATCAACGACAGAACATCTACGACCAATTAACCTCACAATGAATTATCCTTCACAATTTGACAGATTAATTACGTCAAAAAGTAACAAAATCGATTTTCAATAAACACGTGGAAAATGTCACATAAAATCCCATAGGATTTCAAACAACCTTATAGATTCATTTTGGTGATAAAGACCCAACAGAAATCATTCGGCCTCATGTATCAAAATTATATGGCAGGTGGGCTAAACAAAACTGGTGGGAAGGAGAAGTGGAGTAGTTGTCCATACCAACCAATCAAATTTCACCTTCCATTTCCTAAGCGCCTCTGGAAAATGAAAGGCGGAATCTGATTGGTTGCTATGTGCAACTACCAATTTTGCTTGGCACCACTTCGTTTTTTTTAAAATAAATCTAGGCGCTAGAAACAACCTGAATCCAGTTTTAATTTCTTAACCAAACCGAAAAGTAATAAATTCATCTTTGAGAGGTTGCTATGGACAACAATGCTAATTTAGATTAAAAAATGTTTTTTATATGAAGCCGATTCAGTCTAGATACAGCTCTACTTCTCCCCTCACTCCTTGTATACCGAGTAACCAGCCCGCAGAACGTTCCACCTTTATTACAGTGAGGATAGGAGGGCACCCTGTGCCAATGCTGACCTGGTACCTGCCGCTGAGCAGCTGGCTGCGGGATGGGGTGCACAGTGGCTGCACGTAGTAAGCCCCCAGCTCCACGCCTTGTGCACACAGACGGTCCAGATTCGGGGTTCTGATCTCTGACCCGTGGAACCCCACATCATTCCAGCCCAGATCGTCAGCCAGGACGAAGACTATGTGCGGAGGAGCAACAGCGTGACTGGCAGTGAGGACAGCCTGGCAGAGGATCAGGGCAGCCCAGCTGAGCAGTATCCCTGGCATGGTGGGTGAGCGGACACTGCACTGTTCACAGATCTACCGGGGAACTCATGCAGGAACTGTCAGCCAGGGAGTGACCGCCCCGCACCCTCCTACCTCCCGCCTCTCAGCCAGGGAGGAACCGCCCCGCACCCTCCTACGTCCCGCCTGTCAGCCAGGGAGGGACCGCCCCGCACCCTCCTACCTCCCGCCTGTCAGCCAGGGAGGGACCGCCCCGCACCCTCCTACCTCCCGCCTATATGTGCGCTGCATGTGACAGAAGAGCAGCATTCAGTACAGCTTCATATTGATGATTTCTAATAACCAGTGTCACGTGCTGTGGCCACCAGAGACTGGATTATTATAGGACCCCGTATGTACATGAGGGTTACCCGTCTATAATGCCTGCAGTGTTATAGATAGTCTAGCCTGTGTTCACACCTATCACTTTCCTTCTCTATTTTTTCTGTTCCTTTTTTTTTGTAGTGTAAAAATGTTCAGAAATGGACATCACAACTATTTCCAGCTCCAGTTCTATGTGGGCCCTTGGGTGATATTCACAGTGGGCCCCCTTATGCCTCAACTTCTTCCATCTACCCAATATACTATACACCAATAATGCTGCTAGTGGCACTTGTTGAAATTTTGTTACAATTTTCTATTTTATTTTATTTTTTTAAAGGACATGAATATTTCCTTTCATTTTTAACAAAAAACCTTGGCAAAAATTCCCTGAGTGCATTTACCTTAAGGGCTTGTCCACACGTAACGGAATTGCTGCAGAAATTTAGCTGTGGAAAAATCGCAGGATTTTGCTGTGTTTTTCTCAATGTTGGGAGATGGTGACATCTCCTCTGAAAAACGCAGCAACTCCGTCCACTTTTCCGGAACAGGAATTGACGCGCTGCGGCACGAAAAATACGCAACGCAGGTCAATTTCCGTTCAGAATTTCTGCTCAGCGTGTGGATGAGATTTGTTAAATCTTACCCACTTTGCTGCTACTGTATTCAGCTGTGTATATTTTACGTCTGCAATTCCGGACGGAAAAAACGCAGCAATTCCGCTACGTGTGGACAAACCCTAATGAGAAAAGCCACGGCATGCTCGTAAGTTAACCCTTTCACTTCTGGAAATTTGAGTGCTGAATTTGTTCAGATGGCCAGAAGAATGTTTTTGTTTTTGCCTTCCCATATTCTAACAGCCATAACTTTTTTCATATGTACCTGTATGAGGTCTTGTTTATGGCAGGACGTGCTGCAGTATTTTGTCTTGGCGCCATTTTGTGATAAACCTAAGTTATCATGGACATGAAAAACAAATTGTGCCTTTTACTTTACAACATTTAGCGGTCAAAAATAACGTGTTCAGATCTGCATTGTAGCTGCCATCAATAATGAAAGCCATGACGCAGTGCTGGATCCGTCATACAATGGAGACCACTGGCGTCCGATGGTTCCGGTCCTGGATGCTCCTGCGACGGTGACGTACCATTACAGCCAATCACTGGCCTCAGGGGTGATGCTGCCATGAACGGCACGTAACCGCTGGAGGAGCTTTCTGGACCCCAACGGTAGAGAACGGAACCTTAGCGCTACAGCAGGGGGCACTACAGGGGGTGAGTATCTGCTAGTTTATTATGTTATGCCGTCCTCTGCCCTGCTGCAGAATTTTCAAAGTCACGGACCACCCCTCTAAATGCATTGTACGTGTTGTTACTGTTATGCGGATAATAAATATGTCTGTTATTCACTATTTTGTGAAGTGTTATTTATTTTTATTTATTTTTTTACTTTATTAAGTGAAATTAGGGGACTTTTACTTTTGATGTTTCTTCTCTATATATCTATATATGCCAGTGTTATGCCGGTGTAGAATAATACTCATTGACAGCAGTGCAACTTGTGTTTCTACATTCTGTACACAAGATCCTGGGTTTGAGACCCAGCAGAGACAAGTCAGAAGGAGACGGAGAAATAATTGAGAACAGAACACAATACACAGGAGGTAAGAACGCTCTCATCATCTTTACACGCTCCGTTTAAACAACAGTCGTGTGAACAGCCCCATTGAAATACATATGTCTGTGTGTCGGCCGTTGTTTTAAGAGATTCCGAGATTCATGTTCGTGTGAATGAGCCCTTACACTTGAATGTTAGGATGCAGATAATCTGCTAAAGCTAAATTTACGAATAGAACAAAGAAGATCCTGATAAGGAAGTTACACATGTACTCTCTCCACCTTTTATTGCATCAAGTCTATCATTCTTGCTGGCAAGAACTAATCCAGTGCAAGAAGCGAAAAAACAACAAAAAACGTACATAGTATAAAAGTTACTGTATAACCTTCTATTTCAGTCAATCACAAAGAATTATAGCCCTTTCTATCTTGGCCACATTTCTGTATTATTGGTGATTGCTTAAATGAACATAGAACAGTATTTTTATTCAGAAAAGGGAACACGTAAAACCACACAGATAACGTGTATCTTTACAAAAAGTCCAACCATTATCAGTACTGGTCATCAGAATTTCATAAGATCTGGTCACAAACAACCATTGCTTGTTTTTTGCGGGAGGAGTTGTAGTTTTCATTGGTACCATTTTGGAGTACATAGGACTTATTGATTAACTTTTATTGGTTTTATTTAAAGAGGCTCTGTCACCAGATTTTGCTACCTCTATCTGCTATTGCAGCAGATCGGCGCTGCAATGTAGATTACAGTAACGTTTTTATTTTTAAAAAACGAGCATTTTTGGCCAAGTTATGACCATTTTCGTATTTATGCAAATGAGGCTTGCAAAAGTACAACTGGGCGTGTTGAAAAGTAAAAGTACAACTGGGCGTGTATTATGTGCGTACATCGGGGCGTGTTTACTACTTTTACTAGCTGGGCGTTGTGTATAGAAGTGTCATCCACTTCTCTTCAGAACGCCCAGCTTCTGGCAGTGCAGCACTGTGACGTCACTCACAGGTCCTGCATCGTGTCGGCACCAGAGGCTACACTTGATTCTGCAGCAGCATCAGCATTTGCAGGTAAGTAGCTACATCGACTTACCTGCAAACGCCGATGCTGCTGCAGAATCATCTGTAGCCTCTGGTGCCGACACGATGCAGGACCTGTGAGTGACGTCACAGTGCTGCACTGCCAGAAGCTGGGTGTTGTGAAGAGAAGTGGATGATACTTCTCGTCAGAACGCCCAGCTAGTAAAAGTAGTAAACACGCCCCGATGTACGCACATAATACACGCCCAGTTGTACTTTTACTTTTAAACACACCCACTTGGACTTTTGCAAGCCTCATTTGCATAAATACGAAAATGGTCATAACTTGGCCAAAAATGCTCGTTTTTAAAAAATAAAAACGTTACTGTAATCTACATTGCAGCGCCGATCTGCTGCAATAGCAGATAGGGGTTGCAAAATCTGGTGACAGAGCCTCTTTAAGAAGGGGGATTAGCAAAAATAAATATATCTCTATCTATTTTTTAGTCTTGTTTACGGCATCCATCATGCAGGATAAATAACATGCTAATTTTACAGTATGAGTCACTACGTTTGTGGAAAACCCAATTTATTTTGTTTTGTATGTTTTTTTTCCTACTTTCTATGTTACAGCTCCTGAGTCCCTGCCATTCCCGCACCGTCCAATTACAGCACTGTGCAAGAAGTACATCCTGCCAACGCCGTAAATGTACATTGCAGTGTTAACAATTGGAAAAAGTGAAAAACAAAACTACAAATTTTTTTTTTTTAAACTTATTTTCTTAAATAATATTTGGAAGTCACCAAATATTGTAGAGGTATTTAGTGTCCCTACGACCTAACTACGTGTGCAATCTTTTTAACCCCTTCACGGACCTGGATGTAACTGCTTGTCTTAGGCTGGGTTCACACGTGGCGGAATTTCACTTAAATTCCGCTGCGGACACTCCACAGCGTTAATCCGCAGCGGAGCCGTTTCTGCATTGACTTCCACTTCTATTTAGAAGTGTTCGTTTAGACGATGCGTAACATTCCGCTGCGGAGCATAGGCTGCGGAGCGGAATTTGGTGTCCGCAGCATGCTCTGTCTGTTGCGGAGCAGTGGCGGACTCATGGCGGAATTTCTCCATTGACTTCAATGGAGATTTTAAATTCCGCAATGAAGTCCGCAGCTGTCATGTACATGTTATGTGTGCTGCGGATACGTCTTGCTTTTTTGCCATGACATTTCTTCATTCTGGCTGGACCTATGTATTTCTAGGTCTACAGCCAGACTGAGGAAGTCAATGGGGCTCCCGTAATGACGGGAGCGTTGCTAGGAGACGTCTGTAAATAGTCACTGTCCAGGGTGCTGAAAGAGTTAAGCGATCGGCAGTAACTGTTTCTGCACCCTGGACAGTGACTACCGATCCCAATATACAGCAACCTGTCAAAAAATATAAGTTCATACTTACCGAGAACTCCCTGCTTCTGTCTCCAGTCCGGCCTCCCAGGATGACGTTTCAGTCTAAGTGACGGCTGCAGCCAATCACAGGCCAAGCACAGGCTGCAGCGGTCACATGGACTGGCGCGTCATCCAGGGAGGTCGGGCTGGATGCCGAAAGAGGGACGCGTCACCAAGACAACGGCCGGTAAGTATGAAATTCTTTTACTTTCACTAGGGAAAGTGCTGTCCCTTCTCTCTATCCTGCACTGAATAGGGAGAAGGGAAGCACTTTTCCCGCAGTCCGCAGCAGCTAGTCCGCATCAATTTACTGCACATTTTGTGCAGATCCGCAGCAGAATCTGCAACGCAGATTCTGTGCGGCATTGATGCGGACAGTTGCGGAGGAAATCCGCCACGTGTGGTCATGCCCTTAGTGCGAAGGTTGAAGTATGAAGCGTGCTCACGTGCTGAGCCCACTCCATGCGCTGCAGGTGTCAGCTGTGTATTACAGCTGACACCTCGCACTAATGGACAGAAACAGAGATCGTTCTGATCCTTGCCGTTTAACCACTTGGATGCCACGGTCAATAGCGACTGCAGCATCTAAGCCGTTAGAGAGAGGGGGAAGGCTTCCCCTGATAGCCCATCGGCCTGTAGTGAAACATTAAAAAAATATATGTTTCATAACACTGTAATCAGGTTAAGCCTCAGAATAAAGTTATGTTGTAGTTTTTACAACACGATGAAAGTAGTAAAAACAAAACCCAAAAAACAATGGAGGAACAATTCCATTCCACAAAGGATATATTTTTTTTCAGTTTCCCAGTACATTATATGGTACTTTAAATAGTGCCAATAGAAACTAAAACTTCTCCGGCAAAAAATAAGCCATCACACCACTTCATTGGCGTAAAAATAAAAAAAAGTTATGGCTGTTAGAACGCGGGGATAGAAAAATAAAAACAAAAAATGGCTTAGTCCTGAAGGGGTTAAAGCTATTTAGGATAATTTATGAATGACACAAAAACAAAGAACAGATACTTTTCAGCATTTTCCACATATAATAATCTCAAATATAAAACTTTAACAAATGTGTACCCAAAAATCTCCCAAACAACCTAAAACTTGCCCCACAAAAAAAACAAGGCTCCATAAAGCCATGTCCTAAAGGGGTTAAGAATCATATTATAGAAGGTTATCACTTTTTGTTCCTAAATAAAATCCATGGTTACAAAAGATTAAAAACTGCCTGTGCTATTTGATATTATCTGAGCTTTCCTGCGCTGCTTGTTCTTACCAAGGTCCCTTTGACCGATGATAATAATCTGGTGGAGGCAGAGCTTTAGCTTGAAGAGCACAGGACACTCCTTTTCTTATTTATAAAACTTATGTACCCCAAACCATCTACAGGTATATCCTCATGCACACGAACGTAAAAACGGCCGTAAATAGACTTCTATTGGCCACAGGTACCTTCCCGTTTGCTGATGGGAAGGTGCCCGTGTCGTTGAAAAATATGGAACATGTTCTATTTCAGGCCCTAATTACGGCACGGGCCGGCCCATAGAAGTCTAAGTGGCTCCCGTAATTATGGGTGGCTGCATGTGTGCACCCGTAATTACGGGAGCGTTGCTAGGCGACGTCAGGGGATAGTCTCTGTCCAGGGTGCTGAAAGAGTTAACTGATCGGCAGTAATGCTTTCAGCACCCGGGATAGTGACTTCCGCTGGCGTTAATAGTATTAAAAGTTAACTTACCTGCTTCTTCCTCCAGTCCGGCCTCCCGGGATGATGTTTCATCCCATGGACTGCCGCATCATCCAGGGAGGTTGGACTGGATGTCAAATGAGGGACGCGTCACCAAGACAACGGCCGGCGTACGTATGAACTTCTCTCTGCCCCTTCTCTCTATCCAGCACTGATGGAGAGAAGGGGCTGCCGAAAACGGGTCCGTAAATACTGGTGACAACGGACCCGTATTTACGGGCACGGGTCCGTAAATACTGGTGTAATACGGGTCGAATACGTGTGACAAAGGGGGCCGCAATACAGCATGGGGCCGTACTGCGTGACCGCAATGCTGATGGTGGTCACCAGAGGTTGGACCCCCACCAATCATAAGGTTGTGCGATATCCTAGTGATATACCATTACATTATTAACCCTGCAATACAAAAAAAAACCAACAACACTGATTCATTATCGGAACACTTGGAGATACACAATGCAGCAAGGCAGCCCATAGGTGAGTGACTACCATGCCTAATGGGAAATCTGACTCTGGCTGTAGTAGTGTAATGATAATATACCAAGAATTTCCAGTGGAGCTCCGGTTTGGAGCCACTTCATTTATTTAACAGATATAAGGAAATTTATAAAGGGCACAAGGCATATGAAAGTCATGATAATTCTTGCATGACCATTATTTATTTTTACTTTCTTCTTTAATACCCATAGCCATCAATACTACTAGTGGCAAGTACTGGATGTTATGGCCCATTATGCTATGTGCGGTGGCGGAAGCAATTGGCTGCGTACATAGCATAGCGGCCGTGCTGCCGAACTGCAGCTCTGCTCCTATTCACTTGTATAGGAGCAGAGCTGCAGTACGGCAGCTCGCCGCTATTCAGTGGCCGGAGCCATCTGCTTTCCGGCATGTACGTCCGGTGCTCGGAGGCAGCCGGAGCGGCTTAACGGTGCGGGATCCAGGTGTCGGACCCCCACAGATCACGTACGGATGACCTATCCGGTGGATAGGTCATCAGTTGCCCAGTAGTGGACGAGAATTGTGCCAAGATCAACATTTATCACCTATCCACAGGGTAGGTGATAAATGTCTGATCGCTGGTGACCCCACCAATCACTAGACAGGGGTCCAAAGCCATCCGTTGTTTCTCACTGCACAACAGTGATAGGGAATTTGAATGAACTGACGGTCAAGAATGCGCCCCGCCGCTCCATTTAGGCTGGATTCACGCACAGCGTGTTGCTGCTTTTTTATTGGCATTTAGACTATAGTATAATATCAAATGCCCTACATGCAACTGCGTTTTGGTTTGTGGCGTTTTTGAGGGAATTTTGTGGTCAGTGGCGTTTTTTTCAAAATGCAGCATGCTCTGGGAATGCCGGTTTTTCAGGCGTTTTTTCCCATAGGCTTCTCTATAGGTCTTCAAAAACCACCATAAAATACGCATGTACAAAATGAAACAAAATGAAAATCGCCACAAAAACACTAATAAAAGCGTCTTAAACACGTTACATTTGAATAACGCTAGCGTTTTTATAAGCGTTTTTTGATGCAGTTTAATACGCCAGAAAAAATTTCTGTGTGTGATGGAGGACTTAAAGTCTATAGTATTGACGGAAACAGTATTTGGCTATCTTCGGCAGTCCAATAGACTTTAAATAAAGCGGCGAGCACATGCTGCTCCATTCCAATTCCTCCTCAATGCGTTTGTGCAGTGAGGAGCGATGGGAGATTCACTCAGTAATATTGATCCCTGTGGATAGCTAATAAATATCGATCTTGGCATAACCCCTTAGGGACAATGAAGGGAAAAAGAAGATGCACTGATTTCAATCTGTCTTTCCAATCCATTGTGGATTTTGCATTGATGGTCTATCCTTATATATGATGAGAGCGTTCTTACCTCCTGTGTATTGTGTCCTGTTCTCAATTATTTCTCCGTCTCCTTCTGACTTGTCTCTGCTGGGTCTCAAACCCAGGATCTTGTGTACAGAATGTAGAAACACAAGTTGCACTGCTGTCAATGAGTATTATTCTACACCGGCATAACACTGGCATATATAGATATATAGAGAAGAAACATCAAAAGTAAAAGTCCCCTAATTTCACTTAATAAAGTAAAAAAATAAATAAAAATAAATAACACTTCACAAAATAGTGAATAACAGACATATTTATTATCCGCATAACAGTAACAACACGTACAATGCATTTAGAGGGGTGGTCCGTGACTTTGAAAATTCTGCAGCAGGGCAGAGGACGGCATAACATAATAAACTAGCAGATACTCACCCCCTGTAGTGCCCCCTGCTGTAGCGCTAAGGTTCCGTTCTCTACCGTTGGGGTCCAGAAAGCTCCTCCAGCGGTTACGTGCCGTTCATGGCAGCATCACCCCTGAGGCCAGTGATTGGCTGTAATGGTACGTGACCGTCGCAGGAGCATCCAGGACCGGAACCATCGGACGCCAGTGGTCTCCATTGTATGACGGATCCAGCACTGCGTCATGGCTTTCATTATTGATGGCAGCTACAATGCAGATCTGAACACGTTATTTTTGACCGCTAAATGTTGTAAAGTAAAAGGCACAATTCGTTTTTCATGTCCATGATAACTTAGGTTTATCACAAAATGGCGCCAAGACAAAATACTGCAGCACGTCCTGCCATAAACAAGACCTCATACAGGTACATATGAAAAAAGTTATGGCTGTTAGGGCAGATACAGACGGACGTTGCGTTTTTGCGCGCGCAAACAACTCGGCGTTTTGCGCGCGCAAAAACCATTTGACAGCTGCGTGTGTCATCCGTGTATGATGCGCGGCTGCGTGATTTTCGCGCAGCCGCCATCATAGAGATGAGGCTTGTCGACGCCCGTCACTGTCCAAGGTGCTGAAAGAGCTAACTCTTTCAGCACCCTCGACAGTGAATGCCGAACACAATATCGAAAAACCTGTTGAAAAAAAAGAAAAAGTTCGTACTTACCGAGAACTTCCCGGCCGTTGCCTTGGTGACGCGTCCTTGGTGACGCGTCCTTGGTGACGCGCCTCTCGACATCGGGCCCCACCTCCCTGGATGACGCGCCAGTCCATGTGACCGCTGCAGCCTGTGCTTGGCCTGTGATTGGCTGGAGCTGTCACTTGGACTGAATTGTCATCCCGGGAGGTCAGACTGGAGGAAGAAGCCGGGAGTTAGCGGTAAGTCAGAACTTCGGTTTTTTTTCTACAGGTTCATGTATATTGGGATCGGAAGTCACTGTCCATGGTGCTGAAACAGTTTAACTCTTTCAGCACCATGGACAGTGACTATCTCCTGACGTCGCGTACCGATAATTTTTTTGCCGGGTTCGGCCAAAACGAGTTCGGCCGAACCCGGTGAAGTTCGGTTCGCTTGTCCGGCTTCGCTCATCGCAAAGACACTCCGTTTGGATGTTCGGAAACAGAAAAACACGTGGTGCTTTTCTGTTTACATTCATCCTTTTGACAGCTGGTGCGCTGTTTCAGTCGGTTCGCAGGGAAGTGCTTCCGTGCAACCTGCGTGGTTTTCACACACCCATTGACTTCAATGGGTGCGTGATGCGCGAAATACGCAGAGTTATTGAACGTGTCGCGCTTTTTGCGCAGCAGACAAACGCTGCGCAAAAAGCACGGACTGTCTGTACTGCCCCATAGACTTGTATTGGTCCATGCGTGCCGCGTGAAAACCACGCGGCCCGCACGGACCGAATACACGCTCGTGTGAATCCTCCCTTAGAATATGGGAAGGCAAAAACAAAAACATTCTTCTGGCCATCTGAACAAATTCAGCACTCAAATTTCCAGAAGTGAAAGGGTTAACTTACGAGCATGCCGTGGCTTTTCTCATTAGGGTTTGTCCACACGTAACGGAATTGCTGCGTTTTTTCCGTCCGGAATTGCAGACGGAAAATATACACAGCTGAATACAGTAGCAGCAAAGTGGGTAAGATTTAACAAATCTCATCCACACGCTGAGCAGAAATTCTGAACAGAAATTGACCTGCGTTGCGTATTTTTCGTGCCGCAGCGCGTCAATTCCTGTTCCGGAAAAGTGGACGGAGTTGCTGCGTTTTTCAGAGGAGATGTCACCATCTCCCAACATTGAGAAAAACACAGCAAAATCCTGCGATTTTTCCACAGCTAAATTTCTGCAGCAATTCCGTTACGTGTGGACAAGCCCTTAAGGTAAATGCACTCAGGGAATTTTTGCCAAGGTTTTTTGTTAAAAATGAAAGGAAATATTCATGTCCTTTAAAAAAATAAAATAAAATAGAAAATTGTAACAAAATTTCAACAAGTGCCACTGGCAGCATTATTGGTGTATAGTATATTGGGTAGATGGAAGAAGTTGAGGCACAAGGGGGCCCACTGTGAATATCACCCAAGGGCCCACATAGAACTGGAGCTGGAAATAGTTGTGATGTCCATTTCTGAACATTTTTACACTACAAAAAAAAAGGAACAGAAAAAATAGAGAAGGAAAGTGATAGGTGTGAACACAGGCTAGACTATCTATAACACTGCAGGCATTATAGACGGGTAACCCTCATGTACATACGGGGTCCTATAATAATCCAGTCTCTGGTGGCCACAGCACGTGACACTGGTTATTAGAAATCATCAATATGAAGCTGTACTGAATGCTGCTCTTCTGTCACATGCAGCGCACATATAGGCGGGAGGTAGGAGGGTGCGGGGCGGTTCCTCCCTGGCTGACAGGCGGGAGGTAGGAGGGTGCGGGGCGGTCCCTCCCTGGCTGACAGGTCCTGCATGAGTTCCCCGGTAGATCTGTGAACAGTGCAGTGTCCGCTCACCCACCATGCCAGGGATACTGCTCAGCTGGGCTGCCCTGATCCTCTGCCAGGCTGTCCTCACTGCCAGTCACGCTGCTGCTCCTCCGCACATAGTCTTCGTCCTGGCTGACGATCTGGGCTGGAATGATGTGGGGTTCCACGGCTCAGAGATCAGAACCCCGAATCTGGACCGTCTGTGTGCACAAGGCGTGGAGCTGGGGGCTTACTACGTGCAGCCACTGTGCACCCCATCCCGCAGCCAGCTGCTCAGCGGCAGGTACCAGGTCAGCATTGGTACAGGGTATATCCTCACTGTAATAAAGGTGGAACGTTCTGTGGAGACTTTGTAATAGTTCTGCGGGAGTTTCTGGTCATGTGACCGGTTATGGTCACGTGATCCCGGGGACTGGTTACTCCGTATACAGGGAGTGAGGGGAGAAGTAGAGCTGTATCTTATACTGATTCGGCCTCCTATAAAAAAATGACAAAAAATTAAAAATGTATTTAAATTAGCATTGTTGTCCATAGCAAACTCTCAAAGCTAAATTTTGTTACATTTCGGTTTGGTTAAGAAATTAAAACTGGATTCAGGTTGTTTCTAGCACCTAGATTTATAAAAAAAAGAAATGGTGCAAAGCAAAATTGGTAGTTGCACATAGCAACCAATCAGATTCCGCCTTTCATTTTCCAGAGGCGCTTAGGAAAATGGAAGGTGAAATTTGATTGGTTGGTATGGACAACTACTCCACTTCTCCTTCCCACCAGTTTTGTTTAGCCCACCTGCCATATAATTTTGATACATGAGGCCCAATGATTTCTGTTGGGTCTTTATCACCAAAATGAATCAATAAGGTTGTTTGAAATCCTATGGGATTTTATGTGACATTTTCCACGTGTTTAATTGAAAATCGATTTTGTTACTTTTTGACGTAATCAATCTGTCAAATTGTGAAGGATAATTCATTGTGAGGTTAATTGGTCGTAGATGTTCTGTCGTTGATGTATGAAACCATTTGTATTGTTAAAATAAATTATGGGACGCAAGGAATTGTAATGCATTTACGTGGGGGCATACCACGGTAGTCTTATACTTTTTATTTTTTTTAAATGTGGAATCTACTTAAAAAAAAATTGCAGCATTCTCCATTGGATGCTGTATCTTGGATCAGTCTCCCCTAGAACCACTATTCCTGCTTCTTGGAGAGATGCGCTCCACCATACGGGACACCATATGGGACAGTTTTACTCACAATATGGCTCCGCAGCGCACGCTGTATCAGGGGCCAAAAGACACACAATTGTTCACATATGGCCTTGCAAAAATAGCTACCTATAAGATGTAGATATCATTGCTATAGGTAAAGTAATACTTTCAAGGGTGCGGGCACACGTAACGTATTTATTTATTTCAGTTACTTATATAGCGCCAACATATTACGCAGCGCTGTACAGAGGTCCACACTTACTGTCCCCATTGGGGCTCACAATCTAAATTTCCTATTGGTATGTTTTTGGGGCGTGGGAGGAAACCCACGCAATCACAGGGAGAACATACAAACTCCATGCAGATGTTGTCCTTGGTTGGATTTGAACCCAGGACCCCAGCGCTGCAAGGCAATAGTTCTAACCACTGAGTCACCGTGCTGCCAAACGTAGTTGCCTTGTATTACCGCGGTGTACTATGCTGCGGAAAAATGTATAATGTCCTATGTGTAAAATATTTCTGCAAGTTTCTCTATTTCATGCGTTGTAAAATACTTTTCCCATAGGTTCTCATTGCAACGTTTCTCGCAGTCTGCACCCTTAGGCCTGCCACACACCAGCGCGTTCGGTCCGTGATATACGGTCAGTATGTCGGCCGCATTTCCCAGACCAAACACACTGCAGGGAGCCGGGCTCCTAGCATCATAGTTATGTACGACGCTAGAAGTCCCTGCCTCTCCGCGGAACTACTGTCCCGTACTGAAAACATGA